>NC_074682.1:32575660-32921145 GCF_029448725.1 Salvelinus fontinalis | reverse complement strand
AGCCGCAGTTGTGGACAGCGTGGTACTTCACGGTGTCCACCTTGCCGCTGCTCATGTCTCTGGTTACCACATCGCTCTCCAGCACGCTGGTGTCTAACAGGTTCTTGAACGTATTGGGGATCACGTTGGACTCTTTGTCGACTGATTTCAAGTTCTTCTCGTGTGATATATGAGCATCGTCTATCATGACTACACACGAGTTCCTCTTCTGCTTGTACTTGAAGGATTGCGGGGTGAAAGACGTCAGCGTCTCTATGCAGCCTTTCACCGTCCTGAACTGGTAGTTTAGCACGTTGTTTGCGTAACTCTTACCTTCACCGGGACCCGTAACGTTTAAGAGCATAATCCGTTCGATGGTGTACCTGGGAGCGGTGTTGGTGATAATGTAATTGAACGTCGTAGACGCCTGAAACAACCTGCCCACTTGAAGGCTGTCACAGAACAAGTAGCGCACCAATGCTTGGTCGTACACTTTCACCGGATTCAGAGGGTCCGAATGCTCCGGACAGTCATCGTCATTTCCAGGCGCCAGGTATAACGACTCGTGTATCTCGGTGAGGTCGTGACCGAGAGACAAGCTCGAGTTTCTCATTTTGTCGTCTATCACGTCTGTCAAACCTTGGTATAGTGAGTCTTTCACACTGAACTGGTGCCTGACAAGGATATTGAACACCATATCCACTATGCTCTCGAACTGTCTGCGGCCTCTGTACCTGACTTTCATTTCCTTGCTGAGGCGCTCCAGTTTACCCAGATGAGGGTACAGGTGCGCAAAGTAGTAGCTGTGGTCGTCTTTACTCACAATGAAGGGGTGATCCTCTGAGGCGTTGTAGAAACAAGAATATGAGGTCTGACACTCTCCGCTACACGCTCCAATGTGGTCCTTGGTGAGCCTCGTCTTGCAATAACACTGTCCTTTCCTCAGCAAAGACGCGATAGCTTTAGTTCTGCGTCTACTCTTTACATCACGTAATACCCTGGCAATGCGGCTCTTGGTGACGGGCATGTGCCTGTGGATCAGAGAGTTGAGAAATAGGTCCGGGTTCTCCCTGTCAATGAGTTTCTCCACAGAGTACCTGAATACCAAGAGACCTCTGATGTCAACCTCCATGCCTCCAGAGGACCTGTTGAGATCGACCGTGAAACGTTTCAGTCTTTCCACAAATCTCACATCCTCTGGAATGGTCGAGTTGTAGCACGTTTCAACAACCTTCTGGTTCAGCCATTGCACGCACGTCAGCTTAGACATGATTGCTAGGAACAGGTTCTTGGATTCACCTTTGCTTGTACTGTCTGTGATCCTCCCTATGGAGGTCTCCAGAACATTGAGATTTAGGTCCATTATAGACTCCGGTAAGGAAACCACCTGCCTCCCTGACTGACAGGCTGGGGTGTACATGGAACCCTGGAGTTCCTTCACCTTCTTCCTATCCACCTTGGTAGCATTCAGTGTATCACTGCGGATATCCACCCAGTCGAACATGGAGCCTAGCTCTCCCTTGCTGTCTCTCATCACTATCATAGCATTGTTGACAGATGATGCCCTTTTCCTAACCAATTGCAGTCGCATGAAAGCGTTGAACGCCTCCTCAAAGGCTTCTGTCATCTCATTGTCAGTTGCTTGATGTGGGGACGTGTCGTAATTGGTGTCAGACCTGGCGCCATCTCCTCTGAACACATCCATGTTCACACTCATGTTCATGAGTCTGAGCAACTGGGTACTGGACACATCCCCATCCGTATCACCAGAGGCGGCCAGTGTGCTTAACTGGGACTGTACACCGAGGCTAGACGACGGCGTATTTGTTTCACATGGCTCCTCGTTACTCATGTCTAGGATAAAACAGAATAGGCGCCCCTGAGCAAAATCCTCTCTGATAGGTGGTGACATACTGCAGAAATCTGTGTTCTCCAGAGTCACTTGGAGAACCTCGCCTTTGCAGCAATATGTCAGGTAAAGGAGAAATTGGAAAGTAGCTCTGTCCTTTGGTGACAACGCTCCGAAAGACAGCTCATCTGATATCCTATCGTGTAGTATGTCATTGTCAACCGCTAAGAAGAAGGCTCTCCTATTGGAAGGCACGTTCACTGTTTCTAACACAGCTGTATTTGCTTGTCTGTGAGGCAAAACATTACAATAGGTTGACACCGTTGTATTTTTCTTAGTGGCCATGCTTTGATAGTGTTGTCTTCTCTGGTCTAACACAATTGAGAGCCCTAGAGCCTACTTCCTAACTCCTTGGCATACATGTTACACTAAACCTCATGTCCTTGACAGGGTACTTCAGCTCTGAACAGTGAAGTCAGTTTGTCTGAGTTAGATAAGTCAGCCGTGTTTGGATAGATGAGCTCGTGACTGAACCGGACACTTCAGCTCTGAACAGAGAAGTCAGTGTCTCGTATTTGGATAAGTCAGCCGTGTTCGGATACATGAGCACGTGACTGGATCGGACACTTCAGCTCTGAACAGAGAAGTCAGTGTCTCGTATTTGGATAAGTCAGCCGTGTTCGGATAGATGAGCATGTGACTGGAGACAGATAATTCAGCTCTGCTCGGATGAGCCAGCCGTGGTCGGGCACCTCAGACTTAGTCACAAATGGATAATTCAGCTCTGCTCGGATGAGCCAGCCGTGGTCGGGCACCTCAGACTTAGTCACAAATGGATAATTCAGCTCTGCTCGGATGAGCCAGCCGTGGTCGGGCACCTCAGACTTAGTCACAAATGGATAATTCAGCTCTGCTCGGATGAGCCAGCCGTGGTCGGGCACCTCAGACTTAGTCACAAATGGATAATTCAGCTCTGCTCGGATGAGCCAGCCGTGGTCGGGCACCTCAGACTTAGTCACAAATGGATAATTCAGCTCTGCTCGGATGAGCCAGCCGTGGTCGGGCACCTCAGACTTAGTCACAAATGGATAATTCAGCTCTGCTCGGATGAGCCAGCCGTGGTCGGGCACCTCAGACTTAGTCTCAAATGGATAACTCAGCTCTGCTCGGATGAGCCAGCCGTGGTCGGGCCCCTCAGACTTGGTCACAAATGGATAACTCAGCTCTGCTCGGATGAGCCAGCCGTGGTCGGGCACCTCAGACTTGGTCGCAAATGGATAACTCAGCTCTGTTGTGATGAGCCAGCCGTGGTCGGGTACCTCAGACTTGGTCGCAAATGGATAACTCAGCTCTGTTGTGATGAGCCAGCCGTGGTCGGGTACCTCAGACTTGGTCACAAATGGGTAATTCAGCCCTGAACGGATAATTCAGCCCTGGTTGTGTAGGTCTGTACTTGGTTTCGATTAAGATCTTTCATCCTTTGCTCTCCATATGCTCCTTAGTTCAACATTTGATATCTTAGCATCAGTTGGATGCTTGATACCATACAAAGGGTTTCAGGTTGTCACTGAACAGTAGTTCTACGAAAATATGTGACTACACTCTGTAAAATAAAGTCCCCTAGGTCTCTTGAGTAACAATCATGAACAAAGCCGTGCCTTTCGTGGATTACTTTCCTGACATCTACCCCGAGCGTAGAGTTGTAAACCCTGACCTTGAACCTAATCTGGTAGGGGTGATGATCAAGTCTGTCCTCTTTAACAGACAGGAGGAGGCGCTGTTATGCAGAGGGTTGGTGGTGCAGGCTCGAGATATCAAAATCTACACTACGGTACACTTCAAAGTCACTGGTATAGCTCCTGTTGTGGGTTATGACCTAGACTTGGGTCGCGATCAGGATGGCGAGGAAGAGACCTGGGAGCTGGTTGGTAGAAATTGGTCTAAACACTTTGCTGCTGAGCCAGTGAACGTCCACGTTCTCCATGATGACATTAAGCGGAAAGTAAATGCTCTCGTTTTCCCGCTTAAATGTATATCCTTGGCCAAAAGGTATGTAGAATCTGTGAGGGGAGCACTCACTTTCGGAGACTTTTGCCCCGACAAGGGCTACTACATTGCTCGAGACGGTAACACGCCTGCCTTGTGCTCCAATGTCATGTTCGGTAGGGTCTATTTCATGTCTGCAAACAAGCTGAACCAGGTGCTCTCAGTATCCGAACTCATCTATGATCACGACCTGTCTGAGGCTGAGACTAAGCTCTTTGACAGTAAACACGTGGCCTATTTCTACAAGGCAGCGTGTCTGGACATTGAGACCGTGTTTGACAAATCATACCGAGACATGTCCCTAAGATGCGACTCATTCGCCTACAGGTTCCCCTACTGCACTGAGCGTACGGTCGAGGGCATGACAGAGTACAGGACTAAGCTGGTTCACATGCTAGACACTGGCAGGTCACAATTGCCAAAACATAGTAAGCACGTCTCTATCCCTACTCTATCTCCTGACATGCCAGGTCAGCAGCACGAGATAACCTGCATCTCTCTCGTGATCCTCAACTCCCACATACCCAAGACTTCACCTGACCACCACAGGAAGAAGCTGATAGTTGTCTATAACAAATGTAAGGTAACACACAACCACCAACCAGAGGCTGACCACGAACTAGCCAGGGGTGCCGGTATAGACGATGTCAGAAGGATTATGTTTTACCCGTGCTCCGGAGAACTCGCAGTCCTGGAGAAGATGATCCAACTGCTGTACAAGTACGGCATAGAACTGCTGTACGTGTTCAACGCCGAATTCGATGTGAGAGTGATCGAGCAGCGTGTGCATTTTTACACTCAATCGAATTACACCAAGTTCCGAGACGCCGTTACCCAGGAACGAGGAGCCTCGCTATTGCGAGCCTGGTACGGCCTCTTTGTCACCAAGGCCCTGGCCCATGACATGGTACCGTTCTTCCAGTTTGAAAACGTACGCTACCTTGATATGTACAAGGAGATGCTGAAGAGCGTAGGCTCTGTGTTGCTCAACGGAACCTTGACCGAGTACAAGCTCCAACTGATATCTGTGCACATCCAAACGTTCAACAAAGACAAGGCCAAGCTGGGCCACTTCAAGATGAACAGCTGCGGTATGAACATCATAGATCTGTACAGGATGGCGGGGACCAGAGATATAAAGTTTGCGTGTACCAGCATGAAGTTGAACGACGTGGCACCCTTTGTCATCTCCAAGGTCAGGAAGCTACACAGAAAGGTTCCAAAGGACACCAGAAAGCTTTGCAAGCTAGCGGACGTGGGTTACTCTAGCATGGACGAGATGATCAGACTCGGAGGTAGGAGTCTATTTGCCGTGCTCGTCTACAACTTGGTCGACTCACAGCTGTGCGCCAGGCTGGCTAAAGTTCTCAACCCAGTATCAACTCTGTTTCATCGATGTAGGGCCACTCTCAATATAGACGTGGTGGTACACGGGAGAGGGGATAACTTTTGCGGCTTTGTGCAGAGCATTCACTCGGTTCAGATCCCCCAGCTCAAGTTTACACTCGATACCCTCAGAGTGAAAGCGGGACCCCTGGGCATGGAACTGAACAGCCGACTGCGATGGGATCCTAATCTCGCCTCAGACAATGGTGACAGTGACATGTGGAAGGGAGGATCTGTGTGTGACCCACTCACTGGCCTACACTACTCGGGGCCCGGCATGGGTCTGGAGCTGTCCTTTGACTTCTCCAGTATGTACCCCTCGATCATGTGCGCTCTCAACATCTCACCTGAGACCACCATCCCCTGGCCTCCCGTTGACTTTCCCCACGATCTATCGGGTTGGGTGTGTTACAACTGGGAGGCTGAGGGGTTTCAGTACGCATCGCTCATTCTCAAGTACGACCAGACCCAAGGCTGCTTCATCCGTGCCCCGGGCATATTCTCTTCCTCGGTAGAGTACTATCTCAACCAGCGAGCTGAGTTCAAGAGGAAACTCAAGAACCCTGACATCAGCGAGGCCGAGCGGGTCTACTACAAGCTACAGGAGGGAGAGTGTAAAGTCCTAGCCAACTCCTTCTACGGAACGGCTCCTCGTCCCTGCGGGCCTCTCATATCTGGCCACGGCAGGCAACAGATTGCCGTTGTAAACAACTGTGTGTCTACGTTCTACCAGCACAGCTGCCCTGTTGTCTACGGAGACACTGACAGTGTCATGGTCTCAGTCGGATACGGTCCCCGGGACATCCCCGAAAGGGACGTGTCTGATGTAGTCGTGCACAGAACAGATACGCCCCGGTCCGGGGACACTGACATCAAACTCCTCGAGAGCTTTGCCTGTGATGGCCGGAAGGCTGTGGGTGACATGTTTAAGAGGGCTGGCTCCCAGGTGCCTGCCTTTCTGGACTACGTGCACACTGCCTTGGTTGAGGACACTCTCGAGAGGATGTACGTGATAGGCAGAGGTAACACACACCGAAATGTAGCCAGAGACCCGAAAGGAACATTCACCAAGGAAGGATATCCCGTCTTTGTGGCAAGAGTCCCTGGGTCCGAAGAAGTTGCGGATGTCACAGGGCCCTTCGTTAAAGACAGGAGAGTCAAGCTGGAGTATGAAAACAGTTGCTCGGTCTACTGTCACGTAGCTAAGAAGACCTACGTGGCTCTCAGTCACAACCTAGACGACAAGGGTGATCTGTCTTCGATCTCCGTAAAGGTCAGGGGGCTGTCGGCCTTCAAAAGTATGCGCTCCCCTTGTGATTCTGCCGTGACGGACACCTTCATATCCTGCGTCATGAGGGGAGACTGTGTCAAACTGGAGACTGACGTGTTGTCCTGCTTTTCAACCTCTCCCTGGCACCAGCTCAAGGCTGGAGATGTAATCTTATACCTGGAGAGGGAACCGATCCTGGACGATCACGGGCAGTGGTTAGACTTACATCGAGCTAGCTCCTTCCTCACCTCTTACCGAGTGGACGATGTTATAACGTTGAAGCTGGACTCTGGGTTCTCTGCGGTCTCTACGACACTGGTTCCCGTACAGGGCTACGAGTCTGCGTCGAGCGACACCATCACAGTGAGAACGCTGTACAAGGACTGGAAATACTGCATGAACCACATGTTCTCGCGCAAGGAAGCCATCCTCAGAGACCTGTTAGCGTGCAAAGCATCGCAACTCATCGCGTCCAAGATGGCAGCAGGGTTCTTTCCTTGGAGCAGTCTCATCAAATCATCAAAGAACAAGCACTTTAGTCAACAAACACTGGATCGCTTGCAGGTAGCCAACTCCAGTGTTAAAACGACCTACCTAGAAACTGTGAAGACGTGGCTACAGCACATTACAGGACTCTCTGTCAAGCCAGTCGAATGCCCCGAGTATCACAAGTGTAACCCTTGCGAAGCAGCCTTCTACAGATACCCCTTGAACCTCCAGGCTAACACAGGGTGTATCACGGCCATGTTCGGTGGATCGCTCATATGCGAGGCCAAGCGTTCCGACACAAGCGTGGTGTCTGACGGTGATAATGAACACGGGTCCAAACCCGTTAGAGATGACAACACGGAGGAGCATCACACCCCGGCCCCCAGAACCCTAACGCCAATCGATTCCTCGTCTTACACAGAGATCATTTCACACCCCTACCAGCCTTTCAACAAATGTTTCGCCAACTCCAGGGTGCTGATAGCTCACTATGCTGACTCTATCTTGGTGAACCGCTCTGGAAAGCTTTTAGCTCACTGCATTATAGACTACTGCTTACCCCGCTACATGTACAGTTCTGCCCTTGGCTCCCACAGCCTGGATGATTGCAAAGAGCACTTGCTCACCTCAATCTCCTCAGTCAGACAGAGGTTGAAGAGGGCAACCACGGCTTTCAACGCGGTAATGAACAACTGCCCTGAACACATGATACCCGTCTGCGGTAGTAGTGAGTTGGAGCACCTAAGGATCAACAGGGAAACTGTGGCGCGTCTGCCCGGTGAGAAACTCGAGGTCTGCAGCAATGTGATCACCAAGGACATGTCCCTACAGCCCCGTGATGTCTACAGGAACCTAAGCGCCTCGCTCGGGAAAAGACTCACGGAAGCCATATCGGAAGGCATACTGTCCCTTGTCGACAACGACTCTTGCTCTGACGCCTCCATCTTGCTTTCGTTGCCGATTGTCATGTTGCAAGACGCTGGGATCACCTACTCTACTACTGGTAGGCTTTCCATAGTGAGAAGCGAGCTGTGCGAGAGGACTCTAGTTGACCTGGCAGGCCTTCTGTATCAGACTGTACTCATGTTGCAGATACAGACCCCTGACGCGTTCAGCTCTGGGCCCGTTATGTACCCAGAATCTGTTCTTTGCATCATGCCGTACTGTTGCGCCGACGCAAAAGTCATGAGAACCTGGATCGAGACCTTTAAGGAGAAAAAATGGATCACCCCTGTCCGGGCCACGCTCGGAAAGAGGAGACGTCCTCCCTCTGACTGCAGGGTGGTTACGTATCATTGCACCGGTTGTAAAAACTTCTACAAGGACCTGTTCACCAACAATATTCCCGGTCACAGGCTTATCCAGCGTGTCTACGGTGAAGACAAGAAGAGAAGGATAGGACGGTGTGTCAATGAAAGACGGTGGCTCTCGTGATCGAGACGAAAAGCACTGTATATACCATTTCGTATACATGCATTGAGTACAGACCGGTGATAGTATACCTTTAGCATCCCAAGCACGGGTAAAGATGTCTTTCAGTCAGAAGGAGTATGTGTTCACCCACACAATGAACAAGGTCAGTGAAGCACATCAGCCTACCATGTTCAAGATTGACTTGCAAGGGCTCATACCCTTTGGAGACTGCAGCACTCTGTTCGTCATTGACAACATGACAGTTACCGCATACAAGCAAGGCACCTTGGACAAAATACCAGTCAAGTTCACTGTCCTCAATGACAACAAGACAAGGATCCTGACTAATGATCCATCTAAACTTTCATCCCAGTGGAACGTTGACATTAACGGTGGCTCCTGTATCAAGATAGCTGGCACGGACACAGTGCCTTTCAATCGAACCCTATCTGTCTATGATGACGACAACAGGCAGGCTCTCATCAATGTCTTAGCCTTCATGATGTCAAACAGTCTCTGGGCCTCGGACAGAGCGAAAGGAGCTTTAGACGTTCTGGTCGCTTCTCCCCGAGGGGAGTTTCAATTCATATGCGGCCTGTGTTCGGCGAAAGGCTTTGTCAGCATTACCAGGGGACCCAGTGGAATAGCATCCTTTTCTTTCCCCCAGTGTGCAGACAGCTACGTGTGCGTACCTTCCCATCAACTCGGCACTGACAAGGACTATGATGCTCTCAGAAATGTCCTAGCTCTTTGGCGATCTGTCTCCCTCGACGACCTTGGAATTCTCCACAGAGTCACTCAGGAGATGGCAATGGCAACCCCGCGAGCCTTCCAAGACCTCGACTGTACATCTTTCCCTCCTAGACACATGTATGGTGGGGGTATTGTCATCCCATATGCTGTGATGAAATACGTCTCCGCACTGTACCAGACCATGAGCGAATACGCGGACAACATTGCCATTGTAGACGAAAATAGGCCTCACATCAAAGTCTTGATCCAGAGCCCCTCTGAAAACATAGGTGAAATCACTGGGCATCTCTCAATCACCATACTCTATGGAACAACACTCTGGGACATATACACCAAACTCATCCATGGGCTGAGGCTTGCAGAGGGATGTGAGGAAGAAGACATTGACAGTCTTTCTACTGTCACACAGTTAAGCACCGAGGTGTTGATCAGGAGAACCCAGTTGAAGTTTATGTTGAATAACCATATGTCTTTAAGGGATTGGTATAACTTTTACTATGGGGCAACATGTATGGGTTAACAACAATTGCGTGATATGTGCAGGAGGACTATGTTATACAGTAATGTTTCACAAATATATTGAATAAAGGCAAAAGACACCATTGATTTGGTTTATTCATTTCAAGAAAAAGTACACTCTAGCTGTAACATTGTATAATATCTTACAGAGTATGTTATGAAAAGAGTTCACTATTCATATCCATAGCCTTGTGCTGAGAATATCGAACCCTCTTGTGTCCTTCGATCCTACTCCATCCTTGTCATTGTCTCCCCTCACATTAGGGGGGAGGTCGTGGCACAAAAGTTACATTCCTAGCCCCTCTCATGTAGTCAATCAACTCTCCTATGGTGTAGAAGTGTAGATTGGTCCCACATCGAAAGCCAGACCCATGGAACATGATTTTGTATACCTTTCCTTTCCCTGTTACAATGTCAAAGAGGTATCCAGAGCGATGTTCATCCATGTAACATACTGCAGCAGCAGGGTTGAAGTTTTCACTTTGCATACTCTTTAGACTGTTTAACAAGGCAGTGTGCTCACTTGACCCTGGGGACCTACCATTTGGCGACTGCCCAAGAGACAGTCCCCACCATGCACTCTTTAGTAACTGTATCATAGTATGCATCTCTTCCACTACACGTATGCAAGTCCCCTTGCTTTGACCACCAGGTATGGCTCTAGGTCTAGCCATCAGGTACCCTCCTGGGTAATTTGCAATCATCTCTTCTATAATTTTTGCTGGTTGACTGTATTCCCACTCTAGGAAGTCGGTGCATTTGTAACGGCCTCCAGTGACATATATGGCGAATGAGATAATGTCACAATCCCCTGTCTTCATCATACATGAACACACTCCTCCGGGCTCCGCTCCACGGTAGTCCGCTATGGCAAAAGCTCCCACCTTCACCTCGGGTCTATTGAGGAAAGATATCATTTGTTCCTCAGATACGGAACCCCACCAGTGGTCACCCAGTGACTCTACAAATGAAAGCCATGATCTGTCCAATAGAGGCCAGTTTCCATAGGTCACTTCCATCCCAGTCATTTCGAATGCACACTTGATATTTCTTCCCCAGTGCTGAGAGAGGCAAACTGTTAACAGATCCTAAGAACAGACCTTGCTATTTAACTGCCTCCCTGTAATGCTCGGTTGGGTAAACACAGAGAGTTGGACAGCACAGAAACAGTTGGACGAGTGCCCAGAGCTGGATAAACAAATAGAGCCGTTGCCTAGGTGAAGGGAAGATAAACAGACAGGGCTGGAGAAAGTAAGCCTGTGTGTACAGCATAGACAGGGTTGGATGAGGCTGTGTGGACAGCATAGACAAGGTTGGATGAGTGCCCAGGTGACGGGAAGATAAACAGACAGGGATGGAGAAAGTAAGCTTGTGTGGACAGCACAGACAAGGTTGGATGAGCATGTGTGGACAGCACAGACAAGGTTGGATGAGCCTGTGTGGACATCACAGACAAGGTTGGATGAGTGCCCAGGTGATGGAAAGATAAACAGACAGGGATGGAGAAAGTAAGCCTGTGTGGACAGCACAGAAACAGTTGGACGAGTGCCCAGAGCTGGATAAACAAATAGAGCCGTTGCCTAGGTGAAGGGAAGATAAACAGACAGGGCTGGAGAAAGTAAGCCTGTGTGTACAGCATAGACAGGGTTGGATGAGGCTGTGTGGACAGCATAGACAAGGTTGGATGAGTGCCCAGGTGACGGGAAGATAAACAGACAGGGATGGAGAAAGTAAGCCTGTGTGGACAGCACAGACAAGGTTGGATGAGCATGTGTGGACAGCACAGACAAGGTTGGATGAGCCTGTGTGGACATCACAGACAATGTTGGATGAGTGCCCAGGGCTGGATAAACAAGTAGAGCTGTTGCCTAGGTGACGGGAAGATAAACAGACAGGGATGGAGAAAGTAAGCCTGTGTGGACAGCACAGAAACAGTTGGACGAGTGCCCAAGGTCTGGATAAACAAGTAGAGACTTGCCCAGGTGGTGGGGAGATACACAAGACAGGGCTGGAGAAAGTAAGCCTGTGTGGACACAACAGCCACCTAAAGATGAGTGGTAGACAAGTAGCTAAACACCCTAGCTTGGATGAATGGATAATGTGTGGATTTAGAGATAAGGTTGGATGAGTGCCCAGGGCTGGATAAACAAGTAGAGACTTGCCCAGGTGGTGGGAAGATACACAAGACAGGGCTGGAGAAAGTAAGCCTGTGTGGACAGGACAGAAACAGTTGGACGAGTGCCCAAGGGCTGGATAAACAAGTAGAGACTTGCCCAGGTGGTGGGGAGATACACAAGACAGGGCTGGAGAAAGTAAGCCTGTGTGGACACAACAGCCACTGTATGATGAGTGGTAGATGAGTAGCTAAACACCTTAGCTTGGATGAATGGATAATGTGTGGATTTAGAGACAAGGTTGGATGCACGCAAGTGGTTGAGTAACAGGCCAAGGATGAATAACCAAGGCATTGTGGCATGAATGGAGCCCTTTTGGATAGCACAGACACGGTTGGATGAAGCAGTACCGGGTGGATAGCCCAGCTATAATGACTTTGTGAAACATGTGTAGTTGCAACGGTACTGCTCTTTGTAATGTATGTGAATAAAAAGAACAAGGCTCTGACATGACTGGTGATACACTTTATTGATTGCATGTCAAAACAATGATATGTAATGTATATTACATTGACACATATACTGTCACAAATATTAATTGAGATGTACAGTAATACAATGGTCATGGCCTATACCTCTGGTCATACGGGCTAGTCTGTATGGAACGTTTGAGACTGGGTAGGCCTCCACTTGTCTCCACTGGTCCCCTCCTTCTCCCTCCTGTTACATCCATCTTGCTCATGCACAGGTCCTGTGTTGTAGAAAGGGGTCTTGGTACAAAGGAAACCTTTACAACCGTTGTCATATGGTCCAGCAAACTTGTCATTGAGTTAAAGTGTATATCTGTATCAAGCACAAACCCAGACTTATCAAACGTGACCTTGTATGGTTGTCCTTTTGCTGTAACAATTTCGAAGAGGTATCCATATTCCTCTTCATCCATGTAACAGATCGCTGCAGCTGGCTTGGGGTATTCATCTTCCATCCTTTTTAGGTCCTGTATAACATCAATGTGATTTGATGACATTGGGGAACTGCCCGTCGAATGTCCCCACCATGCACCCTCTAGTAGCTGTATCATTTCACGCATCCCTTCCACTACACATTTGCCAGACCAATTGTTCTGTTCATCAGGTATGTCTCTTGGTCTAGCCATCAAGTAACCGCTTGGGACTGCTTTAAGCACATCGGTTATTAGCTGAACAGGGTCACCTCTGTCCCAGTCTAGGAACTCAGTGCATTTGTAATAGCCTTGGGTGACGTGTATATCAAATGGGATGAGAGTATTGTCAGTGCTCTTCACCATACAGGAACACACTCCTCCCTGCATGTCACCAAAGTAGGCCGTGATGGCAATAGCTCCTACAGTAACTTCGGGTCTATTTAGGGATGACACTAGCTGCTCTTTAGAGACGGAGCCCCACCACCTCTCACCCAGCCATTCTACCAGTGGAAGCCAGGATCTGTTCAATAGAGGCCAGTTGCCATATTTCCTTTGCTTAGCGACACGGAGTGAGTCGAATTGTCTTCTCCCCATATAGGCCATCTTCCAACCACTTACCTATTTTGCTATGTGTATGTAATTGGTATCATAGTTCTTGTGATTCAGCCATTGTAAATAGTAGGAAAAGTGGAACCATACCCCAAAGCCGCACACTCTCACCAACCCCAGGAAAGGGCCTTATGTTTTCTAACTGTTGTTGCTAGAGACGTGGCTAGTTGCTCATCATGATTATGATCACATGCAGCCTTACGAACAGCTTTCACCTCTGTACAACCACACCTAACCCGTAACTTAACCCACTCATGAAAAGGTGTTTAACTGTGACACCTACTGCAACTGTCGCATTTAACAGCTAATCATGGACCTATATCTCCTTACCTCAGGCAATTGTGCATTTCCGACCTCTAATCATGTCAGAGGAGAGTGGTATAGAAACTGACAATAGCGAGCTGAGCCTGGTAGGAGAGACGCATGTTATATCATACTCTATAGACACCTCTTTCATAGACCATACTCATCACAGGCATTTAACTTGTACTGATTCTAACACTCGTCTCTATTCCACAGGTATCTACCATAATCCTGACCCGTTCTGTAGGTACTCGGTTTGATGTCCTTTCATTCACTGTTGTAAAGTATACCATGTATAAGTGATACATTTCCCATGTCTTTAATACACATTCAGGAGAGTGATTACATACTATCGTCTGACGATGAGGGACCTAGGAACCTTGTCTTGGAACAAGCTCCTCCACTGTTGCCCCCAGAAGTCGTCAACCGGCCTCAACCTCACCTAGCATTACCTCCTCTTCCCCAGTTGAACAATGCAGAAGATGAAATGGTAGATATGGTAGTGTATACTGTGATGACACTTTTGCTTGTGTGTATGACTTGTTGGTAATGTGGTTATGTCTCTTTCGCTCAAGTATATGGCCGATGATGAGGATGGAGCTGATGCGGATGGAGATTATGATGATGGAGATGACTAGGTTGCAATGTGTTGAGATCTAACTACACTGAACCCATTTTATTCATTTTTGAGCTGCCACTATGTCCTACTTTTGGTATGGATGTATGTAAATGTTATGTACTCTGTAAATAAATGTGACCTGGTATTCTTGCTCAGGATATTATTGTCTTTATTCACAGAAGGATATGGACATTGAATAATACACCACAAGCACTTTGTAATGGCACATTTACCAAGCGATATGACAGTGATTACATATGCTCTCCACCTATATCTTTCCTACTCTAGACATTGTGTCTGGCATCTGTGACACCTGGGTGACGTTGCAGGCCTTCATCCCCAAAGATGTGGTTCTTTGGTCGGGCAACAAAGGTTGCATCTTCAAGGCAGCAGATGCGGGAAAGAATAGATGTGATATATGGAAAGTGTACACCTGTCCCAATCGTAAACCCCAAGTTATCAAACGTCACCTTGAATCTCTTTCCCTTGGCAGTTACAATATCAAACAGGTATCCCAAACTGTCCTCATTCATATAATGGATTGCGGCAGCTGGGTTGGTGTGCTTGTTTGTCCTCATTCGTAGAAGCTCTATCACTTTACCATGTGGTGGGGACATTTCCAAACTGAGGAATGCAGCTCCCCACCATGAGCCTTTTATCAGCTTTACAATATAACGCAGCTCGTCCACAATTTGTGTCATAGCAAAGTATTTGGGGTTATGAGCCATCCACCTGGGTCTACGTAGCAAGTGTCCTTCTCCCAGTTTACGCACCAGAACTTTCATAATGTCAATAGGAGTTGAAAATAGACCTTGTACCATATCGGTACAGATGTACCTGCCTCGACTAATAACAACAGTAAAGGTCATGACTGAATCCTGTGTCTTCACCATAATCGAACACACTCCTCCTTGCATGCCACCGAAGTGTGCTGCGACGACAATGTCCCCTTTGCGACTGTTAGATGTATCCATGAATGTGATAATCTGCTCTTTAGAGACTGATCCCCACCAGCGCTCCCCCAGCCATTCTAGGAAGGAATGCCATGATGTGTTCAGTATAGACCAACTAAGCATGCTTTCCATCAAATGTTGCTTTCTCGAATCTTCCACAGCTGGAATCGAGTCGTGACCATCTTCACAGTAAACCTGTAACTCGCCACCCTCTTCGCTGTAGCCTTCGTTGCTGTCCACCACCTCGCCATCGTCAACCTCTTCATCGTACACGTCTTCACAGTCCACCACCTCGTCGTCGTAAACCTCTTCATCGTACACGTCGTCACAGTCCACCACCTCGTCATCATCGACTTCTTCACATTCCACGACAGCGCCGGTGTCAACCTCTTCACCATAGACCTCTTCACAGTAGACCACCTCTTCGTCGTCAACCTGTTCACTGTAGAGCTGTTCACTGTCGACGTCTTGGGTGTGGACCTCGTAGTCTGACTCCTCGGAATCGTAAATGTCGTAGTCCACAAGACTATCGGTTGAACGGGGACTGGTTTCAGCCTCTTGGTCTCTGGTATCCTCCATGTCAGCACCGGGAGTATCTCGGTTATGGGTATAGTCCTCTTGACAATTGTCCTGATAATCATCACACATCCAATCCTCGTAGTCACCTGCCATGTCCGCTCCCGAACTGCTTTCGGAATCAGATGATTTGGAGCCTGAGGACCTAACTGCTTGTGGTATATGGCTGTTCCCAATCTCATAACCCTGGCAGTAACCGTAACAAGACTGAGTCTGAGGCCTCTTGACACAAACGACTGTCTCGTAATGGTTCCGACTATTCTCCAAATATATGCCCTGCTTAGACACCTCTAAACCATTAGATCTGTATTCAATCCAACGGTTGGTATAGTATGTATATATGCTTACCCCCAACATGTCTGCAGCTGCTTGAATCTCCACTTCGGTCGCCCAACTACCTAAACAATTCATGTTGGACTCCGTAATGTACTCTGACACTGAACGGTAACACACTCTCAGGATGGTCCTATACATATGTTGTTTGCTCTGTAGCTGCTGCACCACCGCATTTCGAATTGGCTCATGGTACTCCTCTGTACCACACAGTGCTTCACTGACCGCTCTGAAGAAACAATTTCCGTCACCTTTTATTTTCACATTCTTACACGGAGCACCTAACACACCAGACGCAGTATGACTGAGAGACCTCTTCTTGCACTGCACCTTCAGCCTAGTGCACAGCAGCTGGGCATCTTCAACTGTAACAGGGTTGAACTGCAGCTCTCTGCATGTGCTGCCACTAACAAAGTCAATGTCCGAGTCGTCGCTACTGTCATTCTCCTTTGCTGTATTACAATATCTGAGTGTATAGAAAGACTCTGATTTCCCATGTGCCATTATACACTCTGTTCTGCTTCCTGAGAGACGTCAGTATGGTCATTAATATATCGCTTTGGCCCCTATTGTCAAAGACCCACAGTTCTGCAGACTGAGTCATGATAGGGCGGGCCTAAGGAAAGCGTCATCAATCACACAGAGCTTAACAGAAGCCACAGGAGCCTATAAGGCTTCCATGCTTGCTGACTGAGTCATAATAGGGCGGGCCTAAGGAAAGCGTCATCAATCACACAGAGCTTAACAGAAGCCACAGGAGCCTATAAGGCTTCCATGCTTGCTGACTGAGTCATGATAGGGCGGGCCTAAGGAAAGCGTCATCAAACGCACAGAGCTTGACAGAAGCCACAGGAGCCTATAAGGCTTCCAGGCTTGCTCACTGTGAGGGCTTGGGTAGCCTTGTTATAGTTTATAATGCTGTTGAATGCAAGTAAAAAATAAAGTATGCTCAGACAAGCAACTGTCAAGTGTTACCAACTGTACTTTATTGATAAAAGAGGTCCACATCACCATAGTACCAAATGAATACAATATAACATTTCAACTGTTAGGATAATTACATCTCCCCCATACTTTCTCGGAGCAGTGTCAGATTCAGAACTCAGGTCCCCCATCCATACCACGATATTCTCCGTCAAGGTCAAGTCCCCCATCCACACCCAGGTAGTCTTCTTCAAGCACAGGTCCATCACTGATTACACTGTGCTTTTCGTACAGATGCATACATAGAGACAAGTGGATTGTTGCAACGAAGATGAACAGGTTACCCATAATAGTCCTACTTGTTATAGCTGATACCTCTTCCCCAGTGTTGATAAATGTAAACTCTTGTAACAACCCAAACTGACTTATAAGTAGTTCCCTGTATTAGTGCGTTGGCTAGAACATCAAGTGTTGGATAACTGATACGTGGTTTGCTACACTACTGAAAGCTGGATCTATTGTCACAGCCTCCAAATTCCACAGACAGGATACAACATAAAGTTTTGGATAACTGAGAGGTTGTGGTGGACACTCACAGATTCAACATTACGGCCAAGGGCCCTGTGTGCGAAGTGACAGGCTGTCCCCCGTACTGCCCTTGGGCCCCGTGTGAGTTTGGGTATTGATTCTAAAAACGCCCCCCCTCCTGCACTACCTTCCCTTGGTTGTGGATATTGTGCCTTTTGGGTATGGTTGTTGTTACATAACCCTCCCGTTGTCCTTCTATTATGCCTAGCACACAGTGTCCCCCCCCCCCCCCCCCCGGGTCACTCTGTCCCGTCTTGGCTAAAGGCCCAGTGGGCACAAGTGTGACAGTATGGGTGTGAACAGCCTTTGCAGATGTATTTCTTACACCTGCAGCACGCTGTGTGTGTCTTGGCGTCCTTCTTGGGTGGGCAGACCTGACACCTCTTCCTCTTACTCGCCCCCAGCGGGGCGGCCGGGGCGGCGGCGGCGGCCGGGCCGGCGGCTCGCTCGCGGGCCTGCGGACGAGCCTCGGCGGATACACGCTCGCCCCGTATGACTTTGACAAGTGCGGACGCGGCTTCGGTGCGGGGGAGACGCTGCCTTCTTTGGATCAAGGGCTTCACGAGCGCCTTTCCGAGCTGCTCCAGGAACACCCTCCTCTTGTTCCGCTTCCCGGGCATCCAGTCGGGGTTGATCTCTCGCCATATGACAAAGGCGTTGTAGGAGGACACGTCGAGGATGTTGTGGAAGATGACCAGGGGCCAGCGGGCGGTCATCCGTCTGCAGCTGTAGGTCCCGACCACCTTGTCTAGGTTGTCCACGCCGCCCTTGTTGCAGTTGTAGTCTAGGATGAGGGCCGGCTTCCGGTCTCGGCGATCGCTGACGTCGGCCTCCGCGTGCCGCGTGCTCAGAAGCAGCACGTTCTTATTTCTCTTTGCCAGGTAGGACACTAGAGTGGCGGTGGGCGTGAAGGCGAACCTGGAGGACGAGACCTGTCTGCCCTTGGACTGGAGCAGCGCGGGAGGGAGCTCGGGCTTGTTCTTTCGCACCGTGCCCACCATGGTGAGGTTCCTCTCGAGGAGCCGCTGCCCGAGTTCGTAGGAGGTGAAGAAATTGTCACACGTGACGTTGTGACCGGCCGGCAGTCCCTCGGTCAGATCGAGGACGACGCGCGCGCCCTGGTTCTTCTCGGGGCATCCGCCGGCCGCCTTGCCGGTGTACACTTGCATCTTCCAAGCGTAGCTGGACTTGGCGTCGCAGGCCACCCACGACTTGATGCCGTATTTGGCCGGCTTGCTGGGAATGTACTGTCGGAAAGGGCAGCGTCCTTGAGGCGAGGGAGAGGGGAGGGAGAGGAGAGGGAGAGGAGATTAGCAGGAGATTAGCAGCGTCATGAGTTACCGGCTCACCATCGGGGCGCACTGCGTTTACGTTACACGCAGCCGCCGACGCCGCCGCCCGTGCCACTGCCCATTGCTACTGCTGCCCATTGCTACTACTGCCGATTGCTACCGCTGCCCGTGCTACTACTGCCCGTGCTCTCTACGCTACACGTACATACACAGATACATTGACTGCTACCGCTCTCTATGCACAGATACATAGACTGCCCGTGCTCTCTACGCCACGCGTACAAACACAGATACATAGACTGCCCGTGCTCTCTACGCCACGCGTACAAACGCAGATACATTGACTGCTACCGCTCTCTATGCACAGATACATAGACTGCCCGTGCTCTCTACGCCACGCGTACAAACACAGATACATAGACTGGCCGTGCTCTCTACGCTACGCGTACGTACACAGATACATAGACTGCCCGTGCTCTCTACGCTACGCGTACGTACACAGATGCATAGACGGTACCTCTGAACGGGACCAGTTGTTCGTCCACCGTCACTTCGGGCCCCGGGTTGTAGAGGGCCTGCAGCCGCTCCTCCCACAGGTCCCACACCTCTCTCACGGCCGCCAGTCTGTCGGTGGCGAGTCTCGCGGGTCTCGACTGGCGGTCGTCGAATCGCAGCAGCCTCGAGTACTTGTGAAACGCCTTGAGCGGCATGGTGGCGCGGAACACGGTCCTGCCGCTCTCGGCGTCCCACAGGCTGGCCGCGGCCTCGCCTCGGGACCTGTAGACGCCGGCTAGGATCAGCAGCCCTACGTAGGCGCGCAGGTCGGTGGAGTCCATGGGTCGCCAGCCGTCGCCGTATTTTCTCACCCCCTGCAGATTGGTCATGTCCACGATGATCCTTTCTATCGCCGGTGTGACAAACAGCCGGAAGGCGGACTCGATGTCGAGCGCTCGCGACGCGGCGTAGGCCGTGGGGCCCGGCGTCACGGCGGGGCAGGGCGGGCGGATGGCGCGGGGTCGGTCCGGGCCGCGATAGGCCGCGGAGGACCATTTGATTTTGCCGTTTTTCGACAGCAACGTCTCCCTTTCTCGCTCTGGCTCTCTGGCTCTGTCTGGCTCTCTGTCTCGCTCCTCTCGGGCAGCGGCCGCGTCTCCCTCCGGCTCTTCCTCCGGCTCTTCCTCCGGCTCTTCCTCCGAAGAGGAGCACGACCGCGAGGCCGAGTCGTCTCCGTAGTCGTCCGCGTCGCGCTCGGGGTTGTATTCCTCACCGTCTTCATCTTCCGAAACGTCCTCCTCTTCGGAATCGCAGTAGTCTTCTTCGTCTTCTTGGTCGACGCTGGAGGATATCTGTTCCAGGACCTGAGCCGCGCTGAAACCGGGACTGCGAGGCGTCGTAGGCGGAGGCAACACGCTCGACGGGGTCGTATTCCTCGTCGCCGTCGTCCTCGTCGTCGTCGTCCTCATCATCGTCCTCATCTTGTTCTTCTTGTTGTTGTTGTTGTTGTTGTTGTTCTTGTTGTTGTTCTTCTTCTTCTTCTTCTTCTTCTTCTTCTTCCTGACAATATTAGTAGGCTCTCTACGCCCTGCTTACTGTCGTAGGCGGAGGGCTCACGCTCGGCTGGGTCGTGTTCCTCCTCGTCGTCGTCCTCGTCGTCGTCCTCTTCTTCTTCTTCTTCTTCTTCTTCTTCCTGACAATATTAGTAGCCTCTCTACGCCCTGCTTACGGTGGCCACGTGAATGGGACGAGGCACGCGAATGGACGAGGCGCGTGGTCGGCCCTGCCTGCTCCTTCGGCCCTTCGGCCCTTCGACCCTTCGCCCCTTCGGCCCCTTGGCCCCTTCGGTCCCATCCGGGACGCTCGGCTGGCCTACCCGCGTGATAGCACCGAGGTCGTGCACAGAGTTGGTGGGGACAACTGGTCCCTGCCGGGGTCACTCCGACCCGGCCCAGACAGAGGGGAACAACTCCTAACACAGGCCCCGGGTCACTCCGACCCGGCTCAGACAGGGGTAGGAGGGGAGGGTTTACAACATACACCTTGCTAACGCCGCCGGGGTCTCTCTGACCCCAGGCCCCCGGAACAGAGGGGAACAACTCATAACGCAGGGCTTACAACAGGGCTCGGGTCAATGTGACCCGGCCCAGACAGGGGTAGGAGGGTTACAACATACACCTTGCTACACGCTGCCGGGGTCTCTCTAACCCACACAGACACTGGGAATCGACTCGTAACGCTGGCCGGTGGTCACTCTGTCCCGCCGAGGCAAGGGGAAGGTTGTCTAACAACAGCCATACCCGAAAGGCACAATTTCCACAACCAAGGGAAAGTAGTTTGTAGGGGGGCGTTTTTAGATTCGATATCCAAACTCACACGGGGCCCAAGGGCCCGTTGTGGGGCAGACACGCCGTATTCGACACAGGCCCTTGCCCGGAATGTTGAGAATGTCAATTTTGGGGCAGGACCTTTTACTAGTATCCAGCAGGTGGTGGTGTTGGGTCACTGTGACCCCGGCCTGCCGGGGTCTCTCTGACCCACACAGACACGGGGGAAGCGACAGGTGACGCTGCCGAGGGTCACTCTGACCCCTCTGACGTCACTATGACCCCGCCCACACAGGGGCAGGGGCAGGAGGGTTACAACATTACACCTTGCTAACGCCGCCGGGGTCACTCTGACCCCTCTGACGTCACTATGACCCCGCCCACACAGGGGCAGGAGGGTTACAACATACACCTTGCTAACGCTGCCGGGGTCACTCCGACCCACACACAGACACGGGCAATCAACTCGGAACTGCCCGGGGTCGCTCTGACCCGCCGAGACAACGGGAGGGTTAATGTGTGAAAGTTAAATATTTCTAAAACATATTTTGAATTTCGCGCTCTGCTTTTTCAGTGGAATGTGGGAGGAGTTCCGCTGGCGGAACGCCTGAGCAGTAAAGGTTTCTCAATAGGGGGTGCTGTTTGCACTTTGTAAAAATTTCGTTCCCAAATTAAACTGCCTCGTACTCAATTCTTGCTCGTACAATATGCATATTATTATTACTATTGGATAGAAAACATTCTCTAGGTTCTAAAACCGTTTGAATTATATCTGTGAGTAAAACAGAACTCGAGTTGGAGCAATTTTCCTATGAGGAAGTGAGAAATCTGAAATCACCCAGGCTGTTCTGAGGTCGGTTTATTAATTTGCATGTCTTCTATTGGTTGAGATGCACTGCATACGCCTTCCCCTGGATGTCAGCAAATAGTGAGATTTGGAATGGAGTTGCTAGGCAGATCTGAGGCCTTATAAATGGGCTGGCAACGTGGGGTCCTCTCTTTCCTTCATTCGCCATGACGCAAGACAGACCTCAGGATGGCGTTCTAGAAAGCTCCCGTTATAGCCCTTAGATATATCCAGCTCTGATTTTATTCGATATAGGTGTTAAAGACATCATAAGGTTGTTATTTTAAACCGAGTTATATCAGTATTTTGCGATTTTCGGGTATTTATTTGTGCTGCGTTCTAGTGAATTGGGCACGTCTGGGCCACATGGCTAATGTTTACTGCTAATTCCAAAGTTGAAGGCGACAATCTACAACCGAGCAACGATTCTTTTGGACAAAGGACAACTTGCCCAAGATTCTGATGGGAGCTCATCAAAAAGTAAGAACTATTTATGATGTTAATTCGTTGTTCTGTTGAAAAATGTAAAACTCAAATTCCGCCATTAATTTTGGTGCGGTCTCGCTTTAACGAACGCTGTATGTCGTAGTAATGTTAATTTTTAAAATCTAACACAGCGATTGCATTAACCTGTTTGGGCTGCAGGGGCAGTATTGAGTAGCCAGATAAAAGGTGCCCATTTCAAACGGCCTCGTACTCAATTCTTGCTCGTACAATATGCATATTATTATTACTATTGGATAGAAAACACTCTCTAGTTTCTAAAACCGTTTGAATTAAACAGAACTCATTTGGAACAAACTTCCTGACCAGGAAGTGGAAAGTCTGAAATCGAGGCTCTGTTCTACTTCCTGCCTATAAATGGGCATGATACGTATTAGTATACGTGCACTTCATAGACCTTCCCCTGGATGTCAAGAAGCGGTGAGAGAAGAAATTGAGTGTTTATCTTGGTCTGAAGTGGAATACAAGCTCTTTGTATGACGTGTCACCCATTTCTTGTTTTCTGAAGAGCGCGAAGAGGGACTTGGATTTGCCTTCTGTTTAGCTGCCGTTATAGGCGACTAATATCTCCGGCTTTGATTTTATTTGATACATGTGACCATATCATCGTAAAGTATGTTTTTTCAATATAGTTTCATCAGATTATTGACATTTTTTCGGGAGTTTTGCCGTGTTCCGTTCTCTTCCGTTTGTTGACATGGAGAGATTCGCACCACCTGGCGAGTGTGCTTGCTAATTCAAGAGGGAAAATGGACGTTCTAAATCCAAATTGTTCGGGATTGTCGGGATTGTTCCCGACAAAGGACCCCTTGTCCAACATTCTGATGGAAGATCAGAAAAAGTAAGAAACGTTTTATGATGCTATTTCATATATCTGTCGTACATGTGAACTAGTCGCCGAAGCCCAACTTTGGGGTACTCTAGCTATACCGAAGCTGGATGTCGTAATGAAGTTATTTTTTAGAATTCTAACACTGCGATTTCATTAACCTCTAACGTCTACCAAACCCAGATCCGGGAGCCCCCCCATCACAAAAGCTGACTAGCATAGCCTAGCCTAAAGCCACAGGGATATCATATAATAAAATGTTCATGAAATCACAAGTCCAAGACACCAAATGAAAGATACACATCTTGTGAATAAAGCCATCATTTCTGATTTTTAAAATGTTTTACAGGGAAGACAAAATATGTAAATCTATTAGCTAACCACGTTAGCAAAAGACACCACTTCCATACTCCACCATTTTTTACTCCATCAGTAGCTATCACAATTTCGACAAAATAAAGATATAAATAGCCACTAACCAAGGAACAACCTCATCAGATGACAGTCTGATAACATATTTATTGTATAGCATAGGTTTTGTTAGAAAAATGTGCATATTTCAGGTATAAATCATCGTTTACAATTGCAGCCCCCATCACAACGCTCACTAAAATGACTAGAATAACTACAGAGACCATCGTGTATTAACTAGTTACTCATCCTAAAACATTTCTTAAAAATACACAGCGTGCAGCAGATGAAAGACACAGATCTTGTGAATCAAGACAATATTTCAGATTTTCTAAGTGTTTTACAGCGAAAACACAATATAGCGTTATATTAGCTTAGCACAATAGCAAACATTACAACAGCATTGATTCAAGGCAAAAATAGCTATAACGTATAAACCACCAAAATATATAAAAATTTTCACTAACCTTCTCAGAATTCTTCAGATCACAGTCCTGTAACATCATATTACACAATGCATATAGAGTTTGTTCGAAAATGTGCATATTTAGCGGCACAATTCGTGCTTATACAATGAGAAAAGTAGCCAAAATCTCAAGTAATCTGTTCGGCGCCATCTTGGAAAGCCACCTATTCTTATCGAAAACGATTCATAAACTTGACTAAAAAAATACAGGTTGGACAGCAATGGAAAGACAAATTAGTTCTTAATGCAATCGCTGAATTACATTTTTAAAATGAACGTTACTGCGCAATACAGGCTGCGATAACACAATGCTACACTGCACGAAATGGCGTCTCATGCATTTTACTTTTTTCATCAGAACAATGAATTAACAGCATAAAGACTGCTTACTATTAGCCGAGCTTCCATCAGAATCTTGGGCAAGGTGTCCTTTCTTCAAAACAATCGTCTTTTGGCTGAAAGATGTCCTCTTGTCCTGTCGAATTAGCTGCTAACGTTAGCCACCCACTGGAGAGGAGTCCAACTCCTGAACGCACGTCAAATTGAAATCCAGGAAAATCGCAATAAACTGCTATAAGTCGGTTTAAATTAACTACCTTATGATGTCTTTAACACCTATAACGAATAAAAACATGACCGGAGATATAGAACTACTAAAACGAAAGCGTTTGCAGGACGCCATTGTGATGTCTTCATGCGCCAAGCGCACCGTTGAAAAGGACGGTACTTCCTGTTCCACGGTCTTATATAAGGTCCCAGATTGCGCAATCCACTCCATTCAAATTCTCACCGCTTACTGACATCTAGAGGAAGGCGTATGCAGTGCATGTACCCTCATAGCTTACATTGGGACTTATAAACTGACCCCAGAACAGGGACCTCGATTTCTGAAATCTCACTCCCTGACAATAAATGTTCTGCAGAATGAGTTCTGTTTCACTCAGAGAAATAATTCAAACGGTTTTAGAAACTATAGAGTGTTTTCTATCCAATAGTAATAATAATATGCATATTGTACAAGCAAGAATTGAGTACGAGGCAGTTTAATTTGGGCACTATTTTCCCCCATGGTGAAACAGCGCCCCCATATTGACAAGAAGTTAAGAACTAATGGATCTATCATTTCCGGTACAACATGTATTTTTTAGTTATGTTTATGAATAGCTATTTGGTCAGAATATATGTGTCAGAAAAAGTGTCAGAAAAATATCGTTGCTGTTTAGACGTTGTGGAAAAAGTAGCTACGATAGCAACATGTATAACCACTGATTTCAGCTCTAAATATGCACATTTTCGAACAAAACATAAGTGTATGTATAACCTGATGTTATAGGACTGTCATCTGATGAAGAATATCAAGGTTAGTCAAAAATTATATATCTTTTACTGGTTTGTTACGATCGCTAACTTTTACTGCTGGGAAATGGCTTGTCTTTCTGGCTATTGTGGTAAGCTAATATAACGCTATATTGTGTTTTCGCTGTAAAACACTTAATAAATCGGAAATATTGGCTGGAATCACAAGATGCCTGTCTTTCATTTGCTGTACACTATGTATTTTTCAGAAATGTTTTATGATGAGTAATTAGGTATTTGACGTTGGTGTCTGTAATTATTATGGCTGCTTTCGGTGCAATTTCTGATTGTAGCTGCAATGTAAACTATGATTTATACCTGAAATATGCACATTTTTCGAACAAAACATAGATTTATTGTATAACATGTTATAAGACTGTCATCTGATGAAGTTGTTTGTTGGTTAGTTTGGTTGGTTCTTGGTTAGTTAGGTTGGCTTTGTGCATGCTACCTGTGCTGTGAAAAATGTATTTGGTGGTGAGCTAACATAAATATACGTGCTGTTTTCGCTGTAAAACATTTTAAAAATCGGACATGTTGGCTGGATTCACAAGATGTGTACCTTTCATTTGCCTTATTGGACTTGTTAATGTGTGAATGTTAAATATTTAAAAAATACATATTTTGAATTTCGCGCCCTGCACTTGAGCTGGCTGTTGTCATAAGTGTACCGACGTCGGGCTTGCAGCCAGAAGAAGTTAAGAACTAATGTATCTTTCATTTGCTGTCCAACCTGTATTTTTTAGTCAAGTTTATGATTAGTTACTGATTAGATTAGGTGCCTCTCCAAGATTTCTCCCAACATATTGTTGGCAGCTTGGCTACTATTCTCATTGTATAACCACGATTTGTGCCGCTAAATATGCACATTTTCGAACAAACTCTATATGTATTGTGTAATATGATGTTATAGGACTGTCATCTGAAGAAGTTTGAGAAGGTTAGTGAAAAAATAATATATTTTTCTGGTTTATTCGTTATCGCTATTGTTGGCTTGAATCAATGCTGTTGTGTGGTTGGCTATTGTAGTAAGCTAATATAATGCTATATTGTGTTTTCGCTGTAAAACACTTAAAAAATCTGAAATATTGGCTGGATTCACAAGATCTTTGTTTTTCATTTGCTGTACGCTGTGTATTTTTCATAAATGTTTTATGATGAGTATTTAGGTAATTCACGTTGGTTATTCTAGTTGCTTTGGTGAGAGTTGTGATGGTGGCTGCAATTGTAAACTATAATTTATACCTGAAATATGCAAATTTTTCTAACAAAACATATGCTATACAATAAATATGTTATCAGACTGTCATCTGATGAAGTTGTTTCTTGGTTAGTGGCTATTTATATCTTTATTTGGTCGAAATTGTGATAGCTACCTATGCAGCAAAAAAATGGTGGGAAAAAAAAGTTGTGTCTTTTGCTATCGTGGTTAGCTAATAGATTTACATATTGTGTCTTCCCTGTAAAACATTTTAAAAATCAGAAATGATGGCTGGATTCACAAGATGTGTATCTTTCATCTGGTGTCTTGGACTTGTGATTTAATGATATTTAGATGCTAGTATTTACTTGTGACGCTATGCTAGGCTATGCTAGTCAGCTTTTTTACTGATGGGGGTGCTCCCGGATCCGGGATTGTGACCAAGTAGAAGATAACATGTTATAATACTGTCATCTGATGAAGTTGTTTCTTGGTTAGTGACTAATTATATCTCTATTTGGTCGGTTTTGCGATAGCTACCTATGCGGTAAAAAAAATTGTGAAAATATGCGGTTGAGTCTTTTGCTATTGTGGTTAGCTAATAGAAATACATATTGTGTTTTCGCTGTAAAACATTTTAAAAATCGGAAATGATGGCTGGATTCACAAGATGTTTATCTTTCATTTGCTGTATTGGACTTGGGATTTCATGAAAATTATATTATATGATATCCCTGTCACGTTAGGCTAGGCTATGCTAGTCAGCTTTTTTGATAAGGATGCTCCCGGATCCCGGATGGGTAGTTCTTGACGCTAGCGGTCAGATTATTATTTTATTTTTTTAAATAACGTTCCCAAGGTAAACGGACTATTTCTCAGGACCAGATCGTAGGAATATGCATATAATTTAAAGATTAGGATAGAAAACACTCCAAAGTTTCCAAAACTGTCAAAATATTGTCTGTGAGTATAACAAAACTGATTCTGCAGGCGAAAACCTGAGAAAATTTAACCCGGAAGTTATTTTTTTATTTTTAAATCTGTGTTTCCGTGTCCGTCTTTCTTCCATTTAAAGGGGTATCAACCAGATTCCTTTTCCGATGGCTTCCTCGGGCTGTGACCAGGCTTTAGACATAGTTTCAGGCTTTTATTTAGAAAAATTAGCGAGATTTTTCAAAACTAGTCAGGTGTCCTCTGATTAGTTCCTGCGCGCGAGAGGGTAGCTCTCCATTTTCTTTTTCTCTCTTATTGAATAGGTTACGGTCCGGTTGAAATATTATCGATTATGTTTGTTAAAAACAACCTGAGGATTGATTATAAAAAACATTTGACACGTTTCTACAACCATTACGGATACTATTTGGAATTTTCGTCGAACGGAACGAGGCTGTAGTTTTCTGAACATAACGCGCAACCCAAATGGCGTTTTTTTTGTTATAAAAGTAATATTTATCGAAGAAAAATAACATTTATTGTGTAACTGGGAGTCTCGTGAGTCCAAACATCCGAAGATTATCAAAGGTAAGCGATTAATTTTATTGCTTTTCTGACTTTCGTGACCATGTTAATTTGACACACTCTCAAAAGCCTGGATTTCTTTCGCTGTAAAGCATATTTTCAAAATCTGACACGATAGGTGGATTAACAACAAGCTAAGCTGTGTTTTGGTATATTCCACTTGTGATTGCATGATTATAAATATTTGTAGTAATACTTTGCACCCTGCAATTCAGCGGTTGTTTAGGAAAATGATCCCATAAAAGGGATCCGTAGCGCAGAGAAGTTAACCTGTGTAGCCCAAGCGTTCCTCCCACATTCCACTGAAAAGGCAGAGCGCGAAATTCAAAAAATATTTTTGAGAAATATTTAACTTTCACACATTAACAAGTCCAATACAGCAAATGAAAGATACACATCTTGTGAATCCAGTCAACATCTCCGATTTTTAAAATGTTTTACAGCGAAAACACCACATATATTTATGTTAGCTCACCACCAAATACAAAAAAGGACAGACATTTTTCACAGCACAGGTAGCATGCACAAAGCCAACCAAACTAACCAATAAACAACTTCATCAGATGACAGTCTTATAACATGTTATACAATAAATCTATGTTTTGTTCGAAAAATATATAAATCAGTTTTACATTGCAGCTACCATCACAGCTACCATCAGAAATAGCACCGAAGCAGCCAGAGTAATTACAGACACCAACCTGAAATACCTAAATACTCATCATAAAACATTTCTGAAAAATACATGGTGTACAGCAAATGAAAGACAGGCATCTTGTGAATCCAGCAAATATTTCCGATTTCTTAAGTGTTTTACAGCGAAAACACAATATAGCGTTATATTAGCTTACCACAATAGCCAGAAACACAAGCCATTTACCAGCAGCAAAAGTTAGCGATCGTAACAAACCAGCAAAAGATATATAATTTTTGACTAACCTTGATAAGCTTCATCAGATGACAGTCCAAAAACATCAGGTTATACATACACTTATGTTTTGTTCGAAAATGTGCATATTTAGAGCTGAAATCAGTGGTTATACATTGTGCTAACGTAGCATCTTTTTCCCACAACGTCCGGATATTTTTCTGACACTCACATATTCTGACCAAATAACTATTCATAAACATTACTAAAAGATACATGTTGTATAGGAAATGATAGATATACTAGTTCTTAATGCAATCGCTGTGTTAGAATTCTAAAAATAACTTCATTACGACATGCAGTTTACGTTATGGCGAGAGCGTGCCCAAAATCTGGGCGCAAACTACTAGTTCACATGTTCGACAGATATATGAAATAGCATCATAAAATGGGTCCTACCTTTGATGATCTTCCATCAGAATGTTGTACAAGGGGTCCTTTGGTCCAGAACAATCGTTGTTTGGATTTAGAATGTCCTCTTCTCCAGTCAATTAGCACGGAAAGCTAGCAAAGTAGCGCGAAGCTCTCCTTCCTGAACATACGCAGACAAAGCAACACGCCTAACGTCCCGAAAAAATTTCAATAATCTAATAAAACTATATTGAAAAAACGTACTTTACGATGATATTGTCACATGTATCAAATAAAATCAAAGCCGGAGATATTAGTCGTCTATAACGACAGCTTTACAGAAGGCAATACCAGGTCACTTCTCGCGCGTTCCAGAAAACATAAAAATTGGGGTCTCGTCATGCCAAGAGCTTTTATTCGACCTCATGTTATACACTCAATTTCTTCTCTCACTGCCTGTTGACATCTAGTGGAAGGCGTATGAAGTGCATGTATACTAATACATATCAAGCACATTTATAGGCAGGCCCTAGAACAGAGCATTGATTTCAGATTTTCCACTTCCTGTCAGGAAGTTTGCTGCAAAATTAGTTCTGTTTTACTCACAGATATACTTCAAACGGTTTTAGAAACTAGAGAGTGTTTTCTATCCAATAGTAATAATAATATGCATATTGTACAAGCAAGAATAGAGTACGAGGATGTTTAAATTGGGCACTATTTTCCCCCAAAGTGTAAATAGCGCCCTCTATCCTCAACAGGTTTAAGAACCAGTGTATCTTTCATTTGCCATACAACAAGAATTTTTATGTAAAGTTTATGATGAGTTCTTTGGTCAGATTAGGTGAGTGTCCAAAATATCTCCGGACATTCTGGGGAATTGTTGCTTTGTATTCACAATGTATAACCACGATTTGCAGCTCTAAATATGCACATTTTCTAACAAAACATAAATGTATTGTATAACATGATGCTATAAGACTGTCATCTGATGAAGTTGTCCAAAGGTTAGTGATTAATTTTATATCTATTGCTGGTTTTTGCGAAAGCTACCTTTGCGGTGAATAAATGCCTTTGTGTGTTTGGCTATTGTGGTAAGCTAATATAATTCTATATTGTGTTTTCATTGTAAAACACTTAAAAAATTGCAAATATTGGCTGGATTCATTTATTTTTAATTTGCTGTACACCATGTATTTTTCATAAATGTTTTATGATGAGTATTTATTTATTTCACGTTGCTCTCTGTAATTATTCTGGCTGCTTTGGTGCTATTTCTGATGGTGGCTGCAATGTAAAACTATAACAGCAATGTTAGTGATTAATTTTATCTCTATTTTGTTGGTTTTGTGAAAGTTACCTATGCAGTGGAAACATGGTGAAAATATGCGGTTGTGTGTTTGGCTATTGTGGTTAGCTAATAGAAATACATATTGTGTTTTCGCTGTAAAACATTTAAAAAATCGGAAATGATGGCTGGATTCACAAGATGTGTATCTTTCATTTGCTGTATTGGTTTAGTGATTTCATGAAAATTATATTATATGATATCCCTGTCCCGTTAGGCTAGGCTATGCTAGTCAGCTTTTTTGATGAGGAGGATCCCGGATCCGGGAGGGTGATGAAGTAGTAGTTTTCTTAAAGAAAAACTAACAGGTCTGTGAGAGCTGGAATTCTTACTGGTTGGTAGGTAATCAAATACTTATGTCATGCAATAAAATGCAAATTAATTACTTAAAAATCATAAAATGTGATTTTCTGGATTTTTGTTTTAGATTCCGTCTCTCACAGTTGAAGTGTACCTATGATAAAAAATTACAGACCTCTACATGCTTTGTAAGTAGGAAAACCTGCAAAATCGGCAGTGTATCAAATACTTGTTCTCCCCACTGTATATATACACACAAATTAATAATCCAATAATTTTTTTAATTCTGTTCTCAACAATCTTTTTTAATTTTTTTTCCTTTATTTAACTAGGCAAGTCAGTTAAGAACAAATTCTTATTTACAATGACGGGCTGAGAACAATAGGTTCAGGGGCAGAATGACAGATGTTGATATTGCTTTATTAAATGTGGAATTAGAGACTATATGGCAGAGGAGTAATATATCTTTATAAGATCTGGTGGCTTTGTGTATGTGTATCCTTTGTTTTCCTGCCCAATAATGAGCTGACCTGAGCCACCGCAACCGGGAGAAAATGGCTGCGTCCCAAATGTCAACCTATCCCCTCCATAATAGGGAGCAATTTGGGACATTAAAGCATTAAATAAAGACGTCCTTCAGTGATTTTTTAAAAACATTTTCTGTTGAAAAGTTATATCCCATGTGTTAATACAGTTATGTACGCACACTAAAGGGTAAAAAAAATGTTTCTGTTTTTACTTGAGGATTAATTTCGGAGCAATAAAGAACAAAAGTGGAAAGGCCTGGTCTTCTCATATTAGGTTTTTGCTAGTATTACCATTATTATATGCTATCCCTAAAATGACCCCCCAAAAGTTCACATCATTGAATGTGCTTAAGTAGGTTATGAGTGTAATTACATAAGTAATTCCACTGTTACCTTAGCTCTTAGTAGAGTAAAGAGTGACCCAGGGAAAATGGATGAGACGGACGGGAAAGAGAACATTTGAGAGATATCCGCCTATCTCGGCAAAGCAACTTTTTGAGCTCCCTGTAGTGTAACTGGCAAACAAGTGAAATGCTTAGCTCCCCGGAAGCCACTTGGTACAAACATTAATGAGTCATGCATTACTGGTACTGAAGGCTATGATTTCGCTGCAGAATTTGAGGGAATATTTTCAACAAACAACATATAAAAAGTCTTATTTTTGAATGGCATGAATGGCAACCATGAAGTGTCACCAGCATGTTTTTCTGTCTTGCAACAAGCATACTTCAGTATTGTATTAGTTTGTATAATACTTTGCATTGTATTGTAGTCATGCTTCACTGGAGGGTGGCAGGTAGCCTAGCGGTTAAGAGCATTGGGTCAATAACTGAAAGGTCACTGGTTTGAATCCCCGAGCTGGCAAAATGGAAAAATCTGCTATTCTGCCTTTGAGCAAGGAAGTTAACTTCTTGAGAATACAGGGGGTGCTGTTTCGCATTAGCATAATTGCCTCTACAGACTAAACTGCCTCTTATTCAATTATTGCTGTTACTATATGCATATAACCATATAGCATTGGATAGAAAACAAGCTATGGTTTCTAAAACCGTTCCAATTGAGTCTCTGAGTCAAACACAGGTCATTTCACAGCACTTTCCCTGAGCCAGAAAAAGATTGCAAGATGTGTATGCTCGCTTCAAAGCTCTGCCTATATATGGTCACGCGACCTATGACCCGAATGACACTTCCTTCTTCTTCCTCTGGGTGTCTGGAAGACGTCAGAGGAGAAATTTTTTGTTTATCTTGTACTGACGTGAAATAAGACCTATTTCTTTAGCGTGACCGACAACTTCCGGTTTCTGAAATGCGCGTTTTCAGAGGTGGCATTGTCTTTTGTTATGCTGACGTTACGGATGAAAACTATCTCCGTGTCGAAGTTTGTTTGATACATGTGACCATATCACCGTAATGTATGTTTTTTCAATATAGTTTAATCAGATTATTAGAATTTTTTCGGGAGTTTTGCCGTGTTCCGTTCTTTGAGTTTTTTAACTTTGGACATGGACCGTGCCAGTCGACCAGTACCCAGGCTAAATGAAGAGGGGAAGTTGCCATTGTGAATGGATTGAACGACTCATCAGGACTAAGGACACCTTGATCAACATTCTGATGAAAGATCAGCAATAGTAAGACCCAATTTACGATGTTATTTCATATATCTGTCGTGCATGTGAACTGGTCGGGCGCGTCCAGCTGGTTTTGGCTGGCCTGGTTATGCTAATTAGCTAGTTATGCTAATTTCGCTATAAAACATTTAAAAAATCTGAAATATTGTTTGGATTCACCAGATGTTGGGCTTTCAATGTCTGTACGCTGTGTATTTTTTCTGAAGTGTTTTAAGACAAGTAATTAGTTATATAACGTTGGTCTCTGTAATTGTTCTAGCTGCATCAGCACTATATCAGATTGCAGCTGCAATGTAGAACTGTGATTTATACCTGAAAAATGCACATTTAAAAAAAAAAAACTATGCTATACCATAAATATGTTATCAGACTGTCATCTTATGAATTTGTTTGTTGGTTAGTGGCTATCAATATCTTAGTTTAGCCGAATTGGTGATAGCACCTGATGGAGTAAGAAACTGTTGGAGTAAGAAAATGGTGTCATTTTGCTAACGTGTTTAGCTAATAGATTTACATATTGTGTCTTCCCTGTAAAACATTTAAAAAATCTGAAATGGTGGTTTTATTCACAAGATCTGTGTCTTTCATTGGGTGTCTTGGACTTGTGATTTAATGATATTTAGATGCTACTATTTAATTGTGACGCTATGCTAGCGATGCTAATCAGTGTGGGGGGTGTGGGGGGTGCTCCCGGATCCGGGTTAGGTACTCTGTAGAGGTTAAACCTCTTTGGGGTCAGTGGGACGCTAAAATCGTAATATTAAACATTCATGAAAATAGAAGTGTCATACATCATTTAAAAGCTTAAACATACACTTATGTTTTGTTCGAAAATGTGCATATTTAGAGCTGAAATCAGTGGTTATACATGTTGCTATCGTAGCTACTTTTTCCCACAACGTCCGGATTTTTTTCTGACACTTTTTCTGACACACATATTCTGACCAAATAGCTATTCATAAACATAACTAAAAAATACATGTTGTATAGGAAATGATAGATACACTAGTTCTTAATGCAATCGCCGTCTTAGAATTCTAAAAATAACTTCATTACCACATAAGGCTTACGTTATGTCGACCGAGTGCCCAAAACCTGGGCGCAAAACTAATAGTACACAGTTCGACAGATATATGAAATAACATCATAAAATGGGTCCTACTTTTGCTGATCTTCCATCAGAATGTTGTACAAGGTGTCCTTTGTCAAGAACAATCGTTGTTTGGATTTAGAACGTCCATTTTCCCTCTTGAATTAGCAAGCGCACTAGACAAGTGGCGCGAAGCTCTCCTTTCTGAACAAAGGCACACAACGCAACACGCCTAACGTCCCGAATAAATTTCAAAAATCTAATAAAACTATATTGAAAAAACATACTTTACGATGATATTGTCACATGTATCAAATAAAATCAAAGCCGGAGATAATTGTCGCCTATAACGAAAGCTATTCAGAAGGCAAATCCAGGTCCAACGTCGCGCCTTCCTGAAAACAGGAAATGAGTGACACGTCATTCCAAGAGGACGTATTCCATCTCAGACAAAGATAAACACTCCATTTCTTCTCTCACTGCATCTTGACATCCAGGGGAAGGTGTATGACGTGCATGTATACTAATAGGTATCATGCCCATTTATAGGCAGGACCCAGATGAGAGCATCGATTTCAGATTTTCCACTTCCTGGTCAGGAAGTTTGTGCCAAATGAGTTCTGTTTTACTCACAGATATAATTCAAACGGTTTAAGAAACTAGAGAGTGTTTTCTATCCAATAGTAATAATAATATGCATATTGTACGAGCAAGAATTGAGCACGAGGCCGTTTAAATTGGGCACAATTTTCCCCCAAAGTGAAAACAGCGCCCTCTGTCCTCATCAGGTTAAACAATACATTTTTGTTTTGTTCGAAAATGTGTATATTTGAGGTATAAATCATAGTTTTACATTGCAGCTACCATCAAAAATATCACCAAAGCAGCCAGCCAATAATTACAGAGAGCAACGTGAAATACCTAAATACTCATCATAAAACATTACGAAAAGTACATGGTGTACAGCAAATGAAAGATAAACATCTTGTGAATCCAGCCAATATTTCAGATTTTTAAATTGTTTTACAGCGAAAACACAATATAGCATTATATTAGCTTACCACAATAGCCAAACACACAACCGCATTCATTCACCGCAAAGGTAGCGATCGCAAAAAAACAGCAAGAGATATAAAATTAATCACTAACCTTGACCAACTTCATCAGATGACAGTCCTATAACATCAGGTTATACAATACACTTATGTTTTGTTCGAAAATGTGCATATTTTGAGCTGCAAACCATCGTTATACATTGTGAATATGTAGCATCGATTCACCAGAATCTCCAGAGATATTTTGGACAGTCACCTAATCTAATCAAAGAATTCATCATAAACTTTACTAAAAAATACATGTTGGACAGCAAATGAAAGATACACTAGTTCTTAATGCAATCGCAGTGTTAGATTTTTAAAAATAACTTTACCATAACAAACAGCTTACGTTATAGCGAGACAGCGCCCGCAAAAAGGAAGGAAAACAGGACTAAACATTTTCCACAGAAATACGAAATAACATCATAAATGGTTCTTACTTTTGCTGAGCTTCCATCAGAATCTTGTACAAGGAGTCCTTTGTCCAGAATACATCGTTGTTTGGTTTTAGAATGTCCTCTTCTCCTGTCGAATTAGCAACCTTAGCTAGCCAAGTGGCGCGAAGATGTCCATCTTCACCTAACGCAGAGAACAAAAACTCCAAAACTCCCGATAAACATTGAATAATCTGATAAAACTATATTGAAAAAACATACTTTACGATGATATTATCACATGTATCAAATAAAATCAAAGCCGGAGATATTAGCCGTCTATACCGAATGCTTTCAGAAGCCAATGCTGATGTCCTTCTCGCGCCTTGGTAGACAAAGGAAATTGTGGTCATGTCATTCCAAGAGCTCTTGTTCGACCTCAGATCAAGCTAGACACCCCATTCCACCTCCCACTGCCTGTTGACATCTAGTGGAAGGCGTATGAAGTGCATGTATATCCATAGATTTCAAGCAATTGAATAGGAAGGCCCTGGAACAGAGCCTCGATTTCAGATTTTTCACTTCCTGTCAGGAAGTTTGCTGCAAAATGAGTTCTGTTTTACTCACAGATATAATTGAAATGGTTTCAGAAACTTGAGAGTGTTTTCTATCCAATAGTAATAATAATATGCATATTGTACGAACTAGAATAGGCAGTTTAATTTGGGCACGATTTTTTACAAAGTGGAAATAGCGCCCCCACATTGACAAGAAGTTAATGCAACCGCTGTGTTAGATTTTTTTAAATAACTTTACCACAACATACAGCTTGTGTTATTGTGAGACAGCGCTCACCAACACGGCGGAGAATAGGCATCAACATATTACACGGAAATACGAAATAACATCATAAATGTTGTCTTACTTTCGCTGAGCTTCCATCAGAATGTCCTATTTCCAGAATAAATCGTTGTTTGGTTTTAGAATGTCCATTCCTTCTGTCGGATTAGCAACCTTGGCTAGCACTGTGGCGCGAACATTCCCATCATCTCTTGGCGCAAAGAACGGAAAATTCCAAAAGTCCCATTAAACGTTGAATAAACTGATAAAACTCGGTTGAAAAAACCTAACTTGATGTTTTTCTCACATGTATCAAATAAAAACAGAGCCGGAGATATTCGCCGTGTATACCGAACGCTTTTCAGAAGACAATGTCGAGGTCCCCCGCACGCCGTCGAAGACAAAGAAATACCGGACCTGTCACTCCAAAAGCTATTATTCGGCCTCAGATCAAGCTAGACACCCCATTCAACCTTCCACTGCCTGTTGACATCTAGTGGAAGGCGTATGAAGTGCATACACATCGATAAATAAAAGCCAGTTGAATAGGCAGGCCCTGAAACAGAGCCTAGTTTTCAGATTTTTCACTTCCTGTATGGAAGTTTGCTGCCAAATGAGTTCTGTTTTACTCACAGATATAATTCAAACAGTTTTAGAAACTTCACAGTGTTTTCTATCCAATAGTAATAATAATATCTATATTGTATGATCTAGAACAGAGTACGAGGCCGTTTAATTTGGGCACAAGTTTTTCCAGAGTGAAAACAGCGCCCCCCTATTGACAAGAAGTTAACTGCACCTGTTTGAACTCGTTACCTGTATAAAAGACACCTGTCCACACACTCAATCAAACAGACTCCAACCTCTCCACAATGGCCAAGACCAGAGCTGTGTAAGGACATCCGGGATAAAATTGTAGACCTGCACAAGGCTGGGATGGGCTACAGGACAATAGGCAAGCAGCTTGGTGAGAAGGCAACAACTGTTGGCGCAAATATTAGAAAATGGAAGAAGTTCAAGATGACGGTCAATCACCCTCGGTCTGGGGCTCCATGCAAGATCTCACCTCGTGTGGCATCAATGTTTATGAGGAAGGTGAGGGATCAGCCCAGAACTACACGGCAGGACCTGGTCAATGACCTGAAGAGAGCTGGGACCACAGTCTCAAAGAAAACCGTTAGTAACACACTACGGCGTCATGGATTAAAATCCTGCAGTGCACGCAAGGTCCCCTGCTCAAGCCAGCGCATGTCCAGGCCCATCTGAAGTTTGCCAATGACCATCTGGATAATCCAGAGGATGAATGGGAGAAGGTCATGTGGTCTGATGAGAAAGAAATAGAGCTTTTTGGTCTAAACTCCACTCGCCATGTTTGGAGGAAGATGAGTACAACCCCAAGAACACCATCCCAACCGTGAAGCATGGAGGTGGAAACATAATTCTTTGGGGATGCTTTTCTGCAAAGGGGACAGGACGACTGCACCGTATTGAGGGGAGGATGGATGGGGCCATGTATCGCGAGATCTTGGCCAACAACCTCCTTCCCTCAGTAAGAGCATTGAAGATGGGTTGTGGCTTCCAGCATGACAACGACCCGAAACACACAGCCAGGGCAACTAAGGAGTGGCTCCGTAAGAAGCATCTCAAGGTCCTGGAGTGGCCTAGCCAGTCTCCAGACCTGAACCCAATAGAAAATCTTTGGAGGGCACTGAAAGTCCGTATTGCCCAGCGACAGCCCCGAAACCTGAAGGATCTGGAGAAGGTCTGTATGGAGGAGTGGGCCAAAATCCCTGCTGCAGTGTGTGCAAACCTGGTCAAGAACTACAGGAAATGTATGATCTCTGTAATTGCAAACAAAAGTTTCTGTACCAAATATTAAGTTCTGCTTTTCTGATATATCAAATACTTATGTCATGCAATAAAATGCAAATTAATTACTTTAAAATCATACAATGTGATTTTCTGGATTTTTGTTTTAAATTCAGTCTCTCACAGTTGAAGTGTACCTATGATAACAATTACAGACCTCTACGTGCTTTGTAAGTAGGAAAACCTGCAAAATCGGCAGTGTATCAAATACTTCTTCTCCCCACTGTATATATATATATATACATATATATATGTATGTAAATAAACTGCTCAAAAAAATAAAGGGAACACTTAAACAACACAATGTAACTCCAAGTCAATCACACTTCTGTGAAATCAAACTGTCCACTTAGGAAGCAACACTGATTGACAATAAATTTCACATGCTGTTGTGCAAATGGAATAGACAAAAGGTGGAAATTATAGGCAATTAGCAAGACACCCCCAAAAAAGGAGTGATTCTGCAGGTGGTGACCACAGACCACTTCTCAGTTCCTATGCTTCCTGGCTGATGTTTTGGTCACTTTTGAATGCTGGCGGTGCTCTCACACTAGTGGTAGCATGAGACGGAGTCTACAACCCACACAAGTGGCTCAGGTAGTGCAGTTCATCCAGGATGGCACATCAATGCAAGCTGTGGCAAAAAGGTTTGCTGTGTCTGTCAGCGTAGTGTCCAGAGCATGGAGGCGCTACCACGAGACAGACCAGTACATCAGGAGACGTAGAGGAGGCCGTAGGAGGGCAACAACCCAGCAGCAGGACCGCTACCTCCGCCTTTGTGCAAGGAGGTGCACTGCCAGAGCCCTGCAAAATGACCTCCAGCAGGCCACAAATGTGCATGTGTCTGCTCAAACGGTCAGAAACAGACTCCATGAGGGTGGTATGAGGGCCCGACGTCCGGGTCAGGGAGGTGACCAAGAACCCGATGGTCACTCTGACAGAGCTCCAGAGTTCCTCTGTGGAGATGGAGAACCTTCCAGGAGGACAACCATCTCTGCAGCACTCGACCAATCAGCTCTTTATGGTAGAGCGGCCCGAGAGGTAACTTTTGCTTATTTGAGCTGTTCTCGCCATTATATGGACTTGGTCTTTCACCAAATAGGGTTATCTTCTGTATACCATCCCTACATTATCATAACGCAACTGATTGGCTCAAACACATTAAGAAGGACAGAAATTCCACAAATTAACTTTTAACTTCTTCTTAATAGGGGGAGCTGTTTTCTCTTTGGGAAAAAATCGTGCTCAAATTAAACGGCCTCGTACTCTGTTCTAGATCATACGATATTCATATTATTATTACTATTGGATAGAAAACACTCTGAAGTTTCTAAAACTGTTTGAATTATATCTGTGAGTAAAACAGAACTCATTTGGCAGCAAACTTCCAAACAGGAAGTGAAAATTCTGAAAATGGGTGTCTGTGTAAGGCCTTGCCTATTCAATTGCCTTATATTTATGGATCTGTATGCACCTCATACGCCTTCCAATAGATGTCAACAGGCAGTAGAATGGGGTGTCTAGCTTGATGTGAGACCGAATGAGAGCTTTTGGAGTGACAGGTCCGCCATATTGGCAGTATTTTGCTGCGCACCAGAGAGCACCATATTATTTTCTGAAATGCGTTAGGTAGACACAACGAAATGCTCCGTCTTGGACGTTATTGGATACATATGAGAAAAACATCATAGAGATGGATTTTCAACTGAGTTTGACCAGTTTATTCAACGTTTATTATGACTTTTGGAATTTTTCGTTCCATGCGCCAAGATTTCATGGACATGTGCGCTCCACCATGCTAGCCAAAGTTGCTAATTCAATAGAAGAAATGGACATTCTAAAACAAAACAACGATTTATTGTGGAACTAGGACTCCTTGCATTGCTTTCTGATGGAAGATCATCAAAGGTAAGATAATATTTTTCTGGAATATGTTGGCTCCAACATGGCGGAGAATGGCTGGGCCCTGTCTCAGATTATTACATGCTGTACTTTGTACTACAGTTATTTTTTTTAATCTAACACAGCGGTTGCATTAAGAACCAGTGTGTCTTTCATTTGCTGTTCAACATATATTTTTTAGCAAACTTTATGATGAATTTTTTGGTTAGATTACGTGACTGTCCAAAATTTCTCCGGACAATTTGGTGCATTTTGGCGCCATATTCACAATGTAAAACCAAGATTTGTACCTATAAATATGCACATTTTCAAACAAAACATAAATGTATTGTATAACATGATGTTATAAGACTGTCATCTGATGAAATTGTTCAAAGGTTAGTGATTAATTTTATCTCTATTTGTGGGTTTTGTGAAAGCTACCTTTGTGGTGGAAAAATGGTAGTGTGTTTTTGGATATTGTGGTGAGCTAACATAAATATGTGTTGTGTTTTCGCTGTAAAACACAAAAAAATCGGAAATGTTGGCTGGAGTCACAAGATGTTTATCTTTCATTTGCTGTACAACATGTATTTTTCATAACTGTTTTATGATGAGTATTTATGTATTTCACGTTGCTCTCTGTAATTATTCTGGCTTTTTTGTGCCATTTATGATCATGGCACCAATGTAAAACCAGGATTTGTAGCTATAAATATGCACATTTTTGAACAAAACATAAATGTATTGTATAACATGATGTTAAAAGACTGTCATCTGATGAAGTTGTTCAAAGGTTAGTGATTAATTTTATCTCCATTTGTGGGTTTTGTGAAAGCTATGTTTGCGGTGAAAAAATGGCGTTGTGTGTTTGGCTGTTGTGGTGAGCTAACATAAATGTATATTGTGTTTCGCTGTAAAACATTTAAAAAAATCGGAAATGTTGGCTGGATTCACAAGATGTTTATATTTCATTTGCTGTATTGGACTTGTGATTTCATGAAATTATATTATATCCCTGTGGCGCTAGGCTAGGCTATGCTAGTCAGCTTTTTTGATGAGGATGATCCCGGATCCGGGAGGGGGGGTCGGTAGAGGTTTTAACAAGGCACACCTGTTAGTTGAAATGTGTTCCAGGTAACTACCTCATGAGGCTGCTTGAGAGAATGCCAAGATTGTGCAAAGCTGTCATCAAGGCTAAGGGTGGTTAATTTGTAGACTCTCAAATATAAAATATTTTGATTTGTTTAACACTTTTTTTGCTTACTACATGATTCCATATGTGTTATTTCATAGATTTGATGTCTTCATATTATTATACAATGTAGAAAATAGTAAAAATAAAGAAAAACCATTGAACGAGTAGGTGTGTCCAAACTTTTGACTGTTACTGCACATAAACTCTGCAAAAAAAGAAACATCCTCTCACTGTCAAACTGTGTTTTTTTTAAGCAAACTTAACAAGTCTAAATATTTGTATGAACATAACAAGAATCAACAACTGAGACATAAACTGAACAAGTTCCACAGACATGTGACTAACAGAAATGGAATAATGTGTCCCTGAACAAAAGGGGGGGTCAAAATCAAAAGTCAGTATCTGGCGTGGCCACCAGCTACATTAAGTACTGCAGTGCATCTCCTTCTCATGGACTGCACCAGATTTGCCAGTTCTTGCTGTGATGTTACCCCACTCTTCCACCAAGGCACCTGCAAGTTCTCTGACATTTCTGGGGGGAATGGCCCTAGCCCTCACCCTCCGATCTAACAGGTCCCAGACGTGCTCAATGGGATTGAGATCCGGGCTCTTCGCTAGCCATGGCAGAACAATGACATTCCTGTCTTGCAGGAAATCACACACAGAATGAGCAGTATGGCTGGTGGCATTGTCATGCTGGAGGGTCATGTCAGGATGAGCCTGCAGGAAGGGTACGATATGAGAGAGGAGGATGTCTTCCCTGTAACGCACCGCTTTGAGAATGCCTGCAATGACAACAAGCTCAATCCGATGATGCTGTGACACACTGCCCCAGACCATGACGGACCCTGCCCCTCCGAATCAATCCTGCTCCAGAGTACAGGCCTCGGTGTAACATTTACATTACATTTACATTTAAGTCATTTAGCAGACGCTCTTATCCAGAGCGACTTACAAATTGGTGCATTCACCTTATGATATCCAGTGGAACAACCACTTTACAATAGTGCATCTAAATCTTTTAGGGGGGGGGGGTTAGAAGGATTACTTTATCCTATCCTAGGTATTCCTTAAAGAGGTGGGGTTTCAGGTGTCTCCGGAAGGTGGTGATTGACTCCGCTGACCTGGCGTCGTGAGGGAGTTTGTTCCACCATTGGGGTGCCAGAGCAGCGAACAGTTTTGACTGGGCTGAGCGGGAACTGTACTTCCTCAGAGGTAGGGAGGCGAGCAGGCCAGAGGTGGATGAACGCAGTGCCCTTGTTTGGGTGTAGGGCCTGATCAGAGCCTGAAGGTACGGAGGTGCCGTTCCCCTCACAGCTCCGTAGGCAAGCACCATGGTCTTGTAGCGGATGCGAGCTTCAACTGGAAGCCAGTGGAGAGAGCGGAGGAGCGGGGTGACGTGAGAGAACTTGGGAAAGTTGAACACCAGACGGGCCGCGTCGCTCTGGATGAGTTGTAGGGGTTTAATGGCACAGGCAGGGAGCCCAGCCAACAGCGAGTTGCAGTAATCCAGACGGGAGATGACAAGTGCCTGGATTAGGACCTACGCCGCTTCCTGCGTGAGGCAGGGTCGTACTCTGCGAATGTTGTAGAGCATGAACCTACAGGAACGGGTCACCGCCTTGATGTTAGTTGAGAATGACAGGGTGTTGTCCAGGATCACGCCAAGGTTCTTAGCACTCTGGGAGGAGGACACAATGGATTTGTCAACCGTGATGGCGAGATCATGGAACGGGCAGTCCTTCCCCGGAAGGAAGAGCAGCTCCGTCTTGCCGAGGTTCAGCTTGAGGTGGTGATCCGTCATCCACACTGATATGTCTGCCAGACATGCAGAGATGCGATTCACCACCTGGTTATCAGAGGGGGAAAGGAGAAGATTAATTGTGTGTCGTCTGCATAGCAATGATAGGAGAGACCATGTGAGGATATGACAGAGCCAAGTGACTTGGTGTATAGCGAGAATAGGAGAGGGCCTAGAACAGAGCCCTGGGGGACACCAGTGGTGAGAGCACGTGGTGCGGAGACAGATTCTCGCCACGCCACCTGGTAGGAGCGACCTGTCAGGTAAGACGCAATCCAAGCGTGGGCCGCGCCGGAGATGCCCAGCTCGGAGAGGGTGGAGAGGAGGATCTGATGGTTCACAGTATCAAAGGCAGCCGATAGGTCTAGAAGGATGAGAGCAGAGGAGAGAGAGTTAGCTTTAGCAGTGCGGAGCGCCTCCGTGACACAGAGAAGAGCAGTCTCAGTTGAATGACTAGTCTTGAAACCTGACTGATTTGGATCAAGAAGGTCATTCTGAGAGAGATAGCAGGAGAGCTGGCCAAGGACGGCACGTTCAAGAGTTTTGGAGAGAAAAGAAAGAAGGGATACTGGTCTGTAGTTGTTGACATCGGAGGGATCGAGTATAGGTTTTTTATTGTAACACTCATTCCTTCGACGATAAACGCGAATCACCCCTGGTGAGACAAAACCGTGACTCGTCAGTGAAGAGCATTTTTTGCCAGTCCTGTCCGGTCCAGCGATGGGGGTTTTGTGCCCATAGGCGACGTTGTTGCCGGTGATGTCTGGTGAGGACCTGCCTTACAACAGGCCTACAAGCCCTCAGTCCAGCCTCTCTCAGCCTATTGCGGACAGTCTGAGCACTGATGGAGGGATTGTGCGTTCCTGGTGTAACTCGGGCAGTTGTTGTTACCATCCTGTACCTGTCCAGCAAGTGTGATGTTCGGATGTATCGATCCTGTACAGGTGTTGTTACACGTGGTCTGCCACTGCGAGGATGATCAGCTGTCAGTCCTGTCTCCCTGTAGCTTTGTCTTAGGCTTCTCACAGTACAGACATTGCAATTTATTGCCCTGGCCACATCTGCAGTCTTCATGCCTCCTTGCAGCATGCCTAAGGCACGTTCACGCAGATGAGCAGGGACCCTGGGCATCTTTCTTTGAGTGTTTTTCAGAGTCAGTAGAAAGGCCTCTTTAGTGTCCTAAGTTTTCATAACTGTGGCCTTAATTGCCTACCGTCTGTAAGCTGTTAGTGTCTTAGCCACAGTTCCACAGGTGCATGTTCATTAATTGTTTATGGTTCATTGAACAAGCATAGGAAACAGTGTTTAAACCCTTTACAATGAAGATCTGTTTAGTTATTTGGATTTTTACGAATTGTCTTTGAAAGATAGGGTCCTGAAAAAGGGACATTTCTTTTTTTGCTGAGTTTACGTATACTTGCTATCTACAGTATATGCCAGCTTTGGTGGGTATATTCTATAGCTTCCCTGCTTCTCAGTGTTTGATATATCAAAGTAAAACACAACTGGTAAGACATTCATAGAAAAACACAAAATAAAAAGTAAAAGGTTCATATCTAGATCACCATTTACATTTATGACAATCCTCTCTCCATGCAATTTAATGTTTGCGCTGCACCCGTTCCTAAAGCTGTACAGAAAAATCAGCAATCTGTTTGCTAGCTCAGTGGTTTTTAAACTGTTTGACCAGGCGACCATCAAAAAGGAATAGTTTAAAGCTTGCGACCCCCTTGCACACACATGCATGCGCGCACAAGGCAAAAATGCACGCACAATCGCTGTGTAAAAACAAGATACAGAAATAAACTGCATTTTACACCTGCATTTTGAGCTGAAAGTCATTCATGTTTGCAGTCAATATCAACTAGGGATATCATGTGACATTGTCACTTCTCTGGAGTCCACAGCAAGCAGGATCATTTGGCCTACCTCAGCATAGGGTGTTAACCCATACAATTACTAATAAATTCAAGATTTATAGAAATATGTCCAAACAATAGAAAATTCCATCAGAAAAACAATAGTCCAAACCCCATGTCTCTACCATATATATCGTTAAAAAGTTGCAGATTATTTACTCTGAGAATTTAGCATGTTTAGAGTGAATGGAATGTCATCAGAGGCATGATCAAAATGTGGTCACTGCTCAATAGAACTCTGTGGCACTGCTCCGCGGCAGTACGGCGCTAACTTCGAACTTCAGTTGACAAGCTAACTAGTGGCTGCAGGTTTGTGAGTGTAAACATTGGCTTTTTCTACACTGAGCAATAAAATGCCACTCTAAACTGTCACACAACACGATGCCACAGATGTCTCAAGTGTTGAGGGAGCCTGAAATTGGCATGCTGACTGCAGGAATGTCCACCAGAGCTGTTAAAAGAGAATTTCATGTTCATTTCTCTAAAATAAGCGTCCTCCAACGTCGTTTTTGAGAATTTGGCAGTACGTCCAAATGGCCTAGCAAACACAGACCATATGTATGGCGTCATGTGGGTGAGCGGTTTGGTGATGGCAACATTGTTAACAGAGTGCCCCATGGTGGCGGTGGTGTTATGTTGTGGGCAGGCATAAGCTACGGACAAGAACACAATTGCATTTTATCGATGGCAATTTGAATGCACAGAGATACCGTGATGAGATCCTGAGGCCCATTGTGATGCCCAATATTTGGGTATCTGGTATCGGTGACAAACAGATACATATCTGTATTCCCAATTCATGTGAAATCCATAGATTAGGTCCTAATTAATTAATTTAATTTGACTGATTTCCTTATATGAACTGTAACTCATTAAACATTTTTTAATTGTTGCATGTTACGTTAATTTTTTTGTTCAGTATAAATGAAATCCTCTGATTACAAAACTAAATAGGGGCTAAATAAATATTTATTTACAAAGCTAACAGACTGAATTTCATTATCCACCCTCCACGAAGACAATCTGTTCCTGTTTTCATTGTGTATTTCTGAGTCTTTCCCTTTAAATCGCCATAGAAACGGCCCCTCTCAATTTAGATTGATCGCCAATATTGGCAATGAAAGCCAAGGATCAGGATGTAATAACGCAGAACGTTTCAAGTTGATTTTGATTGGTCCTACCAGCAGAAACACCTCCAAATGGTACCACCTTAGAACACCAAAGAGTCTGAAACCAGCAACAGTCACAGTACATTAACATTCTTATTTCATCAACACTGTCAAGTACAAGTTTATTAAGTGTATAATACTGTAGAGAACAATCTAATGATGAACTTTATGTAATTTATAATGACATAGGGCAAAGAAAAGAAAATGTTTTTTTACAGTCAGAAAAGGGGGAGAGATTAATTTGGATACTATTTGTCACATGCTGCTATGAGACACATGGTAAGAGAGAACCAATGTATGTTTCAGTTAGGCCAATCAATGAGTAGGCCACCTTAAAGAGAAGCAACAAGGAACCATTTGGAAAAGATTTACTAAATGCATTGCAAGAGAGCTATTGGAGATGAATACTGTGGCTTCAGTGTCGAGACAGCCTCATACAGTAGCACCCTTATCGTAGGCAGGAAGAAAGTTGTTTTACTAACTGTCGGAACAGAGACTAAAGTAGTCATGTAAGAGACGGTGGGTAAAGCAGTCATTCAAATCAGGGTGAAATATTAATTAAAATTTTGTATAAATGTTGCATGCTGTATAACTTTATAATCTCACATACACACAATGCCTACTAAGGTTGAATATCTGTACATGCACTCACTTTTTCATTTGAAATTAAGTAAACTACTTTATATGACTAAGAGGAATATGTGATTTTGGTAGAAATATGTATCTCTGTTAGATGTATAAAATTGAGATGAGTTATTTATACAGCTTGATAGTTTGAAATAATGTGGTGATCTAACTATCATAGTCTGAGTTTCCTGGATCTGGGTATGAATTTCAATATTCATGAGCAGTCTGTTCTTGTACAAACTGTTCAGAAGACTGAACGAGTAACTTTGGGAGGATGGCTGTCAAAACACTATCATGTCAAGATGAAATGGAGGAAAGATATCTATTCAATTCTGACATTTCATTAATGATTTATTTTACCATGCATAAATATTAATAAATACAATTAATCAGTTAAATCACTGATGTGAACCAAACTCAACGGGGAACTTCTACTTTTCAGCTCTGTGCGCATTCTGATTCTAATTTAATGATATTTCCTACAAATTCATATTTAGATGAGTGTCATTATTTGCAGACCTGCACAATTTCAAATAGTTTTCCATGCACCTTCTTTCCTCATCTTGATTTTTTTTGATTACTTCATTATTTTAGTTCAGCATCGTTCGTTTTTTGGATAAGAAACACATCTTACCAAGACACCCGACTCATTCCATCGCCATGAAAAATATCCTTTTGCTTGACATTGGTTGCATAGATGAGCATGTGCCAAATGAGTTATCCCCCCACCCCCCAAATAACACTAATAGGGAAATCATTAAATACTCCTCATTTGACCTTTCAAAATGCTGGCTCCAAACTCATTTTGCTAAATCCCCAACTTATTGAATTGGCAGCTTCTGTTGCTCTTAAAGGTCACACCTGCCCAGGACCTCCACATCCGGCTCCTTCACCTACGGGATCGTCTGAGACCAGTCACCCGGACAGCTGATGAAACTGTGGGTTTGCACAACTGAAGAATTTCAGCACGGCACAAGCCGTCTCAGGGAAGCTCATATGCATGCTCTTTGTCCTCACCAGGGTCTTAACCTGACTACAGTTTGGCATAGTAACTCACTACAGTGGGCAAATGCTCACCTTCGATGGCCACTAGCACGCTGGAAAAGTGTGCTCTTCACGGACGAATCACGGTTTCAACTGTACCTGGCAGATGGGAGACAGAGTTTAAGACGTTGTGTAGACGAGCAGTTTGCTGACGTCAACGTTGTCAACAATGTGCTCCATGGTGGTGGTGGGCTTATGGTATGGGCAGGCATAAGCTATGGACAACAAACACAATTGTATTTTATCGATGGCAATTTGAATGCACAGAGATACCGTGACAAGATCGTGAGGCCCATTGTTGTGCCATTCATCCGCCCCCATCAAGTTTCAAGTTTTAATGTCACATGCACAAGTACAGTGAAAGGCATTTCCTGCTCATTCAAAACCGAACAATGCAATAATCAATAATTATGTAATACTAGAAAAATAAGAAATTAAGAAATTTGAAGAACACAATAAGTAAAAGTAATCATACTTCATACAGGATCAGTTCCAATACCATATTTACAATGTGCAGGGATACTGGATTGATTGGAGGTAGATATGTATAGGGGTAAGTGACTAGGCAACAGGATATAAGATAAACAGAGTAGCAGCAGCTTGTATGTGAGTGGGTGTGCGTGTGTGTAGAGTCAGTATAAATATATGTGCATTTTATGTGCGTGTGAGCAGATGATGGAGTGAGTGAGTGTGTGAGTGTGTGTGTAGGGCCCTGCGAGTGTGCATAAAAATAAAAGGTCAATAAAGATACAAGGTTAACTCAGTCTGTGTAGCTATTTATCAGTCTTCTTGCTTTGGGATACAAACTGTTCAAGAGCCTGTTGGTGCCAGACTTGATGCACCAGTACCGCTTGCCGTGCAGAAGCAGAGAGAATGGTCTATGGCTTGGGTGTTTGGAGTCTTTAATGATTTCCCGGGCCTTCCTACCACACCGCTTGATATAGATGTCATGGATGGCAGGGAGTTCGGCCTCAGTGATGTACTGGACATTTGCCGCACCAACCTCTGTAGCGATTGAGGGCGGTGCTATTGCCATACCAGGCAGTGATGCAGCTAGACACAATGTTCTCAATGGTACAGCTGTAGAACTTTTTGAGGATTTGAGGGCCCATGTCAAACTTTTTCATCCGTCTTCGCGACTGTGTGCGTGTGTTTGGACCATTTTAATAAGGCTAGGCGTCCCGCTAGCGGGACAAATTCCGTTGATGCTGGAGGGAGCGCAATTCAAATAAATAATCATAAACATGATGGATATTAAACATTTAGGTACACACATTTTATATCAGTTAAAAGCTTAAATTATTGTTAATCCAACTGCACTGTCCGATTTACAGTTGGCTAAACAGCGAAAGCATGCCATGCAATTGTTTGAGGACTGCGCCCCACATCAAAATATTTTTCCACCGGCACAGGTTTCATAAATTCACTAATAGCAAAAATTACTTTTTGAAAATTCTCCTCTGATTGTCATCCAAAGAGTCCCAGCTATAACATGTAGTGTCGTTTTGTTAGATAAAATCCTTCTTTATATCGCAAGAAGTCTGTTTAGTTGGCGCCATCGATTTGAGAAATCCACTCGTTCAACATGCGAAGATAGGAATCCGAAAATTTACCCCTAAACTTTGTTTCAACAAGTCAAAATACGTTTATTTTTAATCCTCAGATACCCTGAAATGTAATTAAACTATAATATTTAATACGGAAAGAAGTAGGTTCAATAGGAAATTGATTTAAGCAGGTGCTCGTCCACAAGTCTGTGTCCCTGTAGTAAAACTGATATTTCCTGAAACCTTGATCAAAGGCTACTGACACCCAGTGGAAGCCATGGGAATTGCATACTGGGAGCTAGATTGAAATATTTCCCTGTACGTTCCATTGGAAGAGCATGGTCTCTCAATTTTTTTTATTTCTGTTTGGTTTTCTCCAACCATATCTATTGTGTTATAGTCTCCTACATTAAAAAAAAAATCATTTCTACAAACTGCAGAGTGTTTTCTTTCCAATGGTACCAATTATATGCATATCCTGGCTTCAGGGCCTGAGCAGGCAGTTTACTTCTTCAGTCAGGCGGAAGAAGTTTTACGTCTTTAGTATTTGGATACTGAGAAACTTGAAGCTCCCCAGCTCATTTTTCAGCATGACAATGCGCGTCCCCATGTCGCAAGGATCTGTACACAATTCCTGGAAGCTGAAAATGTCCCAGTTCTTCCATTGCCTGCATAGGCACCAGACATCAACTTTTATTTGTCATATTTGCCGAATACAACAGGTGTAGACCTTAGCGTGAAACGCTTACCTACAAGCCCTTACCAGCAATGCAGTGTCACCCATTGAGCATGTTTGGGGTGTGCACATATCTTGAAGAGAAGTTGAACAACATTATGTTAAGACAGCTAGGTGAGCTGGCCAGTTGCATTCTGCTGTTAATATTGATTGCTGATGTACTAAGGCATGCATTACATAATAAGAACCTTTTTCATGTTTGCCAGTTTGTCATGTTTAACTAGCTAGCTACTGAAAATAACCAAAATAAAATCAAATCAAGTTTATTTTATATAGCCCTTCGTACATCAGCTAATATCTCGAAGTGCTGTACAGAAACCCAGCCTAAAACCCCAAACAGCAAGCAATGCAGGTGTAGAAGCACGGTGGCTAGGAAAAACTCCCTAGAAAGGTCAAAACCTAGGAAGAAACCTAGAGAGGAACCAGGCTATGAGGGGTGGCCAGTCCTCTTCTGGCTGTGCCGGGTGGAGATTATAACAGAACATCGCCAAGATGTTCAAAATGTTCATAAGTGACAAGCATGGTCAAATAATAATCAGAAATAAATGTCAGTTGGCTTTTCATAGCCGATCATTAAGAGTTGAAAACAGCAGGTCTGGGACAGGTAGGGGTTCCATAACCGCAGGCAGAACAGTTGAAACTGGAATAGCAGCAAGGCCAGGTGGACTGGGGACAGCAAGGAGTCATCATGCCCGGTAGTCCTGACGTATGGTCCTAGGGCTCAGGTCCTCCGAGAGAGAGAAAGAAAGAGAGAAGGAGAGAATTAGAGAGCCAAGATTGTGGTGTGTGGCGTGTGTAATAAACCACTGTGGCGTGAATGCTAATCGATTAGCAAGCTAATCAAACCCCATGCTATGTTACATTATAGGAACACAAGCTAAATTGGCTAGCTAGCCACAATGAAATGATAGCTAAATAGCTAGCTAGCTATTGGATTAATGTGTACATGGCATTTTAGTACAGCTGTAGCAAGCAATAACAAGCTATAGGACATTTGTCACGTTCCTGACCTGTTTTCTGTTGTTTTTTATGTGTGTGATGGTCAGGGCGTGAGTTTTGGGTGGGCAGTCTATGTTTTCTGTTTCTATGTTGGTTTTGGGTTGCCTGGTATGGCTCTTAACCTGTTGAGGATGGGGGCGCTGTTGAGACTATTTATGCTAATTGGGTAATTTTTGAAACGGCTTCCCACAAAATCCTTGATCGTACAATATGCATATTATTATTATTATTGGATAGAAAACAGTCTATAGTTTCTATAGGAGTTGAAATTTTGTCTCTAAGTGGAACAGAGCCCATTCTACAGCAATTTCCCTGACATGGATTCAGATTTCAGAAATGTTGGCCACTGTTCTGAAGTCAGTTAAAAGGGCACTGATATTGCTATGACTGTACGGACACTTCTTACGTCTTCCCCTGGATGCCTTTACGTGATGACGATTCCAATGGGGTCGATTGCGCGTTCACAGGCCCTATAAATCAAAAAACCCTGTAGCTAGCAAGTCTTTTCTTGGTGCGTCACGCGCGTGGAGGACACCGACCCTCTCCTGTTCCAAGCGTTAGTTTAGCCTGTTATATTTCTCCGGTCATCTTTTCACTCGTTATAGGAGTTAAAAACATCATAAGGTAGTTAATTTAAAGCGTTTTATAGCAATTTATATCCGTTTAGTGCGATTTTGGGACATTTATTTCTGAAACGCTGTGAATTGCTGGGCACGCTTCCAGTTCATCCCGAACGCAGTTGGCATTTCCACATGGCAAGAGGACAGCTTTCCACCAAAAGACGATTAGACCCAAGAAAGGATCCTTTGCCCAAGATACTGATGGAAGAACAGCTCAAAGTAGGACATTTTTATTATGATAAATCGTGTTTCTGTCGAAAAATGTTAGTGGCTTAGGACGCCATGTTTTTTGACGTAGCTTCGCTTGGCACAAACTGTATTGAAAAGTAAGGATAATTTAAAAAATGTAATTCCGCGATTGTATTAAGAATTAAATTGTCTATCAATCCCTGTCCACCCTATATTTTTTAGTCACGTTTATGAGTATTTATGTATAAGAGTAGATCACTGTCTAATATGGCGCACGGACATTTTCTCACCAGCTGGGCTACATTTCACATTGTCTAACCATGATTTTGGTGGCTAAATATAAACATTTTCGATCAAACTCTATATGGATTGTGTAATATGATGTTACCGGAGTGTCATCTGAAGAATTCTGAGAAGGTTAGTGAAAAAATTAATATATTTTGGCGATGTTGACGTTATCGCTCACTTTGGCTAGAATCAATGCTGGGCTGCTATGTGCTATGTGCTATGCTAATATAACGATTTATTGTGTTTTCGCTGTAAGACACTTAGAAAATCTGAAATATTGTCTGTATTCACAGGATCTGTGTCTTTCGATTAGTGTATGCTGTGTATTTTTACGAAATGTTTGATGATTAGTAAGTAGGTAAACACGTTGCTCTATGTAGTTTTTCTAGTCCATTTGTGACGGTGGGTGCAATTGTAACCTATGCCATCTACCTGAAATATGCACTTTTTTCTAACAAAACCTATCCCATACCATAAATATGTTATCAGACTGTCATCTGATAAGTTTTTTTCTTGGTTAGGGGCTATAAATATCTTAGTTTAGCCGAATTGGTGATAGCTACCTGTGTTGGTGGACAAATAAAAGATGGTGGATTATGCTAATGTGTTTTTAGGTAATAGATGTACATCTTTACATATTGTGTCTTCCCTGTAAAACATTTTAAAAATCGGACATGTTGACTGGATTCACAAGATCTGTGTCTTTCATTAGCTTAGGCCCCGTGTAGCTCAGTTGGTAGAGCATGGCGCTTGCAACGCCAGGGTTGTGGGTTCGATTCCCACAGGGGGCCAGTACAAAAAAAGTATGAATGTATGTACTTGTAAGTCGCTCTGGATAAGAGCGTCTGCTAAATGACTTAAATGTAAATGTAAAATTAGCTGTATTGGACTTTAATGTGTGAAAGTTAAATATTTTAAAAAAATATTTTTTTTGAATTTCGCGGCACTGGTTTTTCAGTGGGGGGGGGGGGGGTGTGCCGCTAGCGCCACGCTGATCCTAGACAGGTTTAATTAGAGGCAGGTGTTTTGCATTTTCCTCTAATTGAGAGTCATATGAAGGTAGGTTGTTCTCACTGTTTGTTTGTGGGTGATTGTCGCTGTGTCTGTGTTTGTTGCACCACGCGGTACTGTCTCGTCTCGTCTCGTTCATTTCGGTCGTTCCTGTTCATGTGTTCCGCGTTTCATGTAAGTTCGTAGTTTAGGTCTGTCTAGTTCGTTTTGTTATTTTGTATATTTAGTCAAGTGTATTTCGTGTCTGTCTTCGTCTTACAATAAAGTCATTATGTATTCATCACCCGCTGCACCTTGGTCTACTCACTCACCGAAAGACAGCCGTTACAGAATCACCCACCAAACCCAGATCAAGCAGCGGGTTAACGGACAGCAACGACAGCAGCAGTGGGAAAAGGAGGATTGGACATGGGAAGAGATCCTGGACGGTAAAGGACCCTGGGCAGAGCCAGAGGAGTGTCGCCGTTCCAAGGCGGAGCTGGAGGCATCTAAAGCGGAGAGGCGACGTTATGAGGAGGCAGCACGGAAGCAAGGCTGGAAGCCCGCAAGTACTACCCTAAAATTTCTTGGGGGGGCTAAGAGGTAGTGGGCCGAGGGCAGGTAGGAGACCTGCGCCCACTTCCCAGGCTAACCGTGGAGAGCGGGAGTACGGGCAGACACCGTGTTACGCAGTAGAGCGCACGGTGTCTCCTGTACATGTGCATAGCCCAGTGCGGGTTATTCCACCTCCCCGCACTGGTAGGGCTAGATTGGGCATTGAGCCAAATGTCATGAAGCCGGCCCTACATATCTGGCCACCAGTACGTCTCCTTGGGCCGGCTTACATGGCACCAGCCTTACGCATGGTGTCCCCGGTTCGCCTACATAGCCCGGTGCGGGTTATTCCACCTCCCCGCACTGGTCGGGCGACGGGGAGCATTCAACCAGGTAAGGTTGGGCAGGCTCGGTGCTCAAGGGAGCCAGTACGCCTGCACGGTCCGGTATTTCCGGCGCTACCTCCTCGCCCCAGCCCAGTACCACCAGTGCCTACACCATGCACCAGGCTTCCAGTGCGTTTTAAGAGCCCTGTTCCTCCTCCACGCACTCTCCCTATGGTGCGTGTCTCCAGTCCAGTGCCTCCAGTTCCGGCACCACGCACTAAGCCATCTGTGCGTCTCCAGAGCCCTCTACGCACTGTTCCTTCTCCCCGCACTCGCCCTGAGGTGCGTGCCCTCAGCCCGGTACCTCCAGTTCCGGTACCACGCACCAGGCCTATAGTGCGCTTCGAGAGGTCAGTGTGCCCTGTCCCTGCTCCCCGCACTAGCCTTGAAGTGCGTGCCGTCATCCCGGTACCTCCAGTTCCGGCACCACGCACCAGGCCTACTGTGCGCCTCAGCAGGGCAGAGTCGGCCGTCTGCCCAACGCCTTCTGCACTGCCTGTCTGCCCAGCTCCGTCTGAGCCATCTGTCTGCCCAGCGCCGTCTGAGCCATCTGTCTGCCCAGCGCCGTCTGAGTCATCCGTCTGCCCAGCGCCTTCTGAGCCATCCGTCTGCCCAGCGCCTTCTGAGCCATCCGTCTGCCACGAGCCATTAGAGCCGCCCGTCTGTTCCGAGCCATTAGAGCCGTCCGTCAGTCAGGAGCCGCTAGAGCCGTCCGTCAGTCAGGAGCTGCCAGAGCCACCAGCCAGTCAGGAGCTGCCAGAGCCGCCAGCCAGTCAGGAGCTGCCAGAGCCGCCAGCCAGTCAGGAGCTGCCAGAGCCGCCAGCCAGTCAGGAGCTGCCAGAGCCGCCAGCCAGTCAGGAGCTGCCAGAGCCGCCAGCCAGTCAGGAGCTGCCAGAGCCGCCAGCCAGTCAGGAGCTGCCAGAGCCGCCAGCCAGTCAGGAGCTGCCAGAGCCGCCAGCCAGTCAGGAGCTGCCCTACAGTCATGAGCTGCCATTCAGCCCAGACCTGCCAGAGTCCCTCAGCCCGGACCTGCCAGAGTCCCTCAGCCCGGACCTGCCAGAGTCCCTCAGCCCGGACCTGCCAGAGTCCCTCAGCCCGGACCTGCCAGAGTCCCTCAGCCCGGACCTGCCAGAGTCCCTCAGACCGGACCTGCCAGAGTCCCTCAGCCAGGACCTGCCGCCCCTTATCCCGGTGCTGCCCCTTATCCCGGTGCTGGCCCTTATCCCGGTGCTGGCCCTTATCCCGGTGCTGGCCCTTATCCCGGTGCTGCCCCTTCATTTAGGTGGTTTTAGTTGGAGGGTGGTCATTGGGAGGGGGATACAGAAGCGGGGAGTGACTATGGTGGTGTGGGGACAGCGTCCGGAGCCTGAGCCACCTCCGTGGTCAGATGCCCACCCAGACCCTCCCCTGGACTTTGTGCTGGTGCGCCCGGCGTTCGCACCTTGAGGGGGGGGGTTCTGTCACGTTCCTGACCTGTTTTCTGTTGTTTTGTATGTGTGTGATGGTCAGGGCGTGAGTTTTGGGTGGGCAGTCTATGTTTTCTGTTTCTATGTTGGTTTTGGGTTGCCTGGTATGGCTCTTAATTAGAGGCAGGTGTTTTGCGTTTTCCTCTAATTGAGAGTCATATTAAGGTAGGTTGTTCTCACTGTTTGTTTGTGGGTGATTGTCGCTGTGTCTGTGTTTGTTGCACCACACGGTACTGTCTCGTCTCGTCTCGTTCATTTCGGTCGTTCCTGTTCATGTGTTCCTCGTTTCATGTAAGTTCGTAGTTTAGGTCTGTCTAGTTCGTTTTGTTATTTTGTATATTTAGTCAAGTGTATTTCGTGTCTGTCTTCGTCTTACAATAAAGTCATTATGTATTCATCACCCGCTGCACCTTGGTCTACTCACTCACCGAAAGACAGCCGTTACAGAATCACCCACCAAACCCAGATCAAGCAGCGGGTTAACGGACAGCAACGACAGCAGCAGTGGGAAAAGGAGGATTGGACATGGGAAGAGATCCTGGACGGTAAAGGACCCTGGGCAGAGCCAGAGGAGTGTCGCCGTTCCAAGGCGGAGCTGGAGGCATCTATAAAGTCATTATGTATTCATCACCCGCTGCGCCTTGGTCTACTCACTCACCGAAAGACAGCCGTTACAACATTAATTAATTCATCTTTGAACCTATTTTTCTGGAATTTGTCTCAGCAAAAACCTGCTCTCCGCCACCAGTACAAAGAGATGATCTGAGGTGAAAAAGCAACACTTTAAGTATTTCCCTTTTGTACTTTGAGCTTATTGCTTGGACTTGGAAGTCAATTAATGTTATTTCTGGTATGCAAGGTTTTAATGTCTTGTCTAATTTTGCCTGCTTTCCTCCTTTTATAGCTTTAATTGTCTGGATCCTGGTGTTGTTGTGGCCAAAGAGCTTTCACTCATATGGAACCAGGTTCCAGCTGGTGTGCAATGTTGACGTCCTTCCTCCCAGAGATGTGAAAGCATCCCCTGGACTGGACACAAACCGGCAAACATATTTTTGAGATGATCAGGAATTTTTGCAATGAAAGGCCATGAACATGATATGTCCTGCTCCAAAGGGCAGGACAGAAATATGCTCTCAGACTAAATTCCTTTGTTCATATCATAACCTGAACCAAAGTTACTCAAAGGATCTTATGATATAGGCCTAGGTCTAGATATTGTTTTTACCTAATCCTTTATGTGTTTGTGTGTTTTAAGTTTTGCCTAATTGTAGGCTACTATCTTTAGCACTTGAAGTTAATAAAGTATTTTATTGTTGAAATCTTTTCTTCGTTTTCTAAGCACTACCTCACTGCTTTAGCAAATGGCCACAATCATGTGTTCCAATGTGAATTCTTTAAGAGATGGGTGGGATTATGGCTTGAACGATGCTAAGGTATGAACAATGCTAAATGGGTATAAACATAGAACAGCACTGTAGCTGATCAATGTGAAATATTAGCCTTTATTATACAACAATAGGCTATTTAATACTGTAAATGGTTTGCCTAATGGGGTAACTTGGTGAGATAATGTTCAGAGAATCCATTTTGGCAATTTGGTGAAAGTATTACTTTTTCTAAATATATGTTTCCCAAGGATTAATGTAGAGCAAGTGTGAAAATCGCATAAAAATGTTTGAAAGCCTTTTTCTCTGGATTATACGTTTATCAATTTTAAAAGCAGCATTACTGCCCCATGTTTCCTCCAACTACAATGTATGCCATTTTGAAGCTCTGAGTCTGTAATTTTGGAACATAAGACTGAAAAGAGAGAGTGGGTCACATATAGCCAATTTTGACTATGTGGCTGTGGTAACTAGTGGAAACCCTTATACTATGCTTTACAGAAGTAGACTGACTGTAGGTCCAGACTGGATTAGATTCAAGCTTTTGATGCCATTACAGTTTGTTGCGCCTAGTTCAATGTATTTTTCAGACACAGACATGAGTTAGCTACCACCATAGCTGCATCCATTATGTAGTTTTGCTCTAGACAATACAGAAGACACTTGTAAAACCTACAAACTCATTTACAATCTGATTTGTAAACTAACATTAGTTGCCTGTAGCTAGCTAGCTTGCCTCGCTAGTATCATCAAGTGATAACTTTACTTAACCAGCAGTATCTAGACAATACATGAGCTACGACTTAACTAAGTTGTAATGAGGTAGCTAGCAACCTAGCTAGCTATGCTAACATTAGCTAAAACGTTAGCTAGCCTGCCTCGTTTTATCAAATGTTGATAGCTAAATTATACCAGAGAGGTCATATTCTAGTATCTCTGGTTTTACTAACCACCACTGGTCGTTGCACACCGGAGCCCCATTCAATGGACGGATACAATTATACTGAGCCGCAGGGCACCAGTTTATTGCCTGTGAAGTGAACAGGAAAAGCGGTGAGGGAGGACTGCCCTTCTCAAATCGAACAGTAATCTGCACCCCTCGGTCATGTTGTCAACAAGGCAGCATGGTGCATCATCCAGAACCATACAACATCTCCTTTCCATAAAATACAGTATATGTTTGAATTTTCTAACTAGTTTTCATTGGGAAGTCAGATAAAGTTTCTATCAAACGCAATCACTTTTGCATACGAAAATACAGAATCCTACTCAGTACTCCACATGCAAATTAAGTCATTTTTGTTTTGAGCCAACTTCGCCTTGGGCTGGGCTTTGAATGGGGTACCTGGCTCACGCTCGGGAGGCTAATGTAAGTAAAGCATGCCTACCCAGGCGCAAGGGACAGAATAATCGAGTCCCCTCAATGAAGGGAAGCTAAGTGCGAGGAGGGACTATTTTCACGTGGAGCTTGACAAAAGGGGGTATGATTTGTTGACATAATTGTGATCCAAACCCAAACTTAATTTAGTCGTTGTGAAGCACTGAGGTTCAAACTCTGTTTTAGACAAGACTGTCTTTATGACCTAAAGTATCCTATTTACGCCACATAGGCCGTTTTCAAAGGGATTAGTTGCTTTTTAGGGGCAGTCGCTCTTTAACGACCCAGCATGTCCCTCTCTTCCCGGACACCCAACACTCCAGTGAGGCACTTGGCCCCTGGGCTCCTCCATCTATTTTCTGATAGAGATAGCTTTGGCTTAACAATAGCCTGAAGGTTTTGATGACGCTGTGAAACACCTATGAATACGTGAACACCAGAGCAATCTGCATTATTCATCTAACTAGCAAGAAACGTGTTAAAGGCGTAGATTAAAATGAAATGGATTTATAAAACGTATAATGGTATTGCATATTTAGACTAAAGTCATATTCTATTCTATTATATTCTACTGATGCAATAAAGTGAAAGTCTGAATATAATTGTTTTTCTCCTTAACATAGACCCATGATCAGCTGTACACACACACACATGTTTCTCTTTGATAGTTGTGCCTCATAGCATTCATAAATCATTCATTTGGGGTCAAATCCTAACTTCAGATACAGATATGCGTAACAAAAATTATATCACAAATACGGTCATCAATGCCTTATATATACCCACATGTATCTTAAGTAAGAGGTGGACAGACAGAGAGAAATATTTCCGTGATAAGCATTCAAATCAGACAGATCTTCTCAGCTCTTACTCAAATATTTGCTGCTTATTCCCATGCAAGCTTCAACTTTATTCAGATTCCTATTTAATGTGACTATTAAATATATTTTAAGTCAGTGTATATTAAGACAAACATAATTACTTTCACATTTTCAATTACATTTATAATTGATTAATTTGCACATCTAATTGATTAATGGTTAAGCCGTTGAAACCCCTTAAAAGTCAACACTGAATTGACTAAATACTGTCAACAATGGGGTTAAGGCGAGGGTTTTTTAACTGTGTTGTTGCCCTATTTGTGGGACAAAACCCTTATCATTCATGTTCTATGTTTTATGTTAGAACACAAAGATGCTTAGCCGTTTCCCCCTGCCCATTTATCATTTCTCTTCACACGGTGGGTCGACCGTTTTACTAATGATGCCAATTAATTGAAAACATTAGCGCATCTCAAAGATGAACATTCTCTGTGCTTTAATGGGAGTAGGGAGGAAGGAGAGGAGGAGGGGGAGGCAGTGCACAGTCTTACAAACGCATGGATCTCAAAGCCCAAATAAGAGGCTAATTGAGAACCCAGTTTGCCTCACTCTAATTAACAGGGGAAACAGGTTAAAGACTATGGAGAACTGGAGATACCACGATCAAAGCACCCTGTGTTCTGGGGAAGAGAATAAATGTAGTACTCCATTTGATTGAAAGGAAGTGTGCACATAGCTTGTAACTTGTAACACTTCTACTGCTGCAGTCCGATTGCCAATTAAGGCTTTTAAGCTTGTCTATATTGCTTATACAAGTTTTATGGTTTTAGGTTATGTTTACATGATGTCAGGGCTCACTTCAGAAAACAATAATGTGCTCTTGGAATCATGTTATTGATAAAACACTATTTGAAACAAGATTATGTCGAAGAATGTTCCTTTCAAGAAGGCTGGCTGAAAAAAAATGACACCATTTTGCTAGGTGAAGTGTGTGTATAAATGATGAAATTCAGACAGTTATTGAATTACGCTTCCCACCTGCATTTTATAAATAAGTATGCTTGGCCTCTGGATCTTCTAGTCTTTTCCATGAGTACAACTTTCCAGAGTACTGATTATCAGAGAGTATACTCATCAGAAACGTGGCCCAAAACATTAATTTAATGGGCATGTGAGCGTATGCCAAGTCTGTATTTCTGTAGTCATGGCCATAAAATACACATGAGGAGGACTTAGACTTGGCAGGAGAAACCATGACACATGCCTGGTGGATGAGGAGAGATGTGAGTACCGCCTTCCAGGCCAGACTCCCGATCAGCCAGGTGCCCATGGATGAGCGATGGGGGGGGGAAGCAGCCCCTGCCAAGCACGGGATAGGGGGGACAACACTGAGTGCACAAAACATTAGCAACACATGCTCTTTCCATGACAGACTGACCAGGTGAAAGCTATGATCCCTTATTGAAATCAACTTCAATCAGTGTAGACGAAGGGGAGGAGACAGGTTAGAGAAGGATTTTTAAGCCTTGAGACAATTGAGACATGGATTGTGTATATGTGTCATTCAGAGGGTGAATGGACAACACAAAAGATTGAAGTTCCTTTGAACGGGGTATGGTAGTAGGTGCCACCGGTTTGAGTGTGTCAAGAACTGCCACGCTGCTGGGTTTTTCACGCTCAACAATTTCCTGTGTGTATAAATAATGGTCCACCACCCAAAGGACATCCAGCCAACTTGACACAACCGTGGGAAGCATTGGGGTCAACATGGGCAACGATCCCTGTAGAATGCTTTCAACACCTTGTAGTGCATGCTCTGACAAATTAAGGCTGTTCTGAGGGCAAAAGGGGGTTCAACTCAATATTAGGAAGGTGTTCCTAATGTTTTGTACGCTCAGTGTATATCATGTTACAGTTTTGTAAGTTCTAAATAAATAGGAAAATCACTGAAGCTCTGGGGATGATGGAAGCTTGATGGGATGCTTGGCTGAGTGGCTAGATACTATTATATACTGTAACTATATAGTTAGATACTTTATATAAATGTTGATTCTAGCCATCTCTTCTGGTTAGTTTTAGTTGGTCAGCTTTGTCTCCGATTTAGAAGACCCTCACTTTTGTTAGTGTCTTATTGGTCAATTTATTTGACCATTATTTAACTTGGCAAGTCAGTTAAGAACAAATTCTTATTTACAATGACAGCCTAACGACGCTGGGCCAATTGTGCACCGCCCTATAGGACTCCCAATTAAGGCCAGATGTGATACATCCTGGAATCAAACCAGGGTCTGTAGTGACGCCTCTAGCACTGAGATGCAGTGCCTTAGACCACTGCGCCACTCGGGAGCCCCAATGATGGCCTACCTGTCAAGGTCACGTCAATTACTTATCCACACATCTCGTTCAGCCTATCAGTGGCCTTGATTCCCGGGACTTCGGTTTCAGTTGGTCTATGACCCCAGCACACTGTGTGGTCAGAAATGTGCTTTCCCCATCCTGATGAGCGTTACCACAGTTCTCTCCTGCTGAACTTTTTCTTCTGTGGACTGAATCCTTGTCTGTCTGATGTTAAATTGTGCATGGATCTGAATGTAAGTGCCTTGAGGTCTATGTCATATTATGTGGAGCTAAGTTTTGTGCTCTATTGTGTATAATTACTGTGTGTGTTAAGCTTGTTAATTATCTTGCGCTCCCTCTAGTTTTAGCACTACTGTTAGCATTTTGCATTTAAATGCATTAGCATGTTTGCATGACTGTTAGGGATTAGCCATTTATTAGCATTGTTCATTTTATAGCACTATGCTATTTTCTATTTTATATATATCGCTCATTGTGTTTATATTATGTATACGTTTCAACATTACTGTAATTTTATTACTACATTAACCTGTCTAGGATGAATTGGTGATAGCTACTGGTGTTGGTGGACAAATAAAAGATGGTGGATTATGCTAATGTGTTTTTAGGTAATAGATGTACATCTTTACATATTGTGTCTTCCCTGTAAAACATTTTAAAAATCGGACATGTTGGCTGGATTCACAAGATCTGTGTCTTTCATTAGCTGTATTGGACTTTAATGTGTGAAAGTTAAATATTTAAAAAAAGTATTTTTTTTTAATTTCGCGGCACTGGTTTTTCAGTGGGGGTGGGGGGGGAGTGCCGCTAGCGGCACCCTCATCCTAGACAGGTTAAAGTCCAATACAGCTAATGAAAGACACAGATCTTGTGAATCCAGCCAACATGTCCGATTTTTAAAATGTTTTACAGGGAAGACACAATATGTAAAGATGTACATCTATTACCTAAAAACACATTAGCATAATCCACCATCTTTTATTTGTCCACCAACACAGGTAGCTATCACCAATTCGGCTAAACTAAGATATTTATAGCCCCTAACCAAGAAAAAAACTTATCAGATGACAGTCTGATAACATATTTATGGTATGGGATAGGTTTTGTTAGAAAAAAGTGCATATTTCAGGTAGATGGCATAGGTTACAATTGCACCCACCGTCACAAATGGACTAGAAAAACTACATAGAGCAACGTGTTTACCTACTTACTAATCATCAAACATTTCGTAAAAATACACAGCATACACTAATCGAAAGACACAGATCCTGTGAATACAGACAATATTTCAGATTTTCTAAGTGTCTTACAGCGAAAACACAATAAATCGTTATATTAGCATAGCACATAGCACATAGCAGCCCAGCATTGATTCTAGCCAAAGTGAGCGATAACGTCAACATCGCCAAAATATATTAATTTTTTCATTAACCTTCTCAGAATTCTTCAGATGACACTCCGGTAACATCATATTACACAATCCATATAGAGTTTGATCGAAAATGTTTATATTTAGCCACCAAAATCATGGTTAGACAATGTGAAATGTAGCCCAGCTGGTGAGAAAATGTCCGTGCGCCATATTAGACAGTGATCTACTCTTATACATAAATACTCATAAACGTGACTAAAAAATATAGGGTGGACAGGGATTGATAGACAATTTAATTCTTAATACAATCGCGGAATTACATTTTTTAAATTATCCTTACTTTTCAATACAGTTTGTGCCAAGCGAAGCTACGTCAAAAAACATGGCGTCCTAAGCCACTAACATTTTTCGACAGAAACACGATTTATCATAATAAAAATGTCCTACTTTGAGCTGTTCTTCCATCAGTATCTTGGGCAAAGGATCCTTTCTTGGGTCTAATCGTCTTTTGGTGGAAAGCTGTCCTCTTGCCATGTGGAAATGCCAACTGCGTTCGGGATGAACTGGAAGCGTGCCCAGCAATTCACAGCGTTTCAGAAATAAATGTCCCAAAATCGCACTAAACGGATATAAATTGCTATAAAACGCTTTAAATTAACTACCTTATGATGTTTTTAACTCCCATAACGAGTAGAAACATGACCAGAGTAATATTACTCCCTCCACTAATGCTTGGAACAAGTGCGGGTCGATGTCCTACAGGCGCATTACGCAGCAAGAAAAGAGTTCCTAGCTACAGGGTTTTTTAATTTGTAGTGCCTGTGAACGCGCAATCGACCCCATTCAAATCGTCATCACGTAAAGGCATCCAGGGGAAGACGTAAGCAGTGTCCGTATACTCATAGCAATAACTGCGGCCTTTTAACTGACTCCAGATCAGGGGCCAAAATTTCTGAAATCTGACTATATGTCAGGGAAATTGCTGTAGAATGACTTCTGTTCCACTTAGAGACGAAATTTCAACTCCTATAGAAACTATAGACTGTTTTCTATCCAATAATAATAATAATATGCATATTGTACGATCAAGAATTTTGTGGGAAGCCGTTTCAAAAATTACACGATTAGCATAAATAGTGACAACAGCGCCCCCATCCTCAACAGGTTAATGATATGTACCCACTCTATCTTCTTGAAGATTATGAGTTATAAATGCCTAATGAGTTCATCTGTCCTACCCTATCAGTATCAAAAATATAAGCTTGTTTTACTCCAATTTTTCTAAACAAATTACATGTAAACAAACACTATATAGCCTCTAAACACTGTCATTTTTATATCATAGATGGTCAGTCCTTGCATCCATAGCTCTATGAATATGATCGTGGTTAAATTTCTCCAGCCACACCACTCAGCTTTTTATAGAAACAGGGGCAGTGAGTACGCTTTATTGTTTCAACTGCTTTAAGCTCCCATAGAGAAATCCTGTCACATTTACACCTTCCTGCCTCTGCGTATGAGTTGGGCTCTGGTAGCCATCCCGCCACTCGACACCAATGTAGCCAACTCCCCAGTCCCTCCACCGAACAGGAACTAGAACATGGGTGAGTTGGTGTTTTGGGAAATGACATGAGGGGATATAACTCAGCAAGCCATCTCATTACGACTGCACAGCATTTCCTGTGATGTTTGTGCCCAGGCTTGGAGAAAGCGTGGGGAAGAGGAAAGGGGAAATTGCCGGAGCGTGGTTCCAGGCTTGTGCTGTGCTGCCTACACGGGAGGGAGGCCTCCTATAAAAGATTTGTGAGCGAGAGAGAGAGATAGGGAGTCTGAAAGAGAGTGTGGTGGGGGATCTCCTCGGGATTGGAACTGCATAGCGGATGAAAATGTGAAAAGCAGATGTGAAGTTAGGTTGAGCCTGGAGCGGCTGGGGCAGAAGGAGGTGCCAAGCAAGGGAGATGGCTGATCAGGGTTCGAGTCGGGTTGAATCCACACAGTAAGCCCTTCCCTTCCCCTGAGGCTGGCTGTGTTAGAGGACTTGCTCTGGAACGGGTGACAGGGAGGGCCCCCATGCCATTTCATTACGAAAGTGTATATCCAGAAGATGGGAAAATAATTATTCCCAAACCTGATTTATTGGAGAGGCTGAACTCACAGTGGGGAAGTGCTGCATAGGTGGAGGTTACAATGTAGCTTCATTTACATCTCTCCCTCCCCTCCTGCTTCATTCTCTAAGGTGTGTGTGTGTGTGTGTGTGGACGTGTTTAACTATTCTTCTGGGGACCAGAAGTCCCTACAAGAATAGTAAACAAACAAAAAGTTGACCAGCTGGGGACATTTTGTTAGTCCCCACAAGGTCAAATGCTATTTCTAGGGGGTTTAGGGTTAAGGTTAGAATTAGTGTTAGAAATAAGTTAAATATAAAGGTTAGGAGCTAGGGTTAGTTGTAGGGTTAGGGTTAGGATAAAGTTTAGGTTTTTGGGTTAGGGTTAGGGTTAAGGTTAGGGTTAGGGTAAGAGTACGGGTTAGGATTAGGGTTAGGGTTAGGGGTTAGGGAAAATAGGATTTTGAATGGGACTGAATAGTATGTCCCCACAAGGTTCGCTGTACAAGACTGTGTGTGTGTGTGATGATACTTGGAGGAAAAGTGTGAGTACGGGGTGTTGTTGTGACCGGCTTTCACGTCTGCCCAAACGATTGAATGTGAATGTTTGTGTGTAATGGTTGTGTATGTGTGCACATGTCATTAAGCATGTGTATATGGGACTGTGTGTTCAGATATCATAGGCCGAATTAAGTGTTTTTACAGAACTAGTTATTTCACTAACTAGGAAGAGGCACAGAGAAACTGGGTATCATTATGCTGATTTAACAGTTAGAAGGAGAATGACATAGAGCCACCAGACATAACCACTTAGGAGACACAAGACACAAATCCTGATTGTGAGGGAACGGAGCGCACCTTCCTACATTCATAGAAATATGTAAATAATCGCACACTCACACAGTTTCGAGAAAACAGCTGAGGAATGAAAAACGAAGAAAGAATCTCAATTTGAGCTCATGTGCTGTGTGTTGGGCCTGGGGGCACTTGCAAAACAATGATGGAGACACAAAGGATTGCCATAGAGATTTGCATTTAACAAACTGATGTCTACTCGCCTGTCATGTAATATTAATGTATGAGGAAGATGGCTGGTGTTCTCACCTGTTTTAGTGTGGTAATAAGACAACTGTCTCCTTACAGAGAGCCAATTGCCTTCGCTATTGGATGAGATGCGTCTCACACTCTCTGGCTGGCACAAGACACCACGTCTTCATAATCCTCCAACCCATGCTCAGGTAATTCTTCCCATTACCACTATTTTACATTGTTATCATCGTACTGCTACAGCTAACCATATTCCCATTGGTATTGTCAGTAATAATCTTGTGACAATAATGTTAAATTCCACTGTTAGCTCTGCTGTTAGCCCAAATGGGAAGTCCACTGTGGTAAGCTCGTCCACAGTGCATACACCTGCTGTCGTGCATACGTATATAATGGGGTGTCAGCTATGAAATTACACATTGCCTTTGAAAAAATCTCTTTTGGTTATTGAACTACAGTAAGTGAAGTAAGATTTACACCCGGTGACATTACACCTGATCTGTACTAAAACAGAAATGCATAATTATGGATATGAATGTAATGGTGATTTATCCAAAATAGGTACACAAAGTTATACTGTACATATGCAATATCCTCCTTTGCATATTTGGGTATTATTCTACACACTGGCTATTATTTTAATGAGCTCTGCTCACAAACAAGACCAATTTGGTTGGTCATAGACGTCTATGTTTCACAAGTTTGGACATCAAAGTACAGCACAGCAGAGCTCAATAGAGTACAGCACAGTACATAACAGTATAGTTCAGTACAGTACAGTTCAGTAGAGTTTAGTATTACAGTAGAGTATAGTAAAGTACGATAGAGTGACGTATAGTTCAGCAAAGTAGAGTATAGTTCAGTACAATAGTGTAAACTCGTGTGCTCTACTGTGTACTGTACTGAACTCTACTGTACAGCACTGAACTATACTTTTCTTCTTATTGGACTCACAGTTTCTGTGTTCTGTTTTGTATTTGAGTGTGTGTTTCAGGAGATGGCTTCCTGAAGTACTCCCCAACCAGCTGATTGGTCAACCCCAGGCTAATTGATGATTGGAGCTGACCCCGCCCCCTCGTCAAGAAGCAGCTGACACTAATCACCATTGCCACCTGAAGATAAAAGCCAGTGTTCTGCCCCAAGAGTTTTGGAGAGAGAGGAGATTTGGAGTAGAGAGAGGAGATTTGGAGTAGAGAGAGGAGATTTGGAGTAGAGAGAGGAGATTTGGAGTAGAGAGAGGAGATTTGGAGTAGAGAGAGGAGATTTGGAGTAGAGAGAGGAGATTTGGAGTAGAGAGAGGAGATTTGGAGTAGAGAGAGGAGATTTGGAGTAGAGAGAGGAGATTTGGAGTAGAGAGAGGAGATTTGGAGTAGAGAGAGGAGATTTGGAGTAGAGAGAGGAGATTTGGAGTAGAGAGAGGAGATTTGGAGTAGAGATTTGGAGATTGAGAGAGAAAAATTAGATTGTGATATAGTGTGGGTTGTGTATCAGAAAGTGTGGTATGTACTGTTGTTGTTGGTAGCAGTTTTTCTATGTCCTGTGTTTGTGAAATCATTAATAATTACTCTGTTTCATTTGTTCCCAGGGGGGAAGGAGAAGGCACTTTGGGAGTGCTTAGGCAAGAGGCCCGCGGGCATACATATACCCGTAGTATATTTACTGTCTAGGCACACTAGGTAAGACCTGGGCGGACCACCCCCTGTATTTTGGTTAGGGCACCAGGCGGTGCTAAGTTAGGTAAGTTAAGTGGGTAGGCAGGTTAGATAGGAGAGGGGGAACTTTGATATTTACTTTCTTTGCTTTGGTTCCGTCCAGCCCCTTTTCCCCATATTACCGTGTAAGAAAATAAATCCAAGTAAACGGTAAAATCTGCTTTTGTGTCATCCTTGCTCGCACCTACAGTCCATACCTCTTGCACTTCAGAGAGTTGAGTTATAGCAGGGAGTTGCGTTCCCTCTTCTCAGAGGCGTGCGAAACAGTGATGTACTGAACTGAACTATACTCTACTTTTCTTTACCATACTATACTGTGCTGTAATGTTCTGTGCTGTCCAAACTGGTGAACCCAAATGTGGTTTGTGACTATTATGATTTTCCATTGTAGCCAATTCAATTGCGGAAATCTGGTTACCGATTTTCTTTGGAAAGTCACTTATCGATTTTAATCACTTAACTTCTTATGGCTGCAAGGGGCAGTATTGAGTAGCCTGATAAAATGTGTCCATTTCAAACGGCCTCGTACTCAATTCTTGCTCGTACAATATGCATATTATTATTACTATTGGATAGAAAACACTAGTTTCTAAAACCGTTTGAATTATTTCTCTGAGTGAAACAGAACTCATTCTGCAGCACTTTTCCTTACCCGGAAGTTCAAAGTCTGAAACCGAGGCTCTCTTCCTCTTCCTGCCTATAAATGGGCACAAGAGCTATTAGTAAACATGCACGTCAAACACCTTCCTCTGGGTGTCAAGAAGGCTGTGAGAGAAGAAATGAGGTGATTATCTCGATCTGAGTTGGAACACATCATCTTGGAATCTCGTGTCCCCCATTTTCGGTACTCTGAAGAGCGCGCGCTTGACAGTGGGATTGCCTTTTGTTTTGCTGACGTTATAGGCGAATATTATTTCCGGCTTTGATTTTATTTGATACATGTCACCATATCATCGTAAAGTATGTTTTTTCAATATAGTTTCATCAGATTATTGAAATTTTTTCGGGAGTTTTGCCGTGTTCCGTCCTCTGACTTTGTTTACGTTGGAGAGATCCGTGCCACTTGGCTAGCGCGCGTGCTAATTCAAGAGGGAAAGAGTCCGTTCTAATTCCAAACAACGACTGTTCTGGAAAAAGGACACCTTGTCCAACATTCTGATGAAAGATCAGCAAAAGTAAGAAACATTTTATGATGCTATTTCATATATCTGTCGAACTGTGTACTAGTCGTCGGCGGCCAACGTTTTGGCTACTCTAAGCTATACTGAAGCTGCATAACGTAATGAAGTTATTTTTAGAATTCTAACAATGTGATTTCATTAATAACTAATGGATCTATCATTTCCTATACAACATGTATTTTTTAGTTATGTTTATGAATAGCTATTTGGTCAGAATATGTGTGTCAGAAAAAGTGTCAGTAAAATATCCGAACATTGTGGGAAATAGTAGCTACGTTAGCATAATGGGTAACCACTGATTTCAGCTCTAAATATGCACATTTTTGAACAAAACATAAGTGTATGTATAACCTGATGTTATAGGACTGTCATCTGAGGAAGAAAATCAAGGTTAGTCAAAAAGTATATCTTTTGCCTGTTTGTTACAATCGCTTACTTTTGCTACTGGGAAATTGCTTGTGTTTTTGGCTATTGTGGCTACGCTAATATAACGCTATATTGTGTGTTCGCTGTAAAACACTTGATAAATCGGAAATATTGTCTGGAATCACAAGATGCCTGTCTTTCAATTGCTGTACACTATGTATTTTTCAGAAACGTTTTATGATGAGTAATTAGGTATTTGACGTTGGTGTCTGTAAATATTATGGCTGCTTTCGGTGCAATTTCTGAATGTAGCTGCAATGTAAACTATGATTTATACCTGAAATATGCAAATTTTTCGAAAAAAACATATGCTATACAATAAATATGTTATCAGACTGTCATCTGATGAGGTTGTTTCTTGGTTAGTGGCTATTTATTTCTTTATTTGGCCGAATTTGTGATAGCTACTGATGGAGTCAAAAACTGATGGAGTAATAAAAGTGGAGTCTTTTGCTAACGTGGTTAGCTAATAGATTTACATATTTTGTCTTCCCTGTAAAACATTTTAAAAATCGGACATGTTGGCTGGATTCACAAGATGTGTACCTTTCATATGCTGTATTGGACTTGTTAATGTGTGAAAGTTAAATATAAAAAAAAAATATCTTTTGAATTTCGCGCCCTGCACTTGAAGTGGCTGTTGTCATAAATGTACCGACGTCTGGCTTGCACGCCAAACAGGTTAATAATAAAACAAAATATTATACCAGTAAAAACACTAACTAATTGATACGCCTACCTTTACTTGTTACGTCTGTGAACTTTCATTATCCTCCCTCCACATGAGGGAGAGAAATCTGAAAATATCTTAAAGATACAGTATGTGGGTTTTTGGTAACGAAATGTCTAGGCACAAGGCAATGTTTTTTTTTTAACTTACAGAAGGCAATACATTGGTAGCCTAGTGGTTAGAGCATTGGGCCAGTAACGAAAGGTTGCTGGATTGAATCCCCGAGCTGACAAGTTAATAATCTGTCGTTCTGCCCCTGAGCAAGGCAGTTAACCCATTGTTCCCTGGCTGCCGAAGACGTGGATGTTGATTATGGCAGCCCCTGCACCTCTTTGATTCAGAGGGGTTGGGTTAAATGTGGAATACACATTTCAGTTGAATGCATTCACTTGTGCAACTGACTAGGTATCCCCCTTTCCCAATTCTTCAGCTGGACCTGTGACCAAAAACAAGCTACATATGGACAGTACCAAAACAAATTATGTAATGATTCTACCTCATTGCAGCAAAATCTGCAGAGCAGGGAAGGTTGTATCGCCCATGTAAATAACACTCTATTGGTTGCAAGAATTCTGTATAATAATTTAAATAGAAAAATCTAAAGTTTTGAAACCGGCAACGTTTGGCGTATCTCTTCATAAACCATGTGCCATGGAATCGGTACGTCAAAAATCTCTTTCGAACTATTTTACAATCTATATGGTACGGCTGTCAATTTTTTTTATCCTTAAATGAAACTGGTATACTTTTTTATTTATCACAATTTTCTTTAACCAATTATGGTCTTTAATGCATGGCCAACAGACAAGTTCCTTACCTTTTCCCCCTTCCACCTTCCTCTTCCATTTTTGTAGTAATACTGCAATTAGTTATTTTGGGTAGAGCAGACATTTCCATATGTTTTTATTAGCTGCATGTATGACATAACTCCACCAGTCGTATTTATGATATAATTTATGAATATTATACCTTTCATTTTACATTACTTAGAATTTTTTTTTATCAATTAGTATATTTGAGTTTGACAACAATATTTGTTGTATTATTTGTTCTGTCTTTTCTGGTGGATTAAATTGAAATTGCAACCAATCTATGGCTTGTTTTAAAAATAGTGATATTTGGGAGAATATTTCCTTTTGAAATAACTGAAAGTGAGAGGTTGTAATCTGAAAAAAGGGAAAAAGGCCTTTCTTGAACATAGGGTGAGACATTCTTACTAATTTTCTAGAGAACCAGTTTGGATTTCAGTATAACTTTTGTAGAACTGAAGCCTTTAGTGAGAGGTGTAATGCTCTAATATTTAATAATTTCTGTCCTCCAAATTCATATTCATTATATAAATAGGCCCGTTAAATTGTCTGGCTGTCACGATCGTTGTCAGGGTGGAAATGACAGGACCAAGGTGTAGCGTGGTAAGCGTACATTTCTTTTTATTATGAATGTTGCCAACAAAAAAGAAGAAACAAAAACAAACGTGAAGCTGACTAGGGCTATACAGGCCACTAACACAGACAACTACCCACAACTACGGTGGAAAAACAGGCTGCCTAAGTATGATTCCCAATCAGAGACAATGATAGACAGCTGTCCTTGATTGAGAACCATACCCGGCCAAAACATAGAAACAGAAAACTAGAATGCCCACCCTAGTCACACCCTGGTCTAACCAACATAGAGAATAAAAGCCTCTCTATGGCCAGGGACGTGACAGTACCCCCCCCCCCCCCAACGGTGCCGACTCCGGCTGCAAACCTGACTCTATAGGGGAGGGTCCGGGTGGGCATCTACTTCGGTGGCGGCTCCGGTGCGGGACGCAGGCCCCGCTCCACCTCTGGCTCCCCCCACTTAGGTCGCTGGAAGGCTCCGGACTGGAGGCCGTCGCTGGAAGGCTCCGGACTGGAGGCCGTCGCTGGAAGGCTCCGGACTGGAGGCCGTCGCTGGAAGGCTCCGGACTGGAGGCCGTCGCTGGAAGGCTCCGGACTGGAGGCCGTCGCTGGAAGGCTCCGGACTGGAGGCCGTCGCTGGAAGGCTCCGGACTGGAGGCCGTCGCTGGAAGGCTCCGGACTGGAGGCCGTCGCTGGAAGGCTCCGGACTGGAGGCCGTCGCTGGAAGGCTCCGGTCTGGAGGCCGTCGCTGGAAGGCTCCGGTCTGGAGGCCGTCGCTGGAAGGCTCCGGACTGGAGGCCGTCGAAGGAAGGCTCCGGACTGGAGGCCGTCGAAGGAAGGCTCCGGACTGGAGGCCGTCGAAGGAAGGCTCCGGACTGGAGGCCGTCGAAGGAAGGCTCCGGACTGGAGGCCGTCGAAGGAAGGCTCCGGACTGGAGGCCGTCGAAGGAAGGCTCCGGACTGGAGGCCGTCGAAGGAAGGCTCCGGACTGGAGGCCGTCGAAGGAAGGCTCCGGACAGGAGGCCGTCGCTGCAGGCTCCGGACAGGAGGCCGTCGCTGGAGGCTCCGGGCCATGGACCGTCGCTGGAGGCTCCGTGCCATGGATCGCCGCTGGAGGCTTCGTGCCATGGATCATCACTGGAGTGAGGAGACGTATAGGCAGCCTTGGTGTGTGGAGCTGCCACAGGGCTTACCAGGCTGAAGAGACATGCAGGAGGCCTGATTCTGGGAGCAGGCACAGGACTCACCAGGCTGGGGAGACATACTGGAGGCTTGTTTCTTGGAGTAGGCACCGGATACACTGGGCCGTGGAGGCGCACTGGAGGTCTCGAGCGTAGAGTCTGCACAACCCGTCCTGGCTGGATGGTTACCTTCGCCCGGCAAAGGCGGGGCGCTGGCACAGGATGCACTGGGCTGTGCAGACGCACTGGAGACACAGTGCACAGAGCCGGCGCAGGATATCCTGGGCCGTAGAGACACACTGGCGGCCAGATGCGCTGAGCCGGCACCATCCGTCCTGGCTGGATGCCCACTCTAGCCGGCCGCTGCGGGGAGCTGGAATGTAGCGCACCGGGCTGTGAACGCGCACTGGAGACACCGTGTGCTCCACCGCATAACACGGTGCCTGACCAGTACTACGCTCCCTAAGGTAAGCACGAGGAGTTGGCTCAGGTCTCCAACCTGACTCAGCCACGCTGCTTGGTCCGTTTGTGGTGGGTAGTTCTGTCACGATCGTCGTCAGGGTGGAAATGACAGGACCAAGGTGTAGCGTGGTGACCGTACATTTCTTTTTATTATGAATGTCGCCAACAAAAAACAAGAAACAACAAAAACGAACGTGAAGCTGACTAGGGCTATACAGGCCACTAACACAGACAACTACCCACAACTAAGGTGAAAAAACAGGCTGCCTAAGTAATCAAATCAAATTGTATTTGTCACATACACACATAGTTAGCAGATGTTAACCTTTCACGAGCCTCTACCCCGGGTCCGGGAGCACCCCCCACCCCTCCCCCCACACTGATTAGCATCGCTAGCATAGCGTCACAATTAAATAGTAGCATCTAAATATCATTAAATCACAAGTCCAAGACACCTAATGAATGATACAGATCCTGTGAATAAAGCCACCATTTCAGATTTTTTAAATGTTTTACAGGGAAGACAAAATATGTAAATCTATTAGCTAACCACGTTAGCAAAAGACACCATTTTTCTTTGTCCACCATTTTCTCTCTCCACCAGTAGCTATCACCAATTCGGCTAAACTAAGATATTGATAGCCACTAACCAAGAAAAAACCTCATCAGATGACAGTCTGATAACATATTTATGGTATAGGATAGGTTTTGTTAGAAAAATGTGCATATTTCAGGTATAAATCATAGTTTGCCATTGCAGCCAGCATCACAAATCTCACCAAAGCTCCTAGAATTACTACAGAGAGCAACTTGTATTACCAATTTACTCATCATAAAACATTTCTTAAAAATACACAGCACATAGCAATGGAAAGACACAGATCTTGTGAATTCAGACAACATTTCAGATTTTCTAAGTGTTTTACGGCGAAAACACAATAAATCGTTATATTAGCATACCACATATGCAAACGTTACCCGACCATTGATTCAAGCCAAAGAGAGCGATATCGTTATCATCGCCAAAATATATTAAACCTGTTAAGGATAGGGGGTGCTGTTGTCACTATTTATGGAAATCCTGTAATTTTTGAAACGGCTTCCTACAAATTTCTTGATCGTACAATATGCATATTATTATTATTATTGGATAGAAAACAGTCTATAGTTTCTATAGGCGTTGAAATTTTGTCTCTAAGTGGAACAGAACTCATTCTACAGCAATTTCCCTGACATGGAGTCAGATTTCACACATTTTGGCCACTGTTCTGGAGTCAGTTTTAAGGCCACTGTTATTCCTATGAGTATACGGACACTGCTTACGTCTTCCCCTGGATGCCTTTACGTGATGACGCTTTGAATGGTATCGATTGCCCAATCACAGCCACTATAAATGAAAAAACCCTGTAGGTAGGAACTCTTTTCTTGGTGCGTCATGCGCGCGGAGGATACCGACCTACTGTTTTTCCAAGCATTAGTGTAGCCAGTTATATTTCTCCGGTCATATTTTTACTCATTATAGGAGTTAAAAACATCATAAGGTAGTTAATTTAAAGCGTTTTATAGCAATTTATATCCGTTTAGTGCGATTTTGGGACATTTATTTCTGAGCCACTGTGAATCTCTGGGCACCGTTCCAGTTCATGCCGAACGCAATGTGCATTTCTGCATGGCAAGAGGACAGCTTTCGACCAAAAGACGATTAGACCCAAGAAAGGATTCTTTGACCAAGATTCTGATGGAAGAACAGCTCAAAGTAGGAACAATTTATTATGATAAATCGTGTTTCTGTCGAAAAATGTTAGTGGCTTAGGACGCCATTTTTTTTAACTTAGCTTCGCTTGGCGCAAACTGTATTGAAAAGTAAGGATAATTTAAAAAATGTAATCCGCGATTGTATTAAGAATTAAATTGTCTATCAATCGCTGTCCACCCTATATTTTTTTGTCACGTTTATGAGTATTTATGTATACGAGTAGATCACTGTCTAATATGGCGCACGGACATTTTCTCACCAGCTGGGCTACTTTCCCCATTGTCTAACCATGATTTTGGTGGCTAAATATGCACATTTTCGAACAAACTGTATATGTATGTTGTAATGTGATGTTACAGGAGTGTCATCTGAAGAATTCTGAGAAGGTTAGTGAAAAAATTAATATATTTTGGCGATGTTTACGTTATCGCTCTCTTTGGCTAGAATCAATGCTGGGGTAATGTTTGCACATGTGCTATGCTAATATAACGATTTATTGTGTTTTCGCTGTAAGACACTTAGAAAATCTGAAATATTGTCTGTATTCACAGGATCGGTGTCTTTCGATTAGTGTATGCTGTGTATTTTTACGAAATGTTTGATGATTAGTAGTTAGGTAAACACGTTGCTCATTGTAATTATTCTAGTCCATTTGTGACGGTGGGTGCAATTGTAAACTATGACATCTACCTGAAAAATGCACATTTTTCTAACAAAACCTATCCTATACCATAAATATGTTATCAGACTGTCATCTGAGGAGGTTTTTTCTTGGTTGGTGGCTATCAATATCTTAGTTTAGCCGAATTGGTGATAGCTACTGGTGTTGGTGGACAAATAAAAAATGGTGGATTATGCTAATGTGTTTAGCTAATAGATTTACATCTTTACATATTGTGTCTTCCCTGTAAAACATTTTAAAAATCGGACATGTTGGCTGGATTCACAAGATCTGTGTCTTTCATTAGCTGTATTGGACTTTAATGTGTGAAAGTTAAATTTAAAAAAAAAAAAACATTTTTTAATTTCGCGGCTCTGCCTTTTCAGTGGGGGTGGGGGGGGTGTGCCGCTAGCGGCACCCCGGTGCTAGACAGGTAAATTTTTTCACTAACCTTCTCAGAATTCTTCAGATGACACTCCTGTAACATCATATTACAACATACATATAGAGTTTGTTCGAAAATGTGCATATTTAGCCATAAAAAAACGTGGTTATACAATGACAATACTAGCAAAACTAGCCTGAAAATTTCGGTCGCCATCTTTCACAGTGATCTTGTCTCATGGATATCTATTCATAAACTTGACTAAAAAAATATAAGTTGGACAGCTATCGAAAGACAAATTAGTTCTTAATGCAATCGCTGAATTACATTTCTAAAATTATCCTTACTGTGCAATACAGGGTTCGCCAAGCGAAGCTATGCCAAACAAAATGGCGGAATATGCGCTTAAATTTTTTAGACAGAACAACGATTTATCATCTTAAATATTTCTTACTTTGAGGTGATCTTCCATCAGATTCTTGGGCAATGTATCCTTTCTTGGGTCTAATCTTCTTTTGGTCGAAAGATGCCCTCTGTCCGTCGAAATGCCCACTAACGTTCGACCGGGACCCCGAAACGTGCCCGGCTCTTCAAAGAGCATCACATAGAAATGCCTCAAAATCGCACTAAACTGATATAAATTGCTATAAAACGGTTTAAATTAACTACCTTATGATGTTTCTAACACCTATAACGAGTAAAAAGATGACCGACGCTATATTACTGGCTAAACCAAGGCTTGGAAAAAGGCCAGTCAGATATCCTTCTTACGTTGAGCGCAGAGTCCAAAGGAACGCTACTTCCGGTATTTTGTCATTTATAGAGGCCATGATTGCGCAATCGACTCCATTCAAATTGTCACCACTTACTAACATCTAGAGGAAGGCGTGGGCAGTGTTTGTATCTCATAGGATTAACAGAGACTTTTAAAACTGATCTGGAACCAGAGGCCAAGAGTTCTGAAAACTCACTCACTGGGAGGAAAAGTGCTGTAGAATGAGTTCTGTTTCACTCAGAGACAGAATTCAAACGGCTATAGAAACTAGAGAGTGTTTTCTATCCAATAATAACAATAATACTAGGCAGTTTAATGTGTAGAGAAAATTATGCCAATGCGAAACAGCACCCCCTATAGTTGCAAGAAGTTAATTAGGCTTTGCTGGCATATATATACACTGCTCAAAAAAATAAAGGGAACACTTAAACAACACAATGTAACTCCAAGTCAATTACACTTCTGTGAAATCAAACTGTCCACTTAGGAAGCAACACTGATTGACAATACACTTCACATGCTGTTGTGCAAATGGAATAGACAAAAGGTGTAAATTATAGGCAATTAGCAAGTCACCCCCAATAAAGGAGTGGTTCTGCAGGTGGTGACCACAGACCACTTCTCAGTTCCTATGCTTCCTGGCTGATGTTTTGGTCACTTTTGAATACTGGCGGTGCTTTCACTCTAGTGGTAGCATGAGATGGAGTCTACAACCCACACAAGTGGCTCAGGTAGTGCAGCTCATCGAGGATGGCACATCAATGCGAGCTGTGGCAAGAAGGTTTGCTGTGTCTGTCAGCATAGTGTCCAGAGCATGGAGGCGCTACCAGGAGACAGGCCAGTACATCAGGAGACGTGGAGGAGGCCGTAGGAGAGCAACAACCCAGCAGCAGGACCGCTACCTCCGCCTTTGTGCAAGGAGGAGCAGGTGGAGCACTGCCAGAGCCCTGCAAAATGACCTCCAGCAGGCCACAAATGTGCATGTGTCTGCTCAAACGGTCAGAAACAGACTCCATGAGGGTGGTATGAGGGCCCGACGTCCAGAAGGTGGGGGTTGTGCTTACAGCCCAACACCGTGCAGGACGTTTGGCATTTGCCAGAGAACACCAAGATTGGCAAATTCGCCACTGGCGCCCTGTGCTCTTCACAGATGAAAGCAGGTTCACACTGAGCACATGAGCACATGTGACAGACGTGACAGTCTGGAGACGCCGTGGAGAACGTTCTGCTGCCTGCAACATCCTCCAGCATGACCGGTTTGGCGGTGGGTCAGTCATGGTGTGGGGTGGCATTTCTTTGGGGGGCCGCACAGCCCTCCATGTGCTCGCCAGAGGTAGCCTGACTGCCATTAGGTACCGAGATGAGATCCTCAGACCCCTTGTGAGACCATATGCTGGTGCGGTTGGCCCTGGGTTCCTCCTAATGCAAGAAAATGCTAGACCTCATGTGGCTGGAGTGTGTCAGCAGTTCCTGCAAGAGGAAGGCATTGATGCTATGGACTGGCCCGCCCGTTCCCCAGACCTGAATCCAATTGAGCACATCTGGGACATCATGTCTCGCTCCATCCACCAACGCCATATTGCACCACAGACTGTCCAGGAGTTGGCGGATGCTTTAGTCCAGGTCTGGGAGGAGATCCCTCAGGAGACCATCCGCCACCTCACCAGGAGCATGCCCAGGCGTTGTAGGGAGGTCATACAGGCACGTGGAGGCCACACACACTATCGAGACTCATTTTGACTTGTTTTAAGGACATTACATCAAAGTTGGATCAGCCTGTAGTGTGACTCCATATCCAGACCTCCATGGGTTGATAAATTTGATTTCCATTGATCATTTTTGTGTGATTTTGTTGTCAGCACACTCAACTATGTAAAGAAAAAATTATTTAATAAGAATATTTCATTCATTCAGATCTAGGATGTGTTATTTTAGTGTTCCCTTTATTTTTTTGAGCAGTTTATATTATTTGAATTTATTTTTTGCCTCACCAGGTTGACATGCTAAAATCGCAACTGCATGACATTGAGGATTTCCTTTAGAGCATGTGGGTGATAGCTTGTAGTGGGATTTCATTTACGGTCTATTGAGGTATTTAAAACTGTATTATAATCTCCCACCATAATAATAGAGTCTTGTATTGCTTGCAGGGTTGATCATTTATTATAAATATTTACAAAGAAGCATGGATCATCATTATGTGGTCCGTAAACGTTAATGAGCCATATCTGTGTATGGTCCAATAACGTTTAAAATCATCCATCTACCTCGAGGATCTGTTAGGACAATTTGCACATTCAGATCAATTGCCCACACAACTTCATCTAAAATTGTTGAATGGAGTTTCCTGTAAACAATGGTTGTTATATCCCTTCTCTTTGAGCCAGGAAAATATTGTTCTTCTTTTCTTATTATCTGCTCAGCCTTTACAATTATAATTGGCTATACTTATTTCACCATTTACCATAATGAGATACAAGTTTCAAATCTATTTATCATCATTTATGTTTGTAAATTTACCATTAAAAAGTACCATAGTGATTGAGTGTCCATATACTGTAGTTGTACCATGATATTTGCATTGCTACTAAGTAACACTCCAATTGTTCTCCACTATTCCAACCACTAAAGCCCCTCCCAAGTTGGGTTGTCATCCCAGTGACCGGCAGACCACCCCTGGATCCCTAGGTTCCCCGCGAGGCCTGGACCTATCCTTCGAAAAGAGCACATAGTGCCACCCACAGAACAGAAGCAGATCAACTGCTAAAAGTATTTCCAATGCTCTCACCAAAATTTGCTTTATATATAGCTATTAATTTCCATTATTAACAATTAAGATGCGTAATAATGTCGGCAGTTTGTGCAAAGGATTGTTACCTATAACCAGGATTGCCATTGCATTACATGTCACGGTTGTCTTCTGGTGAAAGAGTGGACCAAGTCGCAGCGTGATATGAATACATCTTCCCTTTTATTTATAACGAAGATGAACACGAAACGAAACACTTTTACAAACTGTACAAAACAACAAACAACCGTGAAGCTACAAAACGAAAGTGCACACACAAGCTACTAACGTTTAGACATAGACAATTACCCACGAAAGCCTACTGTCTATGGCTGCCTTAATCTAACGCCTACCAAACCCGGATCCGGGAGCACCCCCATCACAAAAGCTGATTAGCATAGCCTAACCTAAAGCCACAGGGATATCATATAATAAAATGTTCATGAAATCACAAGTCCAAGACACCAAATGAAAGATACACATCTTGTGAATAAAGCCATCAATTCTGATTTTTAAAATGTTTTACAGGGAAGACAAAATATGTAAATCTATTAGCTAACCACGTTAGCAAAAGACACCACTTCCATACTCCACCATTTTCTTACTGCATCAGTAGCTGATTTGGGTCGAGGTCCTCATTTACATAGTGTAGGAAGAAAGATTCCGTGAGGGCTCTGTGTTGGCAGGCAGGCGGTGTCTCGAGTTTGATTTACGCAAATACATCATGGTCGGCGATGGAGCTGCCATAGACTGCTTCGCTCAGTGTACTTCTCCATCTCTCTCATCACGCACTTACCTGTAATGAATGCAGAGCGCGAGCCACAGATTTCTATTGCCTTGTCTCAATTGCTTGTTAATGGCGGGGTCATTAGGCCAGGGCTTGCTGTTCACTTCAAGGCTCTGGGGGTGGGTAGTGATGTCGGGCAGCACCGTCGGCAAGCTCTGTGCAGAATGCTGGGCAATCCTTTACTGACATAATACTTAATTACCTGACATAAAGCCTACATAATAACTACTGGAAGCATCCACCAATGAGGAGATACTACTGTCATGACGTTGGCCTCTGGGTAAGGTTTATGACCCCCCCATAAATACCTTTCTCCCTTCCCTCTCTCTTGACTCTACAGAGGGACTCTTGAATAGCCTTTGTTAAACAGAAAGTCTGGGAACATCAAACAAGTGGAGGGAAAGGAACCATATTTCGGTAATAGAACCAGTTGAAAATATGCGTTGGTACTTAATGAATATGATGTCAGTTCAGTTGTCATCTGAGACATTATGACTGATGACAGGACAACCTAAACTGTATCTGGGAAAATCTACACATTATAGTTATCAGATTCACATGGAATTGTTGTGCAATTCAAATGTTTAAATATAAAATTATTGGTGAAAAGATTAAATGTAATTTTACCTTCCAAATGAGAGATTTGGGTTTTCATAAGGTTAGGGCTCTGCTCAATCAGTGGCCCACCCCTGTGAAGAGACATGGGTTATAAACTATGAAACACACCCTTCTCCCTCCACTATATAAGCCCCTGACGAAAATGTAACCTCCTGTTCCAGGTACATTAGGATGATGATCCGATGTCAGAATGATTCAGATAATAATTACAGAATGAAGCCAACCTCAGCGTGAGCTTGGTTGCGAATGGTATGAACTTTGAACTCTTATTCGCTACAGAATTGATACCTCCTAGCCGTTGAGTTAGCAGCGGCCGCTGTAAACGTGGGCTATGAAAGGACGGACAGAGTATCCCGTTTACCAAACAACGACGACACTACAACGTTTCCCGTTCACCACCAGAGACACTCTTCAAAGGACAAAGGACTCTGTTGGGCAACGCGGCCTTCCATCTACCACCAACCTATTGAAGCACAGCTCAGAGTAAAATTTTATTGCATTTTCCTTTTCCAAGTGGGCGGTCATTTAGAATGCATAAGATTCTGTATTTACGATAGAGTAGCTGCCTACTGCCCGATAGAGACATCGCTTCTCCCTTTGTTCTTCAGTCTTCCCGCTCTTTCACTCAAACCCAGACCCCTTTTCTTTGTGTAACCAGCTGTCATATCTGATCTGTCTGTTAGGGAACGTTTTCCTTTATGACATAATTTGTAATCAAGGTATGATTCATTCTGTGTATATGTAATTCTGTGTGATTAGTTAGGTATTTAGTAAATAAATAATTTAACCCAATTTTGTGTTGCTGATTCAACTTGTTAGCCAGGGTTTGTGAAGATAACCAAGAATGTACAACTTTCAGATGAGATTGAAATAAGGTGACGATTAATATTGACTGCTATTGATTTTTAAATATTACTAGGTCTTTAAGAGTTTATTCGGAAGATAACTGCTCTATAAATATTATTTCGATCTGCCCCGACATTCGAGTTAATTACATTTACATGATTAGCTCAATCAGGTAATATTAATTACAGAGAAAGGATTTTACAGAATAGCATGTCATATGACTTAATCCGGCATAGCCAAAGACACGACACTACCAAGTAGTAGAGGTAAATACTACAATATCTAAAATTGTTCTGTGATTTGACTAACAGTGTTATGTCAGTAGTTATAACTGTAAGGTCATGAACTCTAATGATATTTTATGAATGATTTCTTTAACTCCTAAGCACACCTGCATAGACTCCAGTGCTACTTACTTTGATTACAACTTAATTAACCATATGTTTCTTAGAGCTTGGTAAGAGCATGGTTGTTCTATTGTTATTTTTCTTACAACCTACACACAATTTTCTAGGAATGGTGCAGGATATTTGTTTGGCTTTGGAACATTCTCAGCACATTTAAGGAACTTGACAAAAAATATATATACACTGCTCCAAAAAATAAAGGGAACACTTAAACAACACAATGTAACTCCAAGTCAATCACACTTCTGTGAAATCAAACTGTCCACTTAGGAAGCAACACTGATTGACAATAAATTTCACATGCTGTTGTGCAAATGGAATAGACAAAAGGTGGAAATTATAGGCACTTAGCAAGACACCCCCAAAAAAGGAGTGATTCTGCAGGTGGTGACCACAGACCACTTCTCAGCTCCTATGCTTCCTGGCTGATGTTTTGGTCACTTTTGAATGCTGGCGGTGCTCTCACTCTAGTGGTAGCATGAGACGGAGTCTACAACCCACACAAGTGGCTCAGGTAGTGCAGTTCATCCAGGATGGCACGTCAATGCGAGCTGTGGCAAAAAGGTTTGCTGTGTCTGTCAGCGTAGTGTCCAGAGCATGGAGGCGCTACCAGGAGACAGGCCAGTACATCAGGAGACGTGGAGGAGGCCGTAGGAGGGCAACAACCCAGCAGCAGGACCGCTACCTCCGCCTTTGTGCAAGGAGGTGCACTGCCAGCGCCCTGCAAAATGACCTCCAGCAGGCCACAAATGTGCATGTGTCAGCATATGGTCTCACAATGGGTCTGAGGATCTCATCTCGGTACCTATTGGCAGTCAGGCTACCTCTGGCGAGCACATGGAGGGCTGTGCGGCCCCACAAAGAAATGCCACCCCACATCTTGACTGACCCATCGCCAAACCGGTCATGCTGGAGGATGTTGCAGGCAGCAGAACGTTCTCCACGGCGTCTCCAGACTCTGTCACGTCTGTCACATGTGCTCATTGTGCTCAGTGTGAACCTGCTTTCATCTGTGAAGAGCACAGGGCGCCAGTGGCGAATTTGCCAATCTTGGTGTTCTCTGGCAAATGCCAAACGTCCTGCACGGTGTTGGGCTGTAACCACAACCCCCACTTGTGGACGTCGGGCCCTCATACCACCCTCATGGAGTCTGTTTCTGACCGTTTGAGCAGACACATGCACATTTGTGGCCTGCTGGAGGTCATTTTGCAGGGCCCTGGCAGTGCACCTCCTTGCACAAAGGCGGAGGTAGCGGTCCTGCTGCTGGGTTGTTGCCCTCCTACGGCCTCCTCCACGTCTCCTGATGTACTGGCCTGTCTCCTGGTAGCGCCTCCATGCTCTGGACACTACGCTGACAGACACAGCAAACCTTCTTGCCACAGCTCGCATTGACGTGCCATCCTGGATGAACTGCACTACCTGAGCCACTTGTGTGGGTCGTCTCATGCTACCACTAGAGTGAGAGCACCGCCAGCATTCAAAAGTGACCAAAACATCAGCCAGGAAGCATAGGAACTGAGAAGTGGTCTGTGGTCACCACCTGCAGAATCACTCCTTTTTTGGGGGTGTCTTGCTAATTGCCTATAATTTCCACCTTTTGTCTATTCCATTTGCACAACAGCATGTGAAATTTATTGTCAATCAGTGTTGCTTCCTAAGTGGACAGTTTGATTTCACAGAAGTGCGATTGACTTGGAGATACATTGTGTTGTTTAAGTGTTCCCTTTATTTTTTTGAGCAGTGTATTTTGTGTGGCAGTCTAGGGAAACCCTTAATATCGTGATTAAAAAAAATTGTTCTGGAAACTACAACATGTCCAAAATTCAGATATGTTTAAATCACAGATATCTCTATCAGAACCCGAGTTATGAGTTATTAAAGTTGACTTCAGCCAAAAAGTTAAAACTGGGAAAACAGCACTCAAAGATCCCTAATTCCATTGAGAGGCATGAGAGAGACTTGATTGTTTCAAAAGAGATAGTCACTGTTTTTTACATAAATAATGGTATTGTTTCCATGAAATAATCATTACTAGAACAAATGACTATACTGTACAGTAATAGACGCATATATTGGAATTGGAGCCAAAATAATTTACATTTCAGTGTGATTATGAACCGTCAACAACAAATCCTTAAAAATAAAAACACAAGACGCATGCACCATACCACCCTGCATCCTACTGCTGGCTTGTCTCTGAAGCTAAGCAGGGTTGGTCCTGGTTTGTCACTGGATGGGCGACCAGATGCTGCTGGAAGTGGTGTTGGAGGGCCAGTAGGAAGTACTCTTTCCTCTGGTCTAAAAACGTATCCCAGTGCCCCAGTGATTGGGGACATTGCCCTGTATAGGGAGCGTGTATTTTGGATGGGACATTTAACAGGGTCCTGACTCTCTATGGTCACCTAAAGATCCCATGGCACTTATCGTAAGAATAGGGGTGTTAACCTCTACCGAGCACCTACCCCGGGTCCGGGAGCACCCCCCACCCCCCCCCCACACTGATTAGCATCGCTAGCATAGCGTCACAATTAAATAGTAGCATCTAAATATCATTAAATCACAAGTCCAAGACACCTAATGAAAGATACAGATCCTGTGAATAAAGCCACCATTTCAGATTTTTAAAATGTTTTACAGGGAAGACACAATATGTAAATCTATTAGCTAAACACGTTAGCAAAAATCAACATTTTTCTTGTCCACCATTTTCTCTCAACACCAGTAGCTATCACCAATTTGGCTAAACTAAGATATTGATAGCCACTAACCAAGAAAAAACCTCCTCAGATGACAGTCTGATAACATATTTATGGTATAGGATAGGTTTTGTTAGAAAAATGTGCATATTTCAGGTAGATGTCATAGGTTACAATTGCACCCACCGTCACAAATGGACTAGAATAACTACATAGAGCAACGTGTTTACCTACTTACTAATCATCAAACATTTCGTAAAAATACACAGCATACACTAATCGAAAGACACAGATCCTGTGAATACAGACAATATTTCAGATTTTCTAAGTGTCTTACAGCGAAAACACAATAAATCGTTATATTAGCATACCACATGTTCAAACATTACCAGAGCATAGATTCTAGCCAAAGAGAGCGATAACGTCAACATTGCCAATATATATTAATTTTTTCACTAACCTTCTCAGAATTCTTCCGATGACACTCCTGTAACATCACATTACACAATCCATATAGAGTTTGATCGAAAATGTGCATATTTAGCGGCACAAATCGTGCTTACACAATGGAAATACTGTCCAACTACTCAAGCAATCTGCCCGGCAGCATCATGATAATACAACTATTTTTATCGAAAACTATTCATAAACTTGACTAAAAAAATACAGGTTGGCCATGAAATGAAAGATGCATTAGTTATTAATGCAACCGCTAAGTTAGATATTTAAAATTAACGTTACTAGACATACAGTGTGCGTTACAGACAGACTAGTACCGCAATAACTGCGTCACTATTTACCCCTATTGTGTTTACATCTTTCCACATAAAAATGGAATAACATCAAAAATAGCTCTTACTTTTCGACGAGCTTCCATCGGAATCTTGGCCAAGTGGTACTTTTGTCCAAAAGAATCGTTGCTTGGTTGTAAAACGTTGCATTCAACTTCTGATATAGAAGCTAACTATAGCTAACAATTGCTAACATTAGCTAACGTGTCCAAATCCTCAATACGCAATACTGTGGAAATTCCGAAAAATAGCAATATACTCGCATAATCTGATATAACTCGGTTTCAAATAGCTTCGTTATGATGTTTCTAACACCTATATCAAATTAAATTACAGACTGATATATCTAAAGTTCATTACTGAGCGCTCGAAAATGGCATGCCCAGGTCTCTCTCTGCGTAAAGTTCAACGTCGAAAAGATGGCGTAGCTCACTCCTTGGTGTTTTATAACCTCTGAGAGATAGCTAGGAACCCCATTCCACTTCTCATTGGTTACTGACATCCAGGGGAAGGCGGGTGCAGTTCGTGTCGTTCCATAGGATATACACACCCCTTTAAACTGAACTGAGATCAGAGCTTCGCTCTCAGACCTTCGCAAAACCTGTCATGGATTTCGCTGTAGAAAAAGTTCTGTTCCACTCAGAGACATAATTCAAACGGCTATAGAAACTAGATAGTGTTTGCTATCCAATAATAACAATAATATGCATATTGTACGATCAAGAATTGAGTAGGAAGCCGTTTCATCTGTAGAGACAATTATGCTAATTTGAAACAGCACCCCCTATAGTCGCAAGAAGTTAACCCTGGTGTCCTGGCTAAATTCCCAATCTGGCCCTCATACCATCATTGTCACGCCCTGGCCTTATTATTCTTTGTTTTCTTTATTATTTTAGTTAGGTCAGGGTGTGACATGGGGAATGTTTATGTTTTTGTTGGTTTTGGGTGTTTATTTGGTAAAGGGGTTATGGGGTGGAGTATATGGTTTTGTGTTGAGTGTATATGTCTAGCGTTGTCTATGTTGGTTTGTTATCTAGGAGAGTCTATGGTTACCTGAATGAGTTCCCAATTAGAGACAGCTGATTTCGGTTGTCTCTGATTGGGAGCCTTATTTAGGGTAGCCATAGGCTCTCATTGGTTGTGGGTAATTGTCTATGTAAGAACGTTAGTAGCCTGTATGTTTGTGCACAACGTTTGTAGCTTCACGGTCGTTTTGTTATTTTGTTGTTTTGTTAAAGTGTTTTTGTGTCGTGTTCATCTTCGTTGTGTTTAATAAAGAAGATGGCATATTTTCCAACTGCTGCATTTTGGTCCGTTAATCCGCCACACGATCGTGACAATCATGGCCACCTAATCATCCCCAGTTTACAATTGGCTAATTCATCCCCCCTCCTCTCCCCTGTAACTTTTCCCCAGGTCATTGCTGTAAATGGGAATGTGTTCTCTGTCAACTTACCTGGTATAATAAGGGTTAAATAAAAAAAGATCTCTTTGACTATATACAACACTGGATGACATGAAAGATGGCAATAATAATTGAAATTCAGCTTGCAGGTATGGGTACTGAAACGAATTATCAATGTCTCCAAGGCCAGGAGGAACAATCTCATCTGCTGAGAGATGAGATGGAATTAGTTTGTTGTAAAAGCAATAAAAACTCACAACACTACAAGACAATCACACAAAACATAAATATAACTGTATCGAGGCAAGTAAAAGAATACAGTACTAGTGTGCAAATAAAATGACTGGCTAGTGTCATGTATTGACTGAGACTTGGTGTTGTTGAAGGCCCGAATGGCAGTGGGCAATATACATTTTATTCATATTGATATTAACATTACATTTACATTTAAGTCATTTAGCAGACGCTCTTATCCAGAGCGACTTACAAGTACATACATTCATACTTTTTTTGTACTGGCCCCCCGTGGGAAACGAACCCACAACCCTGGCGTTGCAAGCGCCATGCTCTACCAACTGAGCCACACGGGGCCCTATTAACGAATGTGACTGACTATTTCACCAGCCAAAGTACCATGGCTGGTGAAATAGTCAGTGAAACATTTAGGCTACTGTCACTGCAACAACACTGGCTATAGGCTACCTTGAACAAATACTAAGTAGATGCAGGTATTGAAGGCCTGAGCTCTCTTAACATACCTTGCTTGCTCCTCATTGAAGATACACTCTCATCTCTCCATCCATGATGAGGTGAAATAATCCTTGACTCCCAGTAATTCAGTGCATACTGGCAGCTTTGATCAAAGTAATGACAACTAACTAGCTAGCTAAATCAAACAACAAGCAACATCGCAATTTATCTGAGAAGTCAGATACAGTCAGACCAACTAGAAAACTGAAAGACTGTGTGCAGTGTATTCGAATTCCATCATGTTTAATTTGTATTAGAATATTACATTTTAGAAATGTTACTTTATTTCATGATTTGAAACTGAATTGAGTGAATATTGCATTCAGTATAGAAGGGACATTTCTATTTAATTTAATATTCAAATTCAATATTTATATATTCAGTTTCAATAGGGTAGATATTGCACTCATTGTATGTATCAATTTTACTCTAATTTCAAGTTTATCAAAGTTTGATACATTCAACATCTCAGATACGTTCAAATTTAGTTTTCTATTTTCAGATTCAAAACCAGAGACAACATTCTGGTACTTTGGCAACCAGGAAAAATAGAGGAGAACAGATTAAATGCTCACTGTACTAAACTGGAGGTTTCTGAAGCCAATGTGGCATGTTTTATATACACTGCTCCAAAAAATAAAGGGAACACTTAAACAACACAATGTAACTCCAAGTCAATCACACTTCTGTGAAATCAAACTGTCCACTTAGGAAGCAACACTGATTGACAATAAATGTCACATGCTGTTGTGTAAATGGAATAAAAAACAGCTGGAAATTATAGACAATTAGCAAGACAACCCCAATAAAGGAGTGGTTCTGCAGGTGCTGACCACAGACCACTTCTCAGTTCCTATGCTTCCTGGCTGATGTTTTGGTCACTTTTGAATGCTGGCGGTGCTTTCACTCTAGTGGTAGCATGAAATGGAGTCTACAACCCACACAGGTGACTCAGGTAGTGCAGCTCATCTAGGATGGCACATCAATGCGAGCTGTAGGAGGAAGAAGGTTTGCTGTGTCTGTCAGCGTAGTGTGCAGAATATGGAGGCGCTACCAGGAGACAGGCCAGTACATCAGGAGACGTGGAGGAGGCCGTAGGAGGGCAACAACCCAGCAGCAGGACTGCTACCTCCGCCTTTGTGCAAGAAGGAGCAGAAGGAGCACTGCCAGAGCCCTGCAAAATGACCTCCAGCAGGCCACAAATGTGCATGTGTCTGCTCAAACGGTCAGAAACAGACTCCATGTGGGTGGTATGAGGGCCCGACGTCCACAGGTGGGGGTTGTGCTTACAGCCCAACACCGTGCAGGACGTTTGGCATTTGCCAGAGAACACCAAGATTGGCAAATTCGCCACTGGCGCCCTGTGCTCTTCACAGATGAAAGCAGGTTCACACTGAGCACATGTGACAGACGTGACAGTCTGGAGACGCCGTGGAGAATGTTCTGCTGCCTGCAACATCCTCAAGCATGACCGGTTTGGCGGTGGGTCAGTCATGGTGTGGGGTGGCATTTCTTTGGGGGGCCACACAGCCCTCCATGGGCTCGCCAGAGGTAGCCTGACTGCCATTAGTTACCGAGATGAGATCCTCAGACCCCTTGTGAGACCATTTGCTGGTGCGGTTGGCCCTGGGTTCCTCCTAATGCAAGACAATGCTAGACCTCATGTGGCTGGAGTGTGTCAGCAGTTCCTGCAAGAGGAAGGCATTGATGCTATGGACAGGCCCGCCCGTTCCCCAGACCTGAATCCAATTGAGCACATCTGGGACATCATGTCTCGCTCCATCCACCAACGCCACGTTGCACCACAGACTGTCCAGGAGTTGGCGGATGCTTTAGTCCAGGTCTGGGAGGAGATCCCTCAGGAGACCATCCGCCACCTCACCAGGAGCATGCCCAGGCGTTGTAGGGAGGTCATACAGGCACGTGGAGGCCACACACACTACTGAGCCTCATTTTGACTTGTTTTAAGGACATTACATCAAAGTTGGATCAGCCTGTAGTGTGGTTTTCCACTTTAATTTTGAGTGTGACTCCAAATCCAGACCTCCATGAGTTGATAAATTTGATTTCCATTGATCATTTTTGTGTGATTTTGTTTTCAGCACATTCAACTATGTAAAGAAAAAAGTATTTAATAAGAATAGTTCATTCATTCAGATCTAGGATGTGTTATTTTAGTGTTCCCTTTATTTTTTTGAGCAGTGTATTTTCTTCTTATGAATCTGGCTCCAGTGTTTGAACTGTTTCGGCTATAAACTATTATGACCTCATTCCTGAAAGTGAAGACCCTCTGGAATATGAATGTGGATTCTGTTCCCCTCTATGATGATCATAGGCCACATTAGAAGAGTGTCACAAAAACCACAATTTAGCTCGCATAAGAATACAGTTGAACATCCCTGTCATAGCCTTTCTCAGGATTTCCTTTCCACCCCGTATTTAAGCTTGGTCTTAGGCTGAGTGCAGGAAGATAACACAAGTCTTCAAGTCTCCAGCAAGGTTACTCATCAAAAGAGCGTGGTCATTGAATCACCTCAGATAAATTTCACCCAACCTTTGACCTCATACTCAGAGATCACAGTACCAAGTAAAAAGCACATGACAACGTGCTTGGAGTTTGCGAAAAGGCACCTAAAGACTCTCAGACCATGAGAAACAAGATTCTCTGTTTGATGAAACCAAGATTCAACTCTTTGGCCTGAATGCCAAGCATCACGTCTGGAAGAAACCTGGCTCCATCCCTACGGTGAAGCATGGCAGCATTATGCTGTGGGGATGTTTTTCAGCAGCAGGTACTGGGAGACTAGTTAGGATCGAGGGACAGATGAACGGAACAAAGTACAGTGAGATTCTTGATGAAAACCTGCTCCAGAGCGCTCAGGAGCTAAGACTGGGGCAAAGGTTCACCTTCCAACAGAACAATGACCCTAAGTACACAGGTAAGACAAAGCAGGAGTGGTTTCGGGACAAGTCTTTGAATGTCCTTGAGTGTCCCAGCCAGAGCCCGGACTTAACCTTTCTAGTGCAGGCGTTCCGCTAGCGGAACCCCTCGACAACATTCCGCTGAAAAGGCATCGCAGGAAATTCAAAAATATTTTTTTGAAATATGTAACTTTCACACAAACCTTTTCTCAATGCTGTTGGGACTTTGTAATAATTCCGTTCCCAAATTAAACTGCCTCGTACTCAATTCTTGCTCGTACAATATGCATATTATTATTACTATTGGATAGAAAACACTCTCTAGTTTCTAAAACCGTTTGAATTATTTCTCTGAGTGAAACAGAACTCATTCTGCAGCACATTTCCTGTCAGGAAGTGAGATTTCAGAAATCGAGGTCCCTGTTCTGAGGTCAGTTTATAAGTCCCCATGTAAGCCATGAGGCTACATGCACTGCATACGCCTTCCTCTAGATATCAGTAAGCGGTGAGAATTTGAATGGAGTGGATTGCGCAATCTGGGCCACTATAAAGGATCATGGAACGGAAGTACCGTTCTTTTCAACGGGGCATCTGGCGCAAGGGGGACATCACAATGGCGTCCTGCAAAAGCTTTCGTTTTAGCAGTTCTATATCTCCGGTCATGTTTTTATTCGTTATAGGTGTTAAAGACATCATAAGATAGTTAATTTAAACCGACTTATAGCAGTTTATATCAGTTTATTGAGATTTTCTGGGATTTCTTTGTCACGCGCTTTCACGAGTTGGACACCTCTCCAGTGGGTGGCTATCGTTAGCTGCTATTTCTACAGGAGAAGAGGACATCTTTCAACCAAAAGACGATTGTTCTGGAGAAAGGACACCTTGCCCAAGATTCTGATGGAAGCTCGGCAAATAGTAAGCAATCTTTATGTTGTTAATTCGTATTTATGTTGACAAATGTCAAATAATAATTCCGCCATGAATTTCGGTGCGGTCTCGCTTTAGCGCACGCTGTATGCTGAAGTAACGTTAATTTAAAAAATGTAACACAGCGATTGCATTAAGAACTAATTTGTCTTTCATTTGCTGTCCAACTTGTATTTTTTAGTCAAGTTTTGGATGAGTTACTGATTAGAATAGGTGCCTCTCCAAAGATTTCTCCTGACATTTTCTGGGCAGCTTGGCAACTTTTCTCATTGTATAACCACGATTTGTGCCACTAAATATGCACATTTTCGAACAAACTCTATATGCATTGTGTAATATGATGTTATAGGACTGTCCTCTGAAGAATTCTGAGAAGGTTAGTGAAATAATTAATATATTTTGGTGGTTTATACGTTATCGCTATTTTTGGCTTGAATCAATGCAGTTGTGATGTTTGCTATTGTGGTAAGCTAATATAACGCTATATTGTGTTTTTGCTGTAAAACACTTAGAAAATCTGAAATATTGGCTGGATTCACAAGATCTGTGTCTTTCATTTGCTGTACGCTGTGTATTTTTAAGAAATGTTTTATGATGAGTAATTAGGTAATACACGATGGTCTCTGTAGTTATTCTAGTTGCTTTGGTGAGAGTTGTGATGGAGGCTGCAATGGTAAACTATGATTTATACCTGAAATATGCACATTTTTCTAACAAAACCTATCCTATACCATAAATATGTTATCAGACTGTCATCTGAGGAAGTTGTTTCTTGGTTAGTGGCTATTTATATCTTTATTTGGTCGAAATTGTGATAGCTACCTATGCAGGGAAAAAATGGTGGACAAAAAAAGTTGTGTCTTTTGCTATCGTGGTTAGCTAATAGATTTACATATTGTGTCTTCCCTGTAAAACATTTTAAAAATCAGAAATGGTGGCTGGATTCACAAGATGTGTATCTTTCATTTGGTGTCTTGGACTTGTGATTTAATGATATTTAGATGCTACTATTTAGTTGTGATGCTATACTAGGCTATGCTAGTCAGCTTTTTTACTGGTGGGGGTGCTCCCGGACCCGGGATTGGGAGGAAGTAGAAGTTAACAAGTCCAATACAGCAAATGAAAGATAAACATCTTGTTAATCTACCCATCGTGTCCGATTTCAAAATAATTTACAGCGAAAGCACAACATGATTATGTTAGTTCAGAGCCAAGTCAAAAAACACACAGCCATTTTTCCAGCAAAAGAGAGGAGTCACAAAAAGCCAAAATATAGATAAAATGAATCACTAACCTTTGGTGATCTTCATCAGATGACACTCATAAGACATCATGTTACACAATACATGTATGTTTTGTTCGATAATGTGCATATTTATATCCAGAAATCTCAGTTTACATTGGCGCGTTATTTGCAGTAATGTTTTGATTCCAAAACATCCGGTGTTTTTGCAGATAGACACAGAAATCCCAGAAATACTCATAATAAACATTGATAAAAGGTACAGGTGTTATTCACAGAATTAAAGATAGACTTTTCTTTAACCTGTTGAGGATGGGGGCGCTGTTGTCACTATTTATGCTAATCGTGTAATTTTTGAAACGGCTTCCCACAAAATTCTTGATCGTACAATATGCATATTATTATTATTATTGGATAGAAAACAGTCTATAGTTTCTATAGGAGTTGAAATTTTGTCTCTAAGTGGAACAGAACCCATTCTACAGCAAATTCCCTGACATGGAGTCAGATTTCAGAAATGTTGGCCCCTGATCTGGAGTCAGTTAAAAGGCCGCAGTTATTGCTATGAGTATACGGACACTGCTTACGTCTTCCCCTGGATGCCTTTACGTGATGACGATTTGAATGGGGTCGATTGCGCGTTCACAGGCACTACAAATTAAAAAACCCTGTAGCTAGGAACTCTTTTCTTGCTGCGTAATGCGCCTGGAGGACATCGACCCGCACTTGTTCCAAGCATTAGTGGAGGGAGTAATATTACTCTGGTCATGTTTCTACTCGTTATGGGAGTTAAAAACATCATAAGGTAGTTAATTTAAAGCGTTTTATAGCAATTTATATCCGTTTAGTGCGATTTTGGGACATTTATTTCTGAAACGCTGTGAATTGCTGGGCACGCTTCCAGTTCATCCCGAACGCAGTTGGCATTTCCACATGGCAAGAGGACAGCTTTCCACCAAAAGACGATTAGACCCAAGAAAGGATCCTTTGCCCAAGATACTGATGGAAGAACAGCTCAAAGTAGGACATTTTTATTATGATAAATCGTGTTTCTGTCGAAAAATGTTAGTGGCTTAGGACGCCAATGTTTTTTGACGTAGCTTCGCTTGGCGCAAACTGTATTGAAAAGTAAGGATAATTTAAAAAATGTAATTCCGCGATTGTATTAAGAATTAAATTGTCTATCAATCCCTGTCCACCCTATATTTTTTAGTCACGTTTATGAGTATTTATGTATAAGAGTAGATCACTGTCTAATATGGCGCACGGACATTTTCTCACCAGCTGGGCTACATTTCACATTGTCTAACCATGATTTTGGTGTCTAAATATAAACATTTTCGATCAAACTCTATATGGATTGTGTAATATGATGTTACAGGAGTGTCATCTGAAGAATTCTGAGAAGGTTAGTGAAAAAATTAATATATTTTGGCGATGTTGACGTTATCGCTCACTTATCGCTCAGAATCAATGCTGGGCTGCTATGTGCTATGTGCTATGCTAATATAACGATTTATTGTGTTTTCGCTGTAAGACACTTAGAAAATCTGAAATATTGTCTGTATTCACAGGATCTGTGTCTTTCGATTAGTGTATGCTGTGTATTTTTACGAAATGTTTGATGATTAGTAAGTAGGTAAACACGTTGCTCTATGTAGTTATTCTAGTCCATTTGTGACGGTGGGTGCAATTGTAACCTATGCCATCTACCTGAAATATGCACTTTCTTCTAACAAAACCTATCCCATACCATAAATATGTTATCAGACTGTCATCTGATGAGTTTTTTTCTTGGTTTGGGGCTATAAATATCTTAGTTTAGCCGAATTGGTGATAGCTACTGGTGTTGGTGGACAAATAAAAGATGGTGGATTATGCTAATGTGTTTTTAGGTAATAGATGTACATCTTTACATATTGTGTCTTCCCTGTAAAACATTTTAAAAATCGGACATGTTGGCTGGATTCACAAGATCTGTGTCTTTCATTAGCTGTATTGGACTTTAATGTGTGAAAGTTAAATATTAAAAAAAAATATTTTTTTTGAATTTCGCGGCACTGGTTTTTCAGTGGGGGTGGGGGGGGAGTGCCGCTAGCGGCACCCTCATCCTAGACAGGTTAATGCAACCGCTGTGTCCGATGAAAAAAAACAAACATAAAATGAGTACAGCGCTCAGAGCCCATCCAGCCAAAGAAATATCCGCCATGTTGGAGTCAACAGAAGTTAGATATAACATGATAAATATTCACTTACCTTTGATGATCTTCATCAGAATGCACTCCCAGGAATCCCAGTTCGCAAATAAATGACTGATTTGTTCCATAAAGTTCCATAAAGTCCATCATTTATGTCCAAATAGCCACGAGTTGTTAGCGTGTTCAGCCCAGTAATCCATCTTCATGAGCACTACGTCCAGACAAAAACTAAAAAAGTTCCGTTACAGGTCGTAGAAACATATCAAACGATGTATGGAATCAATCTTTATAATGTTTTTAACATAAATCATCAATAATGTTCCAACGGGAGAATTCCATTATCTGTAGCAAAGCACTGGAACGGGAGCTAACTCTGTTGGAAGTGCTCATCACGAGCCTGAGACACTCTGCCAGACCCATGACTCATTCAGCACTCATTCCCCCCTCCTTTATAGCGGAAGCCTGAAACAAGTTTCTAAAGACGGTTGACATCTAGTGGAACCCTTAGGAAGTGCAACTTAACCCCATAGACACTGTGTATTCGGTAGGCCAAGCTTTGAAAAACTACAAACCTCAATTTCCCACTTTCTGGTTAGATTTTTCTCAGGTTTTCGCCTGCGATATGAGTACTGTTATATTCACAGACATCATTCAAACAGTTTTAGAAACTTCAGAGTGTTTTGTATCCAATACTACTAATAATATGCATATATTAGCATCTGGGACAGAGTAGCAGGCAGTTTACTCTGGGCACGCATTTAATGCAAAAGTTAAAATGCTGTCCCCTATCCCAAACAGCTTTTAAACCCGATCAAATAAAAGAAAAGACCTGAAATAGCTGTGCAGCGATGCTCCCCATCCAAACTGACAGAGCAGAATGGAAGAAACTCCCCTAATACAGGTTTGCCAAGCATTTAGCGTCATACCCAAGAAGACTCAAGTCTGTATCGCTGACAAAGGTGCTTCACAAAGTACTTAGTAAAGGGTATGAATACTTATGTACATGTAAAATTTTGCAAAACACCAGTCTCCGCAATGCTGCGACTCCGCAATGCTCTGCAAATTCATTACGACATCCAGCTTAGTTATAGCGAGAGAGTACCCAAAATCTGGGCGCAAACGACTATTTCACAAGTTCGACAGATATATGAAATAGCATCATAAAATGGGTCCTACTTTTGATGATCTTTCATCAGAATGTTGTACAAGGGGTCCTTTGTTGGGAACAATCGTTGTTTGGACTTAGAATGTCCTCTTCTCCAGTCAATTAGCACGGAAATCTAGCAAAGTAGCGCAAAGCTCTCCTCCCTGAACAAAGGCACACAACGCAACACGTCTAACGTCCCGAATAAATTTCAATAATCTAATAAAACTATATTGAGAAAACATACTTTACGATGATATTGTCACATGTATCAAATAAAATCAAAGCCGGAGATATTAGTCGTCTATAACGACAGCTTTTCAGAAGGCAAAACCAGGTACCTTCAAGCGCTCTCCAGAAAACAGGAAACTGGTGACACGTGATACAAAGAGCTTTTATTCGACCCCAGATCAAGTTATACACTCCATTTCTTCTCTCACTGCCTGTCGACATCTAGTGGAAGACGTATGAAGTGCATGTATACTAATAAATATCAAGGACATTTATAGGCAGGGCCTAGAACAGAGCATCGATTTCAGATTTTCCACTTCCTGTTAGGAAGTTTGCTGCAAAATGAGTTCTGTTTTACTCACAGATATACTTCAAACGGTTTTAGAAACTAGAGAGTGTTTTCTATTCAATAGTAATAATAATATGCATATTGTACGAGCAAGAATTGAGTACGAGGCCGTTTAAATAGGGCACGATTTTCCCCCAAAGTGAAAACAGCGCCCTCTGTCCTCAACAGGTTAAGTTTCAAATTTTATTCACCACGTACACAGGATTTAACAGGTGTAAAACAGTACAGTGAAATTTTAACCATGAGAGCTCTTTCGCAACAATATACTGATAATAATATCAATTCTAATTTTGTTTGTCACATGCGCCAAATACAACACCTGTATTTTTATTACTTACAAGACCTTAACAATAATTTAAGCTTTCTGCCGATATCAGATATGTCTATGTCCTGGGAAATGTTATTCTTACTTACAACCTCATGCTAATACCATTAGCCTATGTTAGCTCAACCAAATTGAGATGGTTTGGGATGAATTGGACCGCAGAGTGAAGGAAAAGCAGCCAACAAGTGCTCAGCAGATGTGGAAACTCCTTCAAGACTGTTGGAAAAGCATTCCAGGTGAAGCTGGTTGAGAGAATGCCAAGAGTATGCAAAGCTGTCATCAAAGCAACGGGTGGCTGTTTGAAGAATCTCATCTCAAATATATTCTGATTTGTTTAACACTTTTTTAACTGTGTTATTTCATAGTTTTAATGCCTTCACTTGATGCCTTCACTAAACTTTTAAAAATAAAGAGAAACCTTTAAATGAGTAGGTGTGTCTAAACTTTTGACTGGTACTGTATACTGTATACAGATCATGATTTAATTTGTTTTTAGATATTCAAGTATTATGGTTTCATTCGTGAAATATTTAACATTATTACAGATCATGGATTTAATAACCAAATATTTAAATGTATTCACAGTTCATAATTTGTGAGTTATGTTGAATATATGCACAGATTGTGGTAAATGTAAATGTTTTATTCCGTCCTTTTAATAACACATGTGTAACAAATCATACTGACCACTTAAAAGCTATTGTATTCTCCTACATACTCACACATTAACCTCTCTTGGGTAGGGGCAGTATTTTACAGTCCGGATGAGAAGCGTGCCAAGAGTAAACTGCCTGCTACTCAGGCCCAGATGCTAGCATATGCATATTATTAGTAGAGTTGGATAGAAAACACTCTGACGTTTCTAAAACTGTTTGAATGATGTCTGTGAGTATAACAGAACTCATATGGCAGGCAAAAACCCGAGACAAAATCCAACCAGGTAGTGGGAAATCTGAGGTTTGTAGTTTTTCAACTCTTTGCTTATCAAAGATACAGTGGAAATTGTGTCCTGTTGCACTTTCTAAGGCTTCCACTAGATGTCAACAGTCTTTAGAACCTTGTTTGAGGCTTCTACTGTGAAGTGGGGGCGAATGAAAAGGGAATGAGTCAGAGGTCTGCCAGAGAGCCACGAGCTGACCAGGGGCGTTCACGTGAGAGAGTTAGCTTGCGTTCCATTGCATTTCTGAAGACAAAGAATTCTCCGGTTGAAACATCCTAAAGATTGATTCTATACATCGGTTGACATGTTTCTACGGACTGTAACGGAACTTTTTGACTTTTCGTCTGCACCTAGTGATCGGGCGTCATGAATTTTGATTACTGGGCTAAACGCGCTAACAAAAAGGAGGTATTTGGACATAAATGATGGACTTCATCGAACAAAACAAACATTTATTTGCGAACTGGGATTGCTGGGAGTGCATTCTGATGAAGATCATCAAAGGTAAGTGAATATTTATAATGCTATTTCTGACTTCTGTTGACTACACAACATGGCGGATATCTGTTTGGGTTGTGTTGGTCTCTGATTATTGCATGGTGTGCTTTTTCCGTAAAGTTTTTTTTAAATCTGACACAGCGGTTGCATTAAGGAGAAGTGGATCTGAACTAACAGTTGTATCTTTTAGCGATGTTTATGAGTATTTCTGTAAATTGATGTGGCTCTCTGCACTTTCACCGGATGTTTTGGAACTATTGAACACAACGCACCAATGTAAACTCAGATTTTTGGATATAAATATGAACTTTACCGAACAAAACATACATGCATTGTGTAACATGAAGTCCTATGAGTGTCATCTGATGAAGATCATCAAAGGTTAGTGATTAATTTTATCTCTTTCTCCTTTTTGTGACTCCTCCCTTTGGCTGGAAAAATGGCTGTGTTTTTCTGTGACTTGGCTCTGACCTAACATAATCGTTTGGTGTGCTTTCGTCGTAAAGCCCTTTTCAAATCGGACACTGTGGCTGGATTTACAACAAGGGTATCTTTAAAATGGTGTAAAATACTTGTATGTTTGAGGAATTTTAATTATGGGATTTCTGTTGTTTTGAATTTGGCGCCCTGCAGTTTCACTGGCTGTTGACGAGGTGAGACGCTACCGTCCCACATACCCTAGTGAGGTTAAGTAGATATGTGATAGTTAATCAATGTTCTACTAAATATGTATAAAACCTGTTTTTGACATATGTTGTAAATGTCTGTGGCATGTTGAAATTGGCGATACTTGCATTCAAATCTTGACATGGGAAAATGCAAGAATTTTATTCTCGACCATGTTGCTAACAGAAAGCATAGTAACATGGTCGAATGAATCATAATGAATAGAGATCAGTCTATTTTTATCATTGTTATGAATATACACTGAATTTACAAAACATTTGGAACACCTGCTCTTTCCATGACATAGACTGACCAGGTGAATTTAGGTGAAAACTATGATCGCTTATGGATGTCTCTGTCTAAATCTACTTCAGTCAGTGTAGATGAAAGGGAGGAGACAAATAATGATTTTTAAGCCTTGAGACAATTGAGACGTAGATTGTGCATGTGTGCCATTAATTAAGAGGGTGAATGGGAAAGACAAAATATTAAAGTGCCTTTAAAAGGGGTAAGGAGGTAGGTAGCAGGCCCACCATTTTGAGTGTGTCAAGAACTTCAACGCTGCTAGGTTTTTCACACTCAACAGTTTCCCATGTGTATCAAGAATGTTCCACCACCCAAATGACATCAAGCCAACTTGACACAACTGTGGAAGCATTGGAGTCAACATGGGCCAGCATCCCCATGGAATGCTTTCGAGACCTTGTAGAGCATGCCCCAACAAATTGAGGCTGTTAAAGGGCAAAATGGGATGCAACTCAATAATAGGAAGTTGTTCCTAATGTTTTGTGCACTCAGTGTATGATTTGAGTAACACAAAAGAGAAATCGAATGAAATGTTAAAATAAAGCATATTTCGATGTTCCTTTGCATTTCGGTTGCAACCAGTTATGCCAATCAAACAGGTCAAAACAAAGTAGGCAGGCGCAGAGTGGGTGATCTCTCTCTCTCTCTCTCTCTCTGCCTGAACTGTAGTTGAACTCTCTCTACTTCCTTCATGAGAGAGCTCAGAGCACCGGGTCCACACCGGAGCTGAATGCACTCTGCCCCCAGTGCCGCTCCGTTCACGTTCTGCATTCCCAATTACTTACACAGCCCCAGCCTTGCCCAGGCACAACAGCCCCTCGGAATGCAAGATCACCTCTTAATTAATTCTGTTTTTTTTCAGTGATCTCCCCTGGCTGTCTCTGACTGCAGCACCATTCCCACCTGTCCACTTTTCAAAGTCTGCAATCTTAAATAAACAAACAAAATCTCACCTAATATTTATGACCCATGTAAGCTTTTTGTTTTCCCTGCGGAATATGTTGGTTGGTGTTGTGTCCAGTGCGTAGCACTAGCATGTTGTACACTATTCAGTTTGTAAAGCTTCACTAAAGAATGTGATTTTGACCACATTATAGCTCAATGATCAACTATCAGCAATTTTATAAAACATTGTGCAATAAATCAACTGTGATTGTTGAAAGGAAAGACAGGAAGCCTGGCGCTTATGGTAACAAGCTTGTGGTCTGGGTGTCGTTAGAGCTAATACAAATTATATTTATTATTTATTATATAACTTTTTGGGCAACCAGACTAAATTCACATAGAAATGTGTTTATAGATCTGTCATTCTTCATTGAAGCAAGTCTAAGAAGCTGCATATATGTTCTATGTGCATTATTTCTATGCTTCCCGTTCTTAAGTTTTGTTTGAGTCTTTTTTCCTTTTCTTTCGGTACACCAGTTTCAAACAGCTGAAAATACAATATTTTTGGTTATGGATAAAATATTTAACAGCGGTTTAGATGGTACAATGATTATCTACTATCTATACTTGCTTGTTTTGTCAAATTAACTGAAGTTAGGTGAACTATTCAAATTTTTGTAACCAGGAAATGGTGCAGCAATTTCTGCATCGTGCATCTTTAAGTAAATAAAAGTAGGCAAAATTGTAAGCAAATCAGGTTAGCTCCTTTAAAATCAGGTTAGCTCCTTCTTTGGGACAGGGGGGAAGAATTGAGTAGCTTGGATAAAAAGGTGCCAAGAGTAAACTGCCTGCTACTCAGTCCTAAAAGCTAGAATATACATATAATTAGTAGATTTGGATAGAAAACACTCTGAAGTTTCTAAAACGGTTTGAATGATGTCTGTGACTATAACAGAACTCATATGGCAGGCAAAAACCTGAGAAAAAATCCAAACAGGAAGTGGGAAATCTGAGGTTTGTAGTTTTTAAACTCAGCCCCATTGAATACAGTGGGATATTGGTTATGTTGCACTTCCTAAGGCTTCCACTAGATGTCAACCGTTTTTAGAACGTTGTTTGATGCTTCGACTATGAAGTGGGGCTGAATGAGAGGGGAATGAGTCAGAGGTCTGCCAGCAGTCTCGAGCTCAGTCACACGCATTCACATGAGAGGTAGCTCTCGTTCCATTGCTTTTCTACAGACAATGGAATTCTCAGGTTGGAACAATATTGAACAATTATGATAAAAACATCCTAAAGATTGATTCTATACATAGTTTGATATGTTTCTACGACCAGTAATATAACTTTTTGGAATATTTGTCCGACCTTTCCGCTGGAAGTTGCACGCGCATTTCAATTTGTTTACCAAACTCCCTAACAAAAGGAGGTATATGGACATAAATGATTAACTTTATCGAACAAATCAAACATTTATTGTGGAACTGGGATTCAAATATAAATTCAAATATATTACTATAAAAATCTATCTTTCATGAAATCACACATGAAAGACACCAAATTAAGGCTACACATGTTGTGAATCCAGCCAACATGTCTGATTTCAAAAAGGATTTACGGCGAAAGCACACCAAACGATTATGTTAGCTCAGTACATAGCCACCGAAAAACACAGCCATTTTCCCAGCAAAAGATAGTAGTCACAAAAAGCAGAAATAGAGAAAAAATGAATCACTAACCTTTGATGATCTTCATCAGATTACACTCATAGGACATCATGTTACACAATACATTTATGTTTTCTTCAATAATGTTCATATTATTAATAATTTGCTTTTCTTTCAAAAACAAGGACATTTCTAAGTGACCCCAAACTTTTGAACGGTAGTGTATATTCAGAGCCATATCCCTGTAATGCTTAGAGAAGATCTTATGGCAAGTGTTATTGAAGTGTTGTGGTTGCAGGTTCACCTGGCACATCTAAAACCTTTTATTTTGGGGTGTTGCTATGGACCACCATGTGCTAACAGTCAGTATCTAAATAATATGTGTGAAATGTTTGATAGTGTATGTGATGTAAACAGAGAGGTCTACTTTCTTGGGGACCTGAATATTGACTGATTTTCATCAAATTGTCTGCTCAAGAGGAAGCTTCTCACTGTAACCAGTTCCTGTATTCAGGTTATTAATCAACCTATCAGGGTGTTTACAAACACTACAAGAACAAGATGTATTGATCACTTTTTTACAAATACTGTAAAACTTTGTTCTAAAGCTGTATCCATACCCATTGGATGCAGTAATCACAATATTGTGGCTATATCCGGGAAAGCTCCAAAAGCTGGGCCTAAAATAAAGAGGATTGACTAAAATAGACTTATGTGTGGATGATTTCTTAAGGCTCAGAGGCAGTATTCGGAAGTTCGGATGACTGACGTGCCCAAAGTAAACTGCCTGTTACTCAGGCCCAGAAGCTAGGATATGCATATAATTGGTAGTACTGGATAGAAAAAACTCAGAAGTTTCTAATGCTTGTCTATGGGAAATTCAAAGGAAATTCTACCAGATTGCAGTTCCTATGGCTTCCACTAGATGTCAGTTTTTAGAAAGGGTTTCAGGCTTGTTTTTTGAAAAATGAACTAGTAGTTGTAGTTTTTCAAGGTGGCTCTCATTCTGACTGTAGTCTTGTGGCGCGCGTGGATGAGGGCACGCACCTCGTTATTTATCTCCGGTATTGAACATACTAGAGTCCGTCTTAACCTTTCACGAGTATCTACCCCGGATCCGGGATCACCCCCCACCCCCCCACACTGATTAGCATCGCTAGCATAGCGTCACAATTAAATAGTAGCATCTAAATATCATTAAATCACAAGTCCAAGACACCTAATGAAAGATACAGATCCTGTGAATAAAGCCACCATTTCAGATTTTTAAAATGTTTTACAGGGAAGACACAATATGTAAATCTATTAGATAAACACGTTAGCAAAAATCACCATTTTTCTTGTCCACCATTTTCTCTCAACATCAGTAGCTATCACCAATTCGGCTAAACTAAGATATTGATAGCCACTAACCAAGAAAAAACCTCATCAGATGACAGTCTGATAACATATTTATGGTATAGGATAGGTTTTGTTAGAAAAATGTGCATATTTCAGGTATAAATCATAGTTTGCCATTGCAGCCAGCATCACAAATCTCACCAAAGCTCCTAGAATTACTAGAGACAGCAACTTGTATTACCAATTTACTCATCATAAAACATTTCTTAAAAATACACAGCACATAGCAATGGACAGACACAGATCTTGTGAATTCAGACAACATTTCAGATTTTCTAAGTGTTTTACGGCGAAAACACAATAAATCGTTATATTAGCATACCACATACGCAAACGTTACCCAAGCACTGATTCTAGCCAAAGAGAGCGATATCATATCATCGCCAAAATATATTAATTTTTTCACTAACCTTCTCAGAATTCTTCGGATGACACTCCTGTAACATCATATTACAACATACATATACAGTTTGTTCGAAAATGTGCATATTTAGCCACCAAAATCATGGTTAGACAATGACAAAAGTTGCCCAGCTGGTCAGACAATGTCGTGCGCCATATTAGACAGTGATCTAGTCGTATACATAAATACTCATAAACGTGACTAAAAAATATAGGGTGGACAGCGATTGATAGACAATTTAATTCTTAATACAATCGCTGATTTACATTTTTTAAATTATCCTTACTTTTCAATACAGTTTGCGCCAAGCGAAGCTACGTCTAAAAAGATGGCGTCATAAGCCATTAACATTTTTCGACAGAAACACGATTTATCATAATAAATTGTTCCTACTTTGAGCTGTTCTTCCATCAGAATCTTGTGCAAAGAATCCTTTCTTGGGAGTAATCGTCTTTTGGTGGAAAGCCGTCCTCTTGCCATGTGGAAATGCCAACTGCGTTCGGGATGAACTGGAAGCGTGCCCAGCAATTCACAGCGTTTCAGAAATAAATGTCCCAAAATCGCACTAAACGGATATAAATTGCTATAAAACGCTTTAAATTAACTACCTTATGATGTTTTTAACTCCCATAACGAGTAGAAACATGACCCGAGTAATATTACTCCCTCCACTAATGCTTGGAACAGGTGCGGGTCGGTGTCCTCTAGGCGCATGACGCAGCTCCAAAAGAGTGACTAGCCTCAGGGTTTTTTAATTTGTAGTGCCTGTGAACGCGCAATCGACCCCATTCAAATCGTCATCACGTAAAGGCATCCAGGGGAAGACGTAAGCAGTGTCCGTATACTCATAGCAATAACAGTGCCCTTTTAACTGACTCCAGATCAGGGGCCAAAATTTCTGAAATCTGACTCCATGTCAGGGAAATTGCTGTAGAATGGGCTCTGTTCCACTTAGAGACAAAATTTCAACTCCTATAGAAACTATAGACTGTTTTCTATCCAATAATAATAATAATATGCATATTGTACGATCAATGATTTTGTGGGAAGCCGTTTCAAAAATTACACGATTAGCATAAATAGTCACAACAGCGCCCCCATCCTCAACAGGTTAATGTAACCGCTGTGTTAGATTTAAAAAATAACTTTAGTAAAAAGCACAGCATGCAATAATCTGAGACAGCACTCAGCCATTCTCCGCCATGTTGGAGTCAACAGAAATACAAAATTACATCATAAATATTCCCTTACCTTTGATGATCTTTCATCAGAATGCAGTGCCAGGAATCCTAGTTCCACAATAAATCGTTTTTTTGTTTTATAATGTCCATTACCTCTGTCGTATTAGAACTTTGGCTAGCATGTGTAGTTCACGTGTCCATAGAACTTTACGCAATGAACGAAAACTTAAAAAAGTGATATTACAAATCGAATAAGCTGGTCAAACTCAGTTGAGAATCAATCTTCAGGATGTTTTTCTCATATATATCCAATAACGTCCCAGACGGAGCATTTCTTCATGTCTATCTAACGCATTGCAGACAAGGACATGACATTCCCAATGTAAGTGGCCGAGATCTGGCAATATCCTTGACCTGTCACTCCAAAGGCTCTCATTCGGTCCCACATCAGGCTAGACGCTTCATTCCACGTTCTACTGCCTGTTGACATCTAGTGGAAGGCGTATGAAGTGCATACAGATCCATAAATATAAGGCAATTGAATAGGCGATGCCTTTCACAGCGACCAATTTCAGAATTTTCACTTTCTGTTTGGAAGTTTGCCTGCCATATGAGTTCTGTTTTACTCACAGATATAATTCAAACAGTTGTAGAAACTTCAGAGTGTTTTCTATCCAATAGTAATAATAATATGCATATCATATGATCTAGGACAGAGTACGAGGTCGTTTAATTTGGGCACCAATTCATCCAAAAGTGAAAATGTCGCCCCCTAATTTTACGAAGTTATTAAAGCAAGGCCAGTTCAAATAATGACCGTATCATTTGCTGGCAACGTCTTAAATTTAGCCAATTTGTATTCATTATTACAGGAAAATAAACTCACAACAAGATACTTATTTACAAGATAATGGCGAGTTAATAACAGAAAATAGCTTAAGGTTGTGAGTGTGCCTAAATAAATGCAGGGAATTCTACCAGATAATTTTTTTACTTGGACACTGTCTCGTTGGCATAACGTGATATCCTAATTTGAGTATGGTGCAGGTCATGTTGTTCTTCACATTACCATCTCTGGTAAACACACTCTTTTTAAAATAAAATCTACATTTATTTGTCACATGCACAGGATACAGAAGGTGTAAACGGTAAAGTGAAATGGTTACTTGCATAGTGGAGTTTTTTTTTTAGACATGTAGCGAGCTAGCTAAACAATGCACCATAATCCAAACTCATAATGTTACTACCCTGCATGAATCTGTAGCTAAAGCTAATCAACTAGGTTCAATGTTAGCTAGTTAGCTAATATTGGGCTATAACTAGCAATGTAAATGGCTCCGAGATACAAATAATAACGTTAGCTAGTGAGCCAGCCAGCGAATGGTAGCTAGCTAACAGTACCCTTCATCTTGCAATGAAAATGACTATCTGACTAAATTAGAAACATATAATATCTTAAAATGTAGCTAGCTAGACTCTCTCTTACCTGTATCAATGGATGAACGCTTCTCCCTCTCTGTCACAGATGCCATGGTTGCCCTTAATCTGAAGATGTAACCCAGAGACAGCTATTTTGTACATAATCCTTTTATGTGTTCTCTTTTTGACTCCCTCCACATATTTGCAATCAAAATTTGCAACCAGAATTTTCTCCATCTCTTTAGCTGTCTCACTCTGCTTCCACCGGACATTCAACTGATTTCAAAACTCTGTCCAGAAAGTGGAGAGCATTAGCAACACTTTTGCAGTTCTTCAGGATATCTTTAAAAAAAAACAGCGTTAGAAAGGATTACCTACACATACTGAGCAGCTCATGTTATAGACAGAAGCGAGCTACATGGCAGAACAATCCGAACTAATTATCTCGGCATGTCCCGCCCATCTATTATCTCAACCAATCATGGCTACCAGGAAGGTTCCTGTCTTTTTTCATGGCTAAATCAACTAGCCTCGTAATTTAGCCATTTTATACTTACTTTCAGATGGCAAACAAGTTTGTTATTGAGGCACATGAAAGTTCACATTTTCTAGAAGTTATTTCTGCCCCCCAAAAAATGTTTACGTTCAAATGCCTCTCCTGTGAAGTAGTGACCCGCGACATACACCTACTTTCCTGAAACGAGACACATTGGTTCTCTTCACCATTAAGAGAAGGCCCACTACAATGATTTGCCCGCGAGGTGGTGGTAGCCCCTAATCAAATCTCGCTTGGTGCCCCCAAAATGCTAGGGCCAGCCCTGATTTTTATTTTTCTACTCACTTACTTGCAGCATTACGCCATAGCTGTTAAAAGAGACAGTTAGGAAGATGGAAAGAGATAATCCAAAAGGAGACAAGGATAAGGTCTGGCGGAGAAGGTCTATGAGAACAGACATAAAAATGTGTGGGGCAAGTGAAAGGAAAAAGGCAATACGACACTGGTTGATGAGAGAGACTGCAAAGGACACAGTGGAGAAAGGGCACGAGAAGGACAGCGGGCGCTAATCAAGAGAGAAAGACACGAGAAAGGGAAGGACAAAGGATGTTTGTATGAGAATGAGATAAGGACATAGGCTAGTGCGAGATGGAGGACAGGTGAGGCTAGCGAGAAAGAGAGGGTCGAGAGAGAGAGAGAGGACATGGCAGGCTAGCGATGCGGAGAGAGTTGGAGCTGGAGAGGTAACTTTCCCCCCCCATCTCTCTCCCCCTCCTCTTTCTTTCTCTATCTCGCTCTCCGACTCGCCTCTCTAGTGCTCCCGGGAACACAGTCCTTCCCTGTCAGGCCCCCATGCCCCATCTTCTGCTTCACAGGTAATTAAATGGATTTCCTGTCTTGTACTCGGTGAGAGAACATGACCCTGCACTCAGCAAGAGTGTGTTGAAAGGCACTCCAGGGCTGGTCTCTGCACCATCTGCATCTCTGTGTCTGAGCAGGGGCCCTAAACAAACAATGCACAGCAAGGCCCAAGCTATAGGGCCTAAACAAACTACAGGCCACCAGCCATATACAATGGAGCTAGCCTGGGATGGCAAACTGTGGTTTAAATACAATTAAGCTAACCTGGGATGGCAAGCTCTGGTTTAAATACAATGAAGCTAGCCTGGGACAGCAAACTCTGGTTTAAATACCATGGAGGTAGCCTGGGACAGCATACTCAAGCGTATATACCATGGAGCTAACCAGGATCAACATACTTAGGCTCAGATACCACAGAGCTAACAGAGGACAGCATACGCAGGCTTAAATACAATGGAGCAATTTCAGGCCTGAACAAAACAAAAGGAACAGCAATACTCAGGTTGGAAAACAAAGACGCTGTACCTTAGAACATAAAGGAACTTTGTCAAACCAAGATGAACTTAATATATAACCAATATAATACTAGCTATAATACTTTGAAAGGCGTAACTGTTTTATATAACTACTTTTCATTCCACAATGATAAGATTAATATTGTTTTGATGAGATACTGACATCATCAGAGCGCAATGTATGTTTGTTGTTGTTGAACGCTGTTGAACGCCAAAACTGAAACCTGTCGAACGCTGAAACCTGAACTAAAGACCTTGGTTTAAAAGCTGACAGTGTTTTAAAATCCTTTCATTTTATTTTGAATCCTGCGGCTCTTTTGGGCTAAATTGCTGTGAGCGCTGCTATCTGTCCTGAGATCCTAACAGATTCCGTATAGGGGGAGAGATACGAAAGCCCAGCTATCCTAGCTGGCTCAAATGGAGGCCGCTATTGAACGTTTCCAACGTTGCAGAAGCTGCGTTTACTTTGCGTTGTCACTAGACAATGTGGACCGCGTTGACTTTTAACCTGTTGAGGCTGGGGGCGCTGTTGTCACTATTTATGCTAATCGTGTAATTTTTGAAACGGCTTCCCACAAAATTCTTGATCGTACAATATGCATATTATTATTATTATTGGATAGAAAACAGTCTATAGTTTCTATAGGAGTTGAAATTTTGTCTCTAAGTGGAACAGAACCCATTCTACAGCAATTTCCCTGACATGGAGTCAGATTTCAGAAATGTTGGCCCCTGATCTGGAGTCAGTTAAAAGGCCACAGTTATTGCTATGAGTATACGGACACTGCTTACGTCTTCCCCTGGATGCCTTTACGTGATGACGATTTGAATGGGGTCGATTGCGCGTTCACAGGCACTATAAATTAAAAAACCCTGTAGCTAGCAACTCTTTTCTTGGTGCGTCATGCGCGTGGAGGACACCGACCCGCACCTGTTCCAAGCATTAGTGTTGGGAGTAATCTTTCTCCGGTCATGTTAAGACTCGTTATAGGAGTTAAAAACATCATAAGGTAGTTAATTTAAAGCGTTTTATAGCAATTTATATCCGTTTAGGGCGATTTTGGGACATTTATTTCTGAAACGCTGTGAATCGCTGGGCACGCTTCCAGTTCATCCCGAACGCAGTTGGCATTTCCACATGGCAAGAGGACAGCTTTCCACCAAAAGACGATTAGACCCAAGAAAGGATCCTTTGCCCAAGATACTGATGGAAGAACAGCTCAAAGTAGGACATTTTTATTATGATAAATCGTGTTTCTGTCGAAAAATGTTAGTGGCTTAGGACGCCATGTTTTTTGACGTAGCTTCGCTTGGCGCAAACTGTATTGAAAAGTAAGGATAATTTAAAAAATGTAATTCCGCGATTGTATTAAGAATTAAATTGTCTATCAATCGATGTCCACCCTATATTTTTTAGTCACGTTTATGAGTATTTATGTATAAGAGTAGATCACTGTCTAATATGGCGCACGGACATTTTCTCACCAGCTTGGCTACATTTCACATTGTCTAACCATGATTTTGGTGGCTAAATATGCACATTTTCGAACAAACTGTATATGCATGTTGTAATGTGATGTTACAGGGGTGTCATCTGAAGAATTCTGAGAAGGTTAGTGAAAAAATAATATATTTTGGCGATGTTTACGTTATCGCTCACTTTGGCTAGAATTAATGCTGGGGTAATGTTTGCACATGTGCTATGCTAATATAACGATTTATTGTGTTTTCGCTGTAAGACACTTAGAAAATCTGAAATATTGTCTGTATTCACAGGATCTGTGTCTTTCGCTTAGTGTATGCTGTGTATTTTTACGAAATGTTTGATGATTAGTAAGTAGGTAAACACGTTGCTCTATGTAGTTATTCTAGTCCATTTGTGACGGTGGGTGCAATTGTAACCTATGCCATCTACCTGAAATATGCACATTTTTCTAACAAAACCTATCCCATACCATAAATATGTTATCAGACTGTCATCTGATGAGTTTTTTTCTTGGTTAGGGGCTATAAATATCTTAGTTTAGCCGAATTGGTGATAGCTACTGGTGTTGGTGGACAAATAAAAGATGGTGGATTATGCTAATGTGTTTTTAGGTAATAGATTTACATCTTTACATATTGTGTCTTCCCTGTAAAACACTTTAAAAATCGGACATGTTGGCTGGATTCACAAGATCTGTGTCTTTCATTAGCTGTATTGGACTTTAATGTGTGAAAGTTAAATATTAAAAAAAAAAAATTTTTTTTTTTTTTTCTTCCACACCAGTAGCCGGACACCACTCTGGTCTGGTGGAAGTTTCGCTGCCGTGTCGGCTTTCCACAGCCTACTGGCTGGTGCTAGGCAGGGTTCCATCCCTGAAGTGGTCTCCCCCTTCCCTGGAGAACGGAGCTGATCTCGACCCAACCAACCAGCCATAGAGGTACGTCACTCGCCGTGGAAGTCGAAGAAGGCATCCTCAGGCAACGGGGGTCTACATAGAGATGTTCCCGGAACTGATACAGACCAGAAACATCTTTGCCGCCCTGGATCCAGAAGTTCCGGCGCCTTCGTCCGTGGTGTATTCCCAATCAAGATCGAATCCGGAGGTACCTGCGTCTTAATCCTCGGCTCTGTCTCCCTCTCCGGTGGCTTCTTCCTCGGGTTCAGATCCTGAGAGACTGGCCCATTCAATATCACCAGCAGTCATCATAGGCACTCTATGGTGAGAAACATCTCGGTCCCCAAGGCAAAAAACCCGGTGCTACACAGGAGCACGAGTACAGGACATAACAAGGCTGCTTCCGACTGTTCTACCACAGATGCCGGGAGCTGACACTGTTGTAGTCCATATGGGGTCAAACGACATCAGGAGGCTAGCTGGGAACATTTGAAAATGGATTTTAAAGAACTGATTTCAGCATTAAAAGACTCCAAAAAACGTCCAATAATTTCAGGTCCAGTACCATCGTTGGGCTGCGGGTGTGAAAGATTCAGCAGACTGCTGGCATTACACATCTGGCTAAAAGACCACTGTAGCTCTGCTGGATTCACTTTTATTGATAACTTTGACACCTTCTGGAAACATAAGATGCTCTACAGAAATGACAGAAAATCATCTTGGCTCCTGGACTCTGTCCACACCTTTCAAGGCTGCATTGAAACAATGACTGGTATATGATCCAAGACCAGCTCAGTTAAAACCTGTTAGGGCTGCAAGCCCGAGGTCGGTACACTTATGACAACATCCAGCTCAAGTGCAGGGTGCGAAATTCAAAATTTATTTTTTTGAAATATTTAACTTTCACACATTAACAAGTCCAATACAGCAAATGAAAGGTACACATCTTGTGAAGAATATCAAGGTTAGTCAAAAAATATATATCTTTTACTGGTTTGTTACGATCGCTAACTTTTACTGCTGGGAAATGGCTTGTCTTTCTGGCTATTGTGGTAAGCTAATATAACGCTACATTTTGTTTTCGCTGTAAAACACTTAATAAATCGGAAATATTGTCTGTCATCACAAGATGCCTGTCTTTCATTTGCTGTACACTATGTATTTTTCAGAAATGTTTTATGATGAGTAATTAGCTATTTGACGTTGGTGTCTGTAAATATTGTGCAAAAATGAAAAATGTGCATATTTCAGGTATAAATCATAGTTTACATTGCAGCTACAGTCAGAAATTGCACCGAAAGCAGCCAGAATAATTACAGACACCAACGTCAAATACCTAAATACTCATCATAAAACATTTCCGAAAAATACATAGTGTACAGCAAATGAAAGACAAGCATCTTGTGAATCTAGCCAATATTTCCGATTTCTTAAGAGTTTTACAGCGAAAACACAATAAAGCGTTATATTAGCTTACCACAATAGCCAGAAACACAAGCCATTCCCCAGCAGCAAAAGTTAGCGATCGTAACAAACCAGCAAAATATATATAATTTTTGACTAACCTTGATAAGCTTCATCAGATGACAGTCCTATAACATCAGGTTATACATACACTTATGTTTTGTTCGAAAATGTGCATATTTAGAGCTAAAATCAGTGGTAATACATTGTGCTAACGTAGCATCTTTTTCCCACAACGTCCGGATATTTTTCTGACACTTTTTCTGACACATATTCTGACCAAATAGCTATTCATAAACATAACTAAAAAATACATGTTGTATAGGAAATGATAGATACACTAGTTCTTAATGCAATCGCCGTGTTAGAATTCTAAAAATAACTTCATTACGACATCCAGCTTACGTATAGCGAGAGAGTACCCAAAATCTGGGCCCAGATCAAGTTACACACTCCATTTCTTCTCTCCCTGCCTGTCGACATCTAGTGGAAGACGTATGAAGTGCATCTAAACTAATAAATATCAAGGACTTTAATAGGCAGGCCCTAGAACAGTGCATCGATTTCAGATTTTCCACTTCCTGTCAGGAAGTTTGCTGCAAAATTAGTTCTGTTTTCCTCACAGATATTTCTATCCAATAGTAATAATAATATGCATATTGTACTAGCAAGAATTGAGTACGAGGCCGTTTGAAATGGGCACCTTTTATCCGGCTACTCAATACTGCCCCTGCAGCCCAAACAGGTTAATGCAATCGCAGTGTTAGATTTTTAAAAATAACTTTAGTACGACATACAGCTTACGTGATAGCAAGACAGCGCCTGCAATGAGGGCGGAAAATAGAACTAAACATTTTCCACAGATATACGAAATAACATCATAAATATTTTCCTACTTTTGCTGAGCTTCCATCAGAATCTTGTACAAGGAGTCCTTTGTCCAGAATAAATCGTTATTTGGTTTTAGAATGTCCTCTTCGCCTGTCGAATTAGCAACCTTAGCTAGCCAATTGGCGCGAAGATGTCCATCTTCACCAAACGCAGAGAACGGAAAACGCCAAAACTCCCGATGAACGTTCAATAATCTGATAAAACTAAATCGAAAAAACAAACTTTACGATGATATTATCACATGTATCAAATAAAATCAAAGCCGGAGTTATTAGACGTCTATACCGAACGCTTTTCAGAAGCCAATGTCGATGTCCTTCCCGCGCCTTGCTAGACAAAGGAAATTGGGGTCACGTCATTCCAAGAGTTCTTGTTCGACCTCAGATCAAGCTAGACACCCCATTCCACCTCCCACTGCCTGTTGACATCTAGTGGAAGGTGTATGAAGTGCATGTATATCCATAGATTTCAAGCAAATGAATAGGAAGGCCCTGGAACAGAGCCTCGATTTCAGATTTTTCACTTCCTGACAGGAAGTTTGCTGCAAAATGAGTTCTGTTTTACTCACAGATATAATTCAAACGGTTTTAGAAACTTTAGAGTGTTTTCTATCCAATAATAATATGCATATTGTACGAGCAAGAATAGAGTACGAGGCAGTTTAACTTCTTGCGAATATAGGGGGTGCTGTTTCGACTTAGCATAAATCGGTCTCCAGATTAAACTGCCTAGTACTCAATTCTTGCTCATACAATATGCATATTATTATTATTATTGGATAGAAAACTCTCTCTAGTTTCTATAGCCGTTGGAATTATGTCTCTGAGTGAAACAGAACTCCTTCTACAGCACTTTTCATGACAGGGAGTGAGATTTCAGAAATCTTGGCCCCTGTTCCCAGGTCAGTTGTAAGGTCCCTGTAAATGCTATGGAGAAACAAACATTGCCTACGTCTTCCTCTAGATGTCAGTACGTGGTGACGCTTTGAATGGAGTCGATTGCGCAATCAGGGCCTGTATAAAACACCAATGACCGGAAGTACATTTCTTTTCGTCTCTGCGCCTGACGCACGATGGACATCGGACTTGCCTCCTTCCAAGCTGTTGTTTAGCCACTAATATTTCTCCAGTCATGTTTTTACTCGTTATAGGTGTTAAAAACATCATAAGGTAGTTAATTTGAACCGTTTTATAGCAATTTATATCCGTTTAGGGCGATTTTATGGCATTTCTGTGTGACGCACTTCGAGGAGCTGGGCACTTTTCGAGTGCATGGTGAACGTTAGTGGCCATTTCGACGGGACAAGAGGACATCTTTCGACCAAAAGACGATTAGACCGGAGAAAGGATTCATTGCCCAAGATTCTGATGGAAGAACAGCTCATAGTAAGAACTATTTATGATGATAAATCGTGTTTCTGTCGAAAAATGTTAAACGCTTATGCCGCCATTTTCTTTGGTGTAGCTTCGCTTTGGCACAACCTGTATTGAAAAGTAAGGATAATTTAAAAAATGTAATTCAGCGATTGCATTAAGAATTAAATTGTCTATCAATCGCTGTCCACCCTGTATTTTTTAGTCAAGTTTATGAGTATTTATGTATAAGACTAGATCACTGTCCAATATGGCGCTCGACATTTTCTGACCAGCTTGGCTACTTTTCTCATTGTCTAACCACGATTTTGATGGCTAAATATGCACATTTTCGAACAAACTCTATATGTATGTTGTAATATGATGTTACAGAAGTGTCATCTGAAGAATTCTGAGAAGGTTAGTGAAAAAATTAATACATTTTGGTGGTGATAATGCTATCGCTCTTTTTGCCGTGAATCAATGCTGGGGTAATGTTTGCACATGTGCTATGGTAATATAACGATTTATTGTGTTTTCGCTGTAAGACACTTAGAAAATCTGAAATATTGTCTGGATTCACAGGATCTGTGTCTTTCAATTAGTGTACGCTGTGTATTTTTAAGAAATGTTTTATGATTAGTAATTAGGTAATACACGTTGCTCTCTGTATTTTTTCTTGTCGAGTTGTGATGGTGGGTGCAATTGTAAACTATGATTTATACCTGAAATATGCACATTTTTCTAACAAAACCTATCCTATACCATAAATATGTTATCAGACTGTCATCTGATGAGGTTTTTTCTTGGTTAGTGGCTATCAATATCTTTATTTGGCCGAATTGGTGATAGCTACTGGTGTTGAGAAAAAATGGTGGACAAAGAAAAATTGTGATTTTTGCTAACGTGGTTAGCTAATAGATTTACATAGTGTCTTCCCTGTAAAACATTTTACAAATCAGAGATGATGGCTTTAATCACAAGATCTGTATCTTTCATTTGGTGTCTTGGACTTGTGATTGAATGATATTTAGATGCTACTATTTAATTGTGACGCTATGCCAGCTATGCTATTCAGCTTTTTCACTGGTGGGGGAGGTGGGGGTGCTCCCGGATCCGGGTTTCTGAGTCGGTAGAAGTTAATTTGGGCACGATTCTTTACAAAGTGAAAATAGCCTCCCCCTATTGACAAATTAATGGCATCAGACTGAGGCTTTGCATCTGTCCTCGTGCTCCTAGACCTTAGTGCTGCTTTTGATACCATCGATCACCACATTCTTTCGGAGAGATTGGAAACCCAAATTGGTCTACACGGACAAGTTCTGACCTGGTTTAGATCTTATCTGTCGGAAAGATATCAGTTTGTCTCTGTGGATGGTTTGTCCTCTGACAAATCAACTGTACATTTCGATGTTCCTCAAGGCTCCATCTAGGGACCACTATTGTTTTCACTATATATTTTACCTCTTGGTGCTGTCCTTCGGAAACATAATGTTAACTTTCACTGCTATGCGGATGACACACAGCCGTACATTTTGATGAAACATGGTGAAGCCCCAAAATTGCCCTCCCTGGAAGCCTCTGTTTCAGACATAAGGAAGTGGATGCAAATGTTTTACTTTTAAACTCGGACAAAACAGAGGTGCTAGTTCTAGGTCCCAAGAAACAAAGTGATCTTCTGTTGAATCTGATAATTAATCTTAATGGTTGTACAGTCATCTCAAATAAAACTGTGAAGGACCTCGGTGTTACTCTGGACCCTGATCTCTCTTTTGACGAACATAGCAAGACTGTTTCAAGGACAGCTTTTTTCCATCTACGTAACATTGCAAAAATCAGAAACTTTCTGTCCAAAAATGATGCAGAAAAATGTATCCATGCTTTTGTCACTTCTAGATTAGACTACTGCAACGCACTCCTCTCCGGCAACCTTGATAAAGCACTAAATAAATTTCAGTTAGTGATAAACACGGCTGCTAGAATCTTGACTAGAACCAAAAAATTTGATCATATTACTCCAGTGCTAGCCTCTCTACACTAGCTTCCTGTTAAGCCAAGGGCTGATTTCAAGATTTTACTGCTAACCTACAAAGCATTACATGGGCTTGCTCCTACCCATCTTTCCGTTTTGGTCCTGCCGTACATATCTACACGTACGCTACGGTCACAAGACGCAGGCCTCCTTACTGTCCCTAGAATTTCTAAGCAAACAGCTGGAGGCAGTGCTTTCTCCAACAGAGCTCAATTTTTATGGAATAGTCTGCCTATCCATGTGAGAGACGCAGACTCGGTCTCAACCTTTAAGTCTTTATTGAAGACTCATCTCTTCAGTAGGTCCTATGATTGACTGTAGTCTGGCCCAGGAGTGTGAAGGTAAACGGAAAGGCACTGGACCAACGAACCACCCTTGCTGTCTCTGCCTGGCCGGTTCTCATCTCTCCACTGGGATTCTCTGTCTCAAACCAATTACAGGGGCTGAGTCACTGGCTTACTGGTGCTCTTCCATGCCATCCCTACGAGGGGTGCGTCACTTGAGTGGGATGAGTCACTGACGTGGTCTTCCTGTCCGAGTTGGTACCCCCCCTTGGGTTGTGCTGTGGGGGAGATCTTCGTGGACTATACTCGGCCTTGTCTCAGGATGGTAAGTTGGTGGTTGAAGATATCCCTCTAGTGGTGTGGGGGCTGTGCTTTGTGGGTGTGGGCGTGGTTATATCCTGCCTGTTTGGCCCTGTCCGGGGGTATCGACAAGACGGCGCCACAGTGTCTCCCAACCCCTCCAGTTTCAACCTCCAGTATTTAAAGCTGCAATAATTTGTGTCGGGGGGCTAGGGTCAGTCTGTTATATCTGGAGTATTTCTCCTGTCTTTCCGGTGTCCTGTGTGAATTTAACTATGCTCTCTCTAATTCTCTCTTTCTTTCTTTCTTTCTTTCTTTCTTTCTTTCTTTCTTTCTCTTTCATTCTTTCTCTCTCTCGGAGGACCTGAGCCCTAGGACCATGCCTCAGGACTACCTGGCCTGATGACTCCTTGCTGTCCCCAGTCCACCTGGTCGTGCTGCTACTCCAGTTTCAACGGTTCTGCCTGCGGCTATGGAACCCTGACCAGTTCACTGGACATGCTACCTGTCCCAGACCTGCTGTTTTCAACTCTCTAGAGACAGCAGGAGCGGTAGAGATACTCTGAATGATAGGCTATGAAAAGCCAACTGACATTTACTCCTGAGGTGCTGACCTGCTGCACCCTCTACAAAAACTGTGATTATTATTAGTTGACCCTGCTGGTCATCTATGAACATTTGAACATCTTGGCAATGTTCTGTAAAAATCTCCACCCAGCACAGCCAGAAGAGGACTGGCCACCCCTCATAGCCTGGTTCCTCTAGGTTTCTTCCTAGGTTCTGGCCTTTCTAGGGAGTTTTTCCTAGCCACCGTGCTTCTACACCTGCATTGCTTGCTGTTTGGGGTTTTAGGCTGGGTTTCTGTACAGCATTTTGTGAATCAGCTGATGTAAGAAGGGCTTTGTAAATACATTTGATTGAATTTGATTGATTGATCTTGTCTCCTCTTATTTAACTTTAGTTGATGCAAAAAAAAACATTCCGGCGCGCACAAACAACCCATCGTCGGATTACTTTCGATTTCTAGAAAGTGTTTTACTCAATTATTTTGAATAATGGTGAGCTCACCTGTGATGTGATTCATTACAAATAGTAATTGCTATTATTCAATTCATATTGTAGTTTCTGTCAACCGAGAGTTATAAAAATATGACCGCTTGTGTTATGTCAATCTTTCCTCTGTTAGCACTAGAACAAATGTAGCCTACATTTTCTGGTTTGGATGATTGTGTTATGCTTTAGTTACTTCTGTGAATGTCTGAAAATTGCATCCAAAAATAAACTGATCACATTCTGGACATAACTTTGTAAGGACCGTGTTTGTGCAAAATGTTTCTGTGAAAAAAAGTGTTGCCAGCTCAAAGGCTGAATGTTGCATCAATCAAAAATGGACATTCTAATCAACCGTTCTAATCACACCAGTTTGATTGTACACAACAGGGAGCACTATAGAATGATCACACTCGTTTGTTGATACGTGTGAAAAGGTTAAAGAGATAATCCAGTCTGATTGTATTATGGGTATTTGCTACTCATGGAGATATAAGCCTACTTTCAACTGATAGACTTCAAACCTGAATCAATCTGTCACTATATTAATACAAACTTTATTGTCCATGCACATGTGGAACATTATCTTCGGCTTCACAAGGCAGGCAAGACAAATATAACAACACATTAAAACATCATCATAATAATTTGTTGTCAGGAGCACTTCTTACTTCCAGGTAGTTATCCGTCATGGAGACGAGCCTTGTGTCATAGACTGTGTGTTTTATGTTTTTTTTTATGTGTAACACACGTTAATATATTCAGTCACAAATGCGTACAAGGCAAGCAACACATTAAATTGCATTGTAATAGGGTTGAAGGATGGCATCAGCATGGAAACGCTAACGCACGCACGCACGCACGCGCGCACGCACCCACACGTTATCCTCTATTTAGATGTTCACTGTTGCAAAAGGCAGAGGAGTGCCCCTCGCTACACTTAAGGCGAGCAACAGAGTCTTAAATATGACGCATGCAGCCGCAGAATGCCAGTGGAGGAGTGGTGTGACCTAAGAGAATGGTTTAACAACAGATATACTGCTGTAGGAGTTATCGATAGGGTTCAAGAGCAGTGAGGTTGACTCAGAATGGACAGGTCTGTGGAAACAGTGGGAATAAAATACAAATATTGAGTCAACTGCGCCGCACACAACACAACAAGACAAATACCATGTTACTTATCAATATTATAAAGTTATTAAGTCACTCAATAAAAGAAGGCAATAGTGCAACATGGTGGAAACCAAGCCAATAGCACCTGGTTGCAATTCCTAATGATGTGTTAACTTCTTCCCTGTGTGTTTGTGAATTGGTGAATGTAGTGTTTCTGCACTTTAATGTGCCTTCATCAGTTTTACATTTTATTAATAACATTGATCAACTTGTCACCGGATTACTTTCAATTGGTCATTTCATGCTTCATTCTTTTTTTCAGAACAATGCCTTACCCTATGTAGCCTACATATTTTAATAGCTTGGTTTACCATCTATTATTTAGATTACTTCGTTTGAACCATTATCATAACATACAGTTGAAGTTGGAGTCATTAAAACTCATTTTTCAACCACTCCACAAATGTCTTGTTAACAAACTATACTTTTGGCAAGTCGGTTAGGACATCTACTTTGTGAATGACACAAGTAATTTCTCCAACAACTGTTTACAGACAGATTATTTCACTTATAATTCACTGTATCACAATTCCAGAGGGTCAGAAGTTTACATACACTAAGAAAACTGTCACTTTAAACAGCTTGGAAAAGTGCAGAAAATGATGCCATGGCTTTAGAAGCTTCTGATAGGCTAATTGACATAATTTGAGTCAATTGGAGGTGTACCTGTGGATGTATTTCTGGCCTACCTTCAAACTCAGTGCCTCTTTGCTTGACATCATGGGAAAATCAGCCAAGACCTCAGAAATAAAATTGTAGACCTCCAGAAGTCTGCTTCATCCTTGGGAGCAAATTCCAAATGCCTGAAGGTACCACGTTCATCCGTACAAACAATAGTACGCAAGCATAAACACCATGTGACAACAAAGCCGTCATACCGCTCAGGAAGGAGACGCGTTCTGTACTTTGTTGCGAAAAGTGCAAATCAATCCCAGAACAACAGCAAAGAAACTTGTGAAGATGCTGGAGGAAACAGGTACAAAAGTGTCTATATCCACAGTAAAAAGAGTCCCATATCGACAAAATCTGAAAGGTCGCTCAGCAAGGAAGAAGCCACTGCTCCAAAACCGCCATAAAAAAGCCAGACAACTGCACATGGGGACAAAGATCGTACTTTTTGGAGAAATATCCTCTGGTCTGATAGAACTGTTTGGTCGTAATGACCATCGTTATGTTTGGAGGGAAAAGGGGGAGGCTTGCAAGCCTAAGCACACCATCCCAACCGTGAAGCACGGAGGTGGCAGCATCATGTGGTGGGGGTGCATTGCTGCACTTCACAAAATAGATTGCATAATGAGAAAGAAAAATTATGTGGATATATTGAAGCAACATCTCAAGACATCAGTCAGGAAGTTAAAGCTTGGTCGCAAATGGGTCTTCCAATCAGATGAACAATGACCCAAGCATACTTCGAAAGTTGGCATAGTCAAGGTATTGGAGTGGCCATCACAAAGCCCTGACCTCAATCCCATAGAAAATTTGTGGGCAGAACTGATAAAGCGTGTGCGAGCAAGGAGGCCTACAATCCTGACTCAGTTACACAAGCTCTGTCAGGAGGAATGGGACAAAATTCACCCAATTTATTGTGGGAAGCTTGTGGAAGGCTACCCGAAACGTTTGACCCAAGTTAACCTGTTGAGGCTGGGGGCGCTGTTGTCACTATTTATGCTAATCGTGTAATTTTTGAAACGGCTTCCCACAAAATTCTTGATCGTACAATATGCATATTATTATTATTATTGGATAGAAAACAGTCTATAGTTTCTATAGGAGTTGAAATTTTGTCTCTAAGTGGAACAGAACCCATTCTACAGCAATTTCCCTGACATGGAGTCAGATTTCAGAAATGTTGGCCCCTGATCTGGAGTCAGTTAAAAGGCCACAGTTATTGCTATGAGTATACGAACACTGCTTACGTCTTCCCCTGGATGCCTTTACGTGATGACGATTTGAATGGGGTCGATTGCGCGTTCACAGGCACTATAAATTAAAAAACCCTGTAGGTAGGAGTTCCTTTCCAGCTGCGTCATGCGCGTGGAGGACATCGACCTGCTATTTTTCCAAGCGTTAGTTTATTCTGTTATATTTCTCTGGTCATGTTTTTACTCGTTATAGGAGTTAAAAACATCATAAGGTAGTTAATTTAAAGCATTTTATAGCAATTTATATCCGTTTAGTGCGATTTTGGGACATTTATTTCTGAAACGCTGTGAATCGCTGGGCACGTTTCCAGTTCATCCCGAACGCAGTTGGCATTTCCACATGGCAAGAGGACAGCTTTCCACCAAAAGACGATTAGACCCAAGAAAGGATCCTTTGCCCAAGATACTGATGGAAGAACAGCTCAAAGTAGGACATTTTTATTATGATAAATCGTGTTTCTGTCGAAAAATGTTAGTGGCTTAGGACGCCATGTTTTTTGACGTAGCTTCGCTTGGCGCAAACTGTATTGAAAAGTAAGGGTAATTTAAAAAATGTAATTCCGCGATTGTATTAAGAATTAAATTGTCTATCAATCGATGTCCACCCTATATTTTTTAGTCACGTTTATGAGTATTTATGTATAAGAGTAGATCACTGTCTAATATGGCGCACGGACATTTTCTCACCAGCTGGGCTACATTTCACATTGTCTAACCATGATTTTGGTGGCTAAATATGCACATTTTCGAACAAACTGTATATGTATGTTGTAATGTGATGTTACAGGGGTGTCATCTAAAGAATTCTGAGAAGGTTAGTGAAAAAAATAATATATTTTGGCAATGTTGACGTTATCGCTCTCTTTGGCTAGAATCAATGCTGGGCTGCTATGTGCTATGTGCTATGCTAATATAACGATTTATTGTGTTTTCGCTGTAAGACACTTAGAAAATCTGAAATATTGTCTGTATTCACAGGATCTGTGTCTTTCGATTAGTGTATGCTGTGTATTTTTACGAAATGTTTGATGATTAGTAAGTAGGTAAACACGTTGCTCTATGTAGTTATTCTAGTCCATTTGTGACGGTGGGTGCAATTGTAACCTATGCCATCTACCTGAAATATGCACATTTTTCTAACAAAACCTATCCCATACCATAAATATGTTATCAGACTGTCATCTGATGAGTTTTTTTCTTGGTTAGGGGCTATAAATATCTTAGTTTAGCCAAATTGGTGATAGCTACTTGTGTTGGTGGACAAATAAAAGATGGTGGATTATGCTAATGTGTTTTTAGGTAATAGATTTACATCTTTACATATTGTGTCTTCCCTGTAAAACATTTTAAAAATCGGACATGTTGGCTGGATTCACAAGATCTGTGTCTTTCATTAGCTTTATTGGACTTTAACCTGTCTAGGATCAGCGTGGCGCTAGCGGCACACCCCCCCCCCCCCCCACTGAAAAACCAGTGCCGCGAAATTCAAAAAAAATATTTTTTTTAAATATTTAACTTTCACACATTAAAGTCCAATACAGCTAATGAAAGACACAGATCTTGTGAATCCAGTCAACATTTCCGATTTTTAAAATGTTTTACAGGGAAGACACAATATGTAAAGATGTACATCTATTACCTAAAAACACATTAGCATAATCCACCATCTTTTATTTGTCCACCAACACCAGTAGCCATCACCAATTCGGCTAAACTAAGATATTTATAGCCCCTAACCAACAAAAAAACTCATTAGATGACAGTCTGATAACATATTTATGGTATGGGATAGGTTTTGTTAGAAAAAAGTGCATATTTCAGGTAGACTTCATAGTTTACAATTGCACCCACCATCACAAATGGACTAGAATAATTACAATGAGCAACGTGTTTACCTAACTACTAATCATCAAACATTTCGTAAAAATACACAGCATACACGAATCGAAAGACACAGATCCTGTGAATACAGACAATATTTCAGATTTTCTAAGTGTCTTACAGCGAAAACACAATAAATCGTTATATTAGCTTAGCACATAGCAATTAGCAGCCCAGCATTGATTCTAGCCAAAGTGAGCGATAAAAGTCAACATCGCCAAAAGATATTAATTTTTTCACTAACCTTCTCAGAATTCTTCCGATGACACTCCTGTAACATCACATTACAACATGCATATACAGTTTGATCGAAAATGTTTATATTTAGCCACCAAAATCATGGTTAGACAATGTGAAATGTAGACAAGCTGGTAAAGAAAATGTCCTTGCGCCACTTAGACAGTGATCTACTCTTATACATAAATACTCATAAACGTGACTAAAAAATACAGGGTGGACAGGGATTGATAGACAATTTAATTCTTAATACAATTGCGTTATTACATTTTTTAATTTATCCTTACTTTTCAATACAGTTTGCGCCAAGCGAAGCTACGTCAAAAAACATGGCGTCCTAAGCCACTAAAATGTTTCGACAGAAACACGATTTATCATAATAAAAATGTCCTACCTTGAGCTGTTCTTCCATCAGTATCTTGGGCAAAGGATCCTTTCTTGGGAGAAATCGTCTTTTGGTGGAAAGCTGTCCTCTTGCCATGTGGAAATGTCAACTGCGTTCGGGATGAACTGAAAAGCGTGCCCAACTTTTCACATCGTTGCAAAAATAAATGTCCCAAAATCGCACTAAACGGATATAAATTGCTATAAAACGCTTTAAATTAACTACCTTATGATGTTTTTAACTCCTATAACGAGTGAAAAGATGACCGGAGAAATATAACAGGCTAAACTAACGCTTGGAACAGGTGCGCGCCGGTGTCCTCTAGGCTCATGACGCAGCTCCCAAAGAATGACTAGCTTCAGAGTTTTTTCATTTGTAGGGCCTGTGAACGCGCAATCGACCCCGTTGGAATCGTCATCACGTAAAGGCATCCAGGGGAAGACGTAAGAAGTGTCCGTATAGTCATAGCAACGACAGTGCCCCTTTAACTGACTTCAGAAGAGTGGCCAACATTTCTCAAATCTGACTCCATGTCAGGGAAATTGCTGTAGAATGGGCTCTGTTCCACTTAGAGACAAAATTTCAACTCCTATAGAAACTATAGACTGTTTTCTATCCAATAATAATAATAATATGCATATTGTACGATCAAGGATTTTGTGGGAAGCCGTTTAAAAAATTAGCCAAATTAGCATAAATAGTCTAAACAGCGCCCCCATCCCCAACAGGTTAATGTGTGAAAGTTAAATATTTAAAAAAAATATTTTTTTTGAATTTCGCGGCTCTGCCTTTTCAGTGGGGGTGGGGGGGGAGTGCCGCCAACGGCACCCTCAGCCTAGACAGGTTAAACAATTTAAAGGCAATGCTACCAAATAGTAATTGAGTGTATTTAAACTTCTGACCCACTGGGGTTGTGATGAAAGAAATAAACGCTGAAATAAATCATTCTCTTTACTATTATTATAACATTTCACATTCTTAAAATAAAGTGGTGATCCTAACTGACCTAAAACAGGGAATTTCTACTAAGATTAAATGTCAGGAATTGTAAAAAACTGAGTTTAAATGTATTTGGCTAAGGTGTATGTAAACTTCCGACTTCAACTGTAGCCTGTGCATTATTACAAGGCTATTCATTTGAACAGATCAAAGTCTTAACAGTATTATTACAAAAACTTTGCCCTTTATTAAATGAGTAAACCTGCCAATGGTGAAACACAACACACTGGACACAGATGTCAATTAAACGTATACTCCATGTTGGTTCAATGTAATTTCATTGAAATTACATGGAAACAACGTTGATTCATTCATAATTATTGACTTGGCAACAATACATTAATCAATGTAACAATGCACAAGTTTATTGGCTAGCTACCAATTTAAACCTAGAATGGAGCAGAACACAGCTAGAAGCATTTCATGTGAATAAGACATTTAAAACTTCTTCGGAATCCGTGTACCTTCCACGGGACGGTTGAGGTAACATAGGCTAACGCAATTAGCATTAGGTTGTAACTAACAAGAAAATTTTCCAGGACAAAGACATATCTGATATCGGCAGAAAGCTTAATTTCTTGTTAATCTAACTGCACTGTCCAATTTACAGTAGCTATTACTGTGAAAGAATACCATGCTATTGTTTGAGGAGAGTGCACAGTTTTGAACATGAAAAGTTATTAATAAACAAATCAGGCACATTTGGGCAGTCTTGATACAACATTTTGAAGCAGAAATGGTTCATTGGATCAGTCTAAAACTTTGCACATACACTGCTGCCATCTTCCCGCCAAAATCAAAATTTCAGCTGGGCTGGAATAATAAAATATGGCATTTCTCTTGCACTTCAAAGATGATGGAACAAAAAAATACAAAAGAACGGTTGTTTTTTTCTTTGTATTATCTTTTTCCAGATCAATTGTGTTATATTCTCCTACATTCCTTTCATATTTACACAAACTTCAAATTGTTTCCTTTCAAATTGTACCACGGATATACTTATCCTCACTTCAGGGCCTGAGTTACAGGCAGTTAGATTTGGGTATGTCATTTTAGGCAAAAATGTTAAAAAGGGGCGGATCCTTAACTTCTTTGGGGTAGGGGGTAGTATATTCACATCCGGATGAAAAGCGTGCCAAGAGTAAACTGCCTGCTACTAAGGCCCAGATGCTAGGATATACATATTATTTGTAGATTTGGATAGAAAACACACTGAAGTTTCTAAAACTGTTTGAATGACGTCTGTGAGTATAACAGAACTCACATCGGTGGCAAAAACCTGAGAAAAAAATCCAACCAGGAAGTGGGAAATCTGAGGTTTTTTGCTTTCTTTGCTTATCCAAGATACAGTGGAAATGGGGTCATGTTGCACGTCCTAAGGCTTCCACTAGATGTCAACAGTCTTTAGAACCTTGTTTGATGCTTCTACTGTGAGGTGGGAGCGAATGAGAGCTGTTTGAGTAACAGGTCTGCCAGAGTGGCATGAGTTGATCACGTACGCTCACGTGAGAGCGACTTGTGTTCCATTGCAATTCTAAAGACAAAGGAAATCTCCGGTTGGAACATTATTGAAGATTTATGTTAAAAACATCCTAAAGATTGATTCTATACATTGTCTGACATGTTTCTACGAACTGTAATATAACTTTTTGAACTTTCCGTCTGAACTTTCGCCTGGACTTGACGCACATCGTGAGTTTGGATTTGTGAACTCAACACGCAACCAAAAAGGAGGTATTTGGACATAAATGATGGACTTTAGCGAACAAAACAAACATTTATTGTGGAACTGGGATTCCTGGGAGTGCATTCTGATGAAGATCGTCAAAGGTAGGTGAATATTTATAATGCTATTTCTGACTTCTGTTGAATCCACAACATGGCGGGTATCTGCATGGCTTGGTTTTGTGTCTGAGAGCTGTACTCAGATTATTGCAGTGTGCTTTTTCAGTAAAGCTTTTTTGAAATCTGACACAGCGGTTGCATTAACCTCTACTTCCTCACAAACCCGGGTCCGGGAGCACCCCCATCAGTAAAAAAGCTGACTAGCATAGGCTAGCATAGCGTCACAAGTAAATAGTAGCATCTAAATATCATTAAATCACAAGTCCAAGACACCAGATGAAAGATACACATCTTGTGAATCCAGCCATCATTTCTGATTTTAAAATGTTTTACAGGGAAGACACAATATGTAAATCTATTAGCTAACCACGTTAGCAAAAGACACCACTTTTTTTACTGCACCCTTTTCTTACTGCATCAGTAGCTATCACAAATTCGACCAAATAAAGATATAAATAGCCACTAACCAAGAAACACTTTCATCAGATGACAGTCTGATAACATATGCTATACAATAAATATGTTTTGTTAGAAAAATGTGCATATTTCAGGTATAAATCATAGTTTACCATTGCAGCCACCATCACAACTCTCACCAAAGCAACTAGAATAACTACAGAGACCATTGTGTATTTGCTAATTACTCATCATAATACATTTCTTAAAAATACACAGCATACAGCAAATGAAAGACACAGATCTTGTGAATCCAGCCAATATTTCAGATTTTCTAAGTGTTTTACAGCGAAAACACAATATAGCGTTATATTAGCTTACCACAATAGCAAACATCACAACAGCAATGATTCAAGCCAAAAATAGCGATAACGTATAAACCACCAAAATGTATTAATTTTTTCACTAACCTTCTCAGAATTCTTCAGATGACAGTCCTATAACATCATATTACACAATGCATATAGAGTTTGTTCGAAAATGTGCATATTTAGCGCCACAAATCGTGGTTATACAATGAGAAAAGTAGCAAAGCTGCCCAGAAAATGTCAGGAGAAATCTTTGGAGAGGCACCTGTTCTAATCAGTAACTATTCCAAAACTTGACTAAAAAATACAGGTTGGACAGCAATTGAAAGACAAATTAGTTCTTAATGCAATCGCTGGGTTACATTTTTAAAATTAACGTTACTTCAAAATACAGCGTGCGATAAAGCGAGGCTGCACTGCAATTAATGGCGGCTTATGCATTTGACATTTTTCAACAGAACAACGAATTATCAGCATAAATAGTAATTACTTTTTGATGAACTCTCATCAGAATCTTGGGAAAGGTGTCCTTTGTCCAAAAGAATCGTTGCTAGGTTGTATAACGTCCTCTTCAACGTTGCAATTAGCAGTAAACATTAGCATGTGAGAGAGAGATACCCAACCCCCTAGAACGCCAGGAAATGAAATACCCGAAAATCGCAATATACTGACAATCTGATATAATTTGGTTTAAAATAACAAGATTATGATGTCTTTAAAGCCTACATCGAATAAAAACACAGCCGGAAATTTCTAAGATCTATAACCGATGGTTCTAGTACAATATGCCAAGGTCCTCAGTACGTCAGAGCGAAGAGGGAAAAGAACAGACACCTCTTTGCCAAGTGATTTACAACCTTTGAGATCTACGTAGAGACTCCATTTCAAGTATCCCTATTCGCTAACATCCAGCGGAAGGCGTATGCAGTGCATCTCAACCAATAGAAGACAGGCAGATTTATACACAGGTCTCAGAGCAGCTTGCAAAATTTGGCACTCACATCCACATAGGAAAATTGCAGATCTGTTTCACTCACAGGTCCAGATCTGTTTCACTCACAGATATAATTCAAGCGGTTTTAGAAACCAGAGAGAATTTCTATCCAATAGTAATAATAATATGCATATTGTACGAGCAAGAATTGAGTACGAGGCAGTTTAATTTGGGAACGTCATTATTACAAATTGCTAACAGCTCCCCCTATTGACAAGAAGTTTTAAAGTGACCAGTGTTCCATTATTAAAGTGACCAGTGCCCAATGTCTATGTACATTGGGCAGCAACCTCTAATGTGCAGTGTTGAGTAACCGGGTTGTTGCCGGCTTTTGACAGTGACTAAGTTCAGGGCAGGGTATTGGGTGGAAGCTGGCTAGTGATGGCTACTTAAAACTTCTTCGACAACATTCTGCTGAAAGGCAGTGCACGAAATTCAAAAATATATTTTTTAAATATGTAGCTTTCATACATTCACAAGTGCAATACACCAAATTAACGCTTAACCTGTTTGGCGTGCAAGCCCGACATCGGTACATTTATGACAACAGCCACTTCAAGTGCAGGGTGCGAAATTCAAAATATATATTTTTTAAATATTTAACTTTCACACATTAACAAGTCCAATACAGCATATGAAAGGTACACATCTCGTGAATCCAGCCAACATGTCCGATTTTTTAAATGTTTTACAGGGAAGACAAAATATGTAAATCTATTAGCTAACCACGTTAGCAAAAGACTCCACTTTTATTACTCCATCAGTTTTTCACTCCATCAGTAGCTATCACAAATTTGGCCAAATAAAGATATAAATAGCCACCAACCAAGAAACAACCTCATCAGATGACAGTTTGATAACATATTTATTGTATAGCATATGTTTTTTTTTCGAAAAATGTGCATATTTCAGGTATAAATCATAGTTTACATTGCAGGTACATTCAGAAATTGCACCGAAAGCAGCCATAATATTTACAGACACCAAAGTCAAATACCTAAATACTCATCATAAAAGAAAAATACATAGTGTACAGCAAATGAAAGACAGGCATCTTGTGATTCCAGCCAATATTTCCGATTTCTTAAATGTTTTACATCGAAAACACAATATAGCATTATATTAGCTTACCACAATAGCCAGAAACACAAGCCATTTACCAGCAGCAAAAGTTAGCGATCGTAACAAACCAGCAAAAGATATATAATTTTTGACTAACCTTGATAAGCTTCATCAGATGACAGTCCTATAACATCAGGTTATACTTACACTTATGTTTTGTTCGAAAATGTGCATATTTAGAGCTGAAATCAGTGGTTATACATTGTGCTAACGTAGCATCTTTTTCCCACAACGTCCGGATATTTTGATGCCAGACAATATTTCCGATTTATTAAGTGTTTTACAGCGAAAACAAAATGTAGCGTTATATTAGCTTAGCACAATAGCCAGAAACACTTGGGCGCCGGCGACTACGACAGATATATGAAACAACATCTTAAAATGGGTCTTACGTTTGCTGATCTTTCATCAGAATGTTGAACAAGGTGTCCTTTGTCCAGATGAGTCGTTGTTTGGATTCAGAATGGCAACTTTCTCTCTCCATTTATCAAGCGTGCTAGCCGGGTTGCACGGATCTCTCCATGTAAACAAACGGAAGAGAACGGAACACGGCAAAACTCCCAAAAAAATTTCAATAATCTGATTGAACTATATTGAATAAACATACTTTACGATGATATGGTCACATGCATCAAATAAAATCTAAACCGGAGATGTTAGTCGTCCATAACGACAGCTAAACAGAAGGCAAATCCATGTCCCCTTTCGCGCGCTCCAGAAACAGGAAATGGACGGTCACGTCATACAAAGAGCTTTAATTCCACCTCAGACCAAGATGTACACAACATTTCTTCTCTCACAGCCTCTTGACAACCAGGGGAAGGTCTATGAAGTGTACGCAGACTCTTACGTTTTATGCCCATGTATAGGCATGAAGTTGAACAGAGCATCGATTTCTGACATTCCACTTCCTGGTCAGGAGATGTGCTGCAGAATGAGTTCTGTTTCACTCAGAGAAATAATTCAAACGGTTTTAGAAACTAGAGAGTGTTTTCTTACAATAGTAATAATAATATGCATATTGTACGAGCAAGAATTGAGTACGAGGCCGTTTGAAATGGACACATTTTATCAGGCTACTCAATACTGCCCCTTGCAGCCATAACAGGTTAACTTCTTGTTAAATATTTCTCCTGTTTAACAAATAGATCATGCTCCAACAGTCTTCTCAGCACAGACCTGACTAACGAGACATGCTGGACGAGGTCACTAGAATAGACCAAAATGTTGTCTATATAGACCACTACGCCCCGTCCCAGCATGTCCCGAAACACTTCATTGACAAAGGCCTGGAAGACTAAAGGAGCATTAGACAGGCCAAAGGGCGTTACGAGATACTCGTAATGACCCGTGTTCGTGGAAAAAGCAGTCTTCCATTCATCACCTCCACGAATGCGCACCAGCATGTAGTCGCTCCTCAAGTCCAGCTTCATGAAGTACTAAGCCCCATGCATTTGTTCGATGATGGTTGGGTTGAGGGGTAAAGGATAGTTGAACTTGACGGTGGCCTTGTTCAGTGTTTGATAATCAATGCCGAGGCGCAGTCCCCCCTCTTTCTTCTTGACAAAAAAAGAAGCTTGAGGAGGCTGGTGACTTAGAGTGGTGGATAAAACTCTGCTGGAGACTCTCCTGTACATAGGTCTCCATGGCCTCGGTCTCCACATAGGAGAGGGGATAGACATGTCCTCTCGGGAGGGTTGCGTCAGACAACAGGTCAATGGCACAGTCCCAGGGGAGATGGGGAGGCAGGCGTGTAGCCTGGGTTTTTGAGAAAACCCGGTGCAGATCCTGGTACTCCTCCGGTAAATCCACTTGAGGAGCACAGTCCAGTCTTTCCAACGTAGTGAGACACCTCCCCTTCACCCCTGCGACCAACCCACCAGTATCCTCTCTGACCAGGAAATTACTGGGTTATGCAAACTCAACCAGGCGAGACCTAAAACAATGGGGTGTGTGGGGGTGTCCACAATCAAGAGTGATCTGTTCTGATTGAGTATCATGGGTTAGCAAAGAAACAGGATGTACAAGCCCTGTCCCTATAGGACGATTATCCAGCGCTCGAACTGAAATGGGTGACTGTAGGGGAACCAAAGGAATGCATAATGCAGTGGCCAGTGTGCTCCAAAAGATTCCCGGCAGCTCCGGAATCAATCAGAGCTAACGGGAGTGAAGGGCTAGGGTACTCAGGGAATTTAACGGGAAAACACAGTGTTGACTTGACAGACAAGGAGAGGAGACCTTGCCTTCTACCTGGGTTGGCTCAAAGGAATTCCGTGGCTTGTCACTTCCTCGCGGATAGAGAGCAGGTCGGGGAGAAATAACCCCTTTCTCCACAATAGAAGCAGAGGCCCAGATTCCTCCTTCTCCTTTGCTCTGCCTCGGGCAAACGTGCCGAGCCCACCTCCAGCAGGGGTAGCCATGGGCTCCGAATTCCGCACAGGTCTTCTTCGGAACCGCAGGAGGTTGTCCAACCGGATTGCCATGTTGATGAGCTGGTTGAATGACAGGTTGTCATCACGGCAGACTAATTCCAGCTGTACCTCCTCCCGCAGTGGAAAACGGTGACCAGAGCCAACTCATTCCATCCGGTGGAGGCCGCGATGGTCCGGAACTCCAGGGTGAACTCCAAGACGGCCCTAGATCCCTGGCGTAGTCGAAGTAGACGCTCACCCTCCTCTCGGCTCTCCACAGGATGATCAAACACCGAGCTGAAGAGGAGGGTGAAACGCTCGAAGGACTCAACCACGGGTTTGCCCGCACTCCAGTCCAGAACCCGTCCGGTCAGTGCCGAGATGACGGTGCCAACCCTGTCTCCTCCGGAAACAGCTCCGGTGTATCAAGCGAGGTACAGGTCGCATTGTAGAACGAACCCCTTGCATCTTACTTGTGCGCCGAGGGACAGGGCTATTCCACGGACCGGCTCCGATGGAACGGCGGTAGGTCGTGGTGTGGGAGCTGGTACCAGGATCGGTGCTGGAGACTGGAGGGACTGCACACTCCCCTCCAAGTGCAGGATGGTTGCCAGCACACTGTCCATGGCGATACCAGTCTGGAGAGACAGTCCTTGTGGTGGTGTACTGTCCCTACAATGGTTGCCAGTTCGGCCTTTCCTGCTGTCTCCATTTTGCGGGTCGGTTATTCTGTCATAATGGTATAAAGGATTTGGAGACAGGTGCAGGAATACACAATTGGGGCTTTTAATACACCCAAAACAAACACGTATACAAAAAACTGGGATGTACCCAAACATAAGAGTGAGGGTATGTTGAATGACACGGGACGATACCCGTAATACACAATATATAAAGTACGCAGCGTAACAGCTGCACTACCGCATAGGTACTCACACGACCAACGGACATGGGAACAATAACTGACAAAGCCAGAGGGAACAGAGGGCACATATATAACATACTAATCAGGGGAATTGGGAACCAGGTGTGTGTAATCAGACAAGACAGTCTGGGGTTGATGATAATGAATCCTGTTCAGTGTAGCCTAGAAAGCCGGTGACGTTGGCCCCCCGGACATTGTGTTGTGACAAGGTAGGAGTGGTATTCAGAAGATAGCTATTTGGTCAAATACCAAGTCCATATTATGGCAAGAACAGCTCAAATAAGCAAAGAGAAACGACAGTCCATCATTACTTTAAGACACGGTCAGTCAATCCGGAAAATGTCAAGATCTTTGAACGTTTCTTTAAAGCCAGTCGCAAAAACCAACAAGTGCTATGATGAAACTAGCTCTCACAAGGACCGTCACAGGAAAGGAGACCCAGAGTTACATCTGCTGCAGAGGATAAGTTCATTAGAGTTAACAGTTTCAGTTGTGAAATATTTTTACATATTTACGAATCAAGGTTAAATTGTAATTTAATTTTCACAGATCGTAGTTTTATTTGTGAGTTATGTTGAATATACACACGGATCGTGGTAGGCATATTAATAGAATAAAGAAACAAATATCACTCGATACAATTACTATGACCAGTTGTTGGCAGCTGTCAAATTTCTATAAACAAACCGGGGAATTTTGGAAACCATAAAACAGTGTCAATGGAGAATCATTATTTCCAAGTCATAATTTCCACAGAATCATTTGAATGTCAGTGTAGTCTCCTTTCTATAAGTAAACTCCTAAGACACAAGAGATTTCTTTATTTCGTTTAATTTTATATTATTTGTGTACCTGTTTGACATTTTACTGCATTGTTAGGAGCTAGTTGTACAAGCATTTCACTGCACCCGCTGTAACATCTGCAAAACTGTGCACGTGACCAGTTAAACTTTGATTTGAGATATACAAATCCTGTTGAAATACGTAAATCATTTTGAAATCTTGTTAGTTTGTAATGTATACAGTAAACACTTTCAGCAAAGCCTGATCACTTTAAGAGCCATTTCTGTGGGAAGAATTCAAATTAGAAGTGCATGATTCCTCCTCTCCTTCCGATCTCCTTTCCATTTGAAACAAACATTCGAAACAAACATTCGAGAGCATGCACATCGGATCCAATTGCCTACACACAAAAAGAATGCACCCCACCACCCAGACCGAAAATGGTTCGCTCTATAAATCACAAAACGGGAGGCAAGAGATACCAAACAATGTGTTTGCAGGAGATAGAGTTGGCTGTGGAGCGTTGGAGTGTGAACCCGGGCCGGGTGGCGGGCGATGAGGAGTCGTGACACCCCTGTCCCTGGCAACCTGTGTGTGGGGTTGTGTGTGGAGGTGAGTGCCGGAATGGGTGGCGGGCCGCCAATGGCAGGTGAAGAAACCTCCAGTTGGCAACTCAGGCACAGCAGAGGTGCACAGGGAGGGGGTTAAGAGGGGCTTAGTGCTGTGAGTGTGTATGTATGTGTGTGTATATCTGTGCCACTTATCCTTCATCTGCTCACTAGAGGAATGAAGAAGTGTGTGTGTCAAATCATATATAGTTCCACTATGACAGAAAGAGCACCATAACAACAAGTCTAACTTAATCTAATTCAAACAATGATCGTAAATTTATAAACTCATCACTGTGGCTGCACTGGTTCATTTGTAAGGGTCATTGGCATTAAACACACTCTAAATAGTCATTAATATGTGAGGTTTTGATGAATTTGTTCCAACATAATTCTCGCAGGGGCTGTTGCTGTTTCACAGTGTATTACCGTAAGATGCCACACACATAAGCTATTGTTTCTTAATCACACTACCTGATTCATACGACCTTGGGAGATGTACAGTGATAATGTACCTGACTGTCTGTCTCTGTATGATGTTGTTGTGTTATACTTCTATACTACAGTATACTACCTTAATACTGGATCAGTGTCCCGAAATCGGGACAGTGTTACTCAATACACAATATTTGACTAGAATGGTGTTGTAAACAACAGCCAACTTTCCATGACATAGACATGTCTTATATCGTCAGAAAGCTTAAATTATTGTTAAGATGAATGCAGTATCTGTAAGTCGCTAAATGTCTAAAAGGTAAAAAAAAAAATGAAGATACATAGTGAATTCTCCACACCCTGTGTTTCCAATCCAATAGTTACCATTCACAGCAGACCGCGCCCCCCCCCACCCCCCAAACTTGTTAGTATTGACATTTTCCGACTGTGCACTTTCACAAATCGCCTGCGGAGAAATGGGGCACCTGCAATATGGTATGCTGCGTAATGGTATGCTGCTTCGCCTGCCTTTACACAAAACCTTGCCCCAAGTCCTTGGCGAGCGTTAGCAGTGGTCACCCTCTCGCTACATTCCCCCCTCTGTGCCAACGTGGCTAACAGGGCCCCCCAGGCAAGGACTGGCCCAATGATTGGCTAGATGCCCTCTGGAGAGGATCTTGTGACACTTGTTGAGTCTCAAATAGCACCCTATTCCCTATTTAGTGCACTACTTTGACCAGGGCTGTGCACTATATACGGAATAGGGTGCCATTTGGAATAAACACACTGCCTTCTGGATACAAAATACTAAGATGGTCAAAACGCCCTGTTGGTGGGAACTGTGTCTTCACTTCAAATAGTAGACTTATGGGAAGAATGTGAGAAAACAGGCATGAGGGGGCTTTTTAAGAGGGGTTTTAAGCAAGAGAAAATGGGGAGGAGGTATTTGCCCCTCAAGACGGACTGTTTTCATGCACTAAATGCAAGCCTTTTCCTTTACATCACACAAAGCACTAGACAAGCACCTTCATGTCACGCAAAAGAAAGAGAGAAGGAGTAAAAACACAAACAGCTTTGAGGTAAAAATAAATAAAAAATACATCTCCCCCCCCCCACCCCCACCCTCTGCTGGGATAAGATATTCCACAAACAGCCAGTCAGTTTACCAGACATTAGCTTTGCGGTCATGCGAAGGGCAGATACTACTGAGGGGGAGATAATTGGTGAGGTGTCTGAAATGTGTAATTAGATAGGACGAGACACTCCTCTCCCATCCCCTCTTCCTTTTCAGTGGGTGATCTGAGCATCTCAGCGTCAGCTTTGATCTCAGTTAAAGTTCTCTGAGCATTTCAGATAGCATCAATTTTCTTTAACACAGATCGCTCTTTTGCTCTCTTCTCCCCCCACCACCCACCCACCAACCCCTCCGGCAATATGTAGTTGTATACAACAACCTCAGTAGCATCCAAAATAGCAGGAGTTTGACTTTCTCTCCCTCTGTTTTTCTTGATTCCTCTCGTGGTTGGCATTCCAAAGGATGTGTACATCTGTAGACACGCTGAGTTACATTCTGAACGAGTAAACTGTTCCAGTATGATAATTGCCCTGCAATGGATATCTGACATAAATTATCATTGATGTAAATGCAACAAGCTCCACAATATCATTACATGTAGTACACAACACCATCTTGCTCGTTCCGTCTTATAGGCAGAAACTCAAACAGGATGTACCAGTGACGACCAGTGACGAGAACCATTCAATGCTGGTCTGACCAATTGGAAGCCACGCTTCAAGATTGTTTTGATCGTGTGGACTGGAAAATGTACTGGTCAGCCTCAGAGAACAACATTGACCTATACGCTGACTCGGTAAGTGTGTTTATTAACTTCATTTGGCTGCAATCCCGCTACCGGGATCAATATGACAACAGCCAGTGAAAGTCCAGGGCGCCAAATTCAAACAACAGAAATCTCATAACTAAAATTCCTCAAACATACATGTGTCTTATATAATTTTAAAGGTAATCTTGTTGTTAATCCCACCAAAGTGTCCGATTTCAAATATGCTTTTCAGCGAAAGCACTACAAACGATTATGTTAAGCACAGCCATTTTTCCAGCTAAATTTAGCAGTCACAGAAAGCAGAAATATAGATACAATTAATCACTAACCTTTAAATATCTTCATCAGATGACACTCATAGGACTTCATGTGACACAATACATGCATGTTTTGTTTGATAAAGTTCATATTTATATAAAAAAAATCAGAGTTTACATTGGCGCGTTACATTCACTAGTTCAAAAAACATCAAGCGATTTTACATAGCCACATCGTTTCAACAGAAATGCTCATCATAAATGTAGATGATAATACAAGTTATACACATGGAATTGTAGATATACCTCTCCTTAATGCAACCACTGTGTCAGATTTTTTAAAAACTTTACGGATAAAGCAACCCATGCAATAATCCGAGACGGCGCTCAGAAATATAATAAATATAATAAAACCAGAAAATACATGATAAATGTTTCCTTACCTTTAATGAACTTCATCAGAATGCAGTCCTAGGAATCCCAGGTCCACAAATAAATGCTTGATTTGTTCGATAATGTCCGTTATTTGTGTCCAATTAGCTACTTTGGTTAGCGCGTTTGGTAAACAATTCCAAAGTCACAAAGCACGTCCACTATAACGTGACGAAATGTCAAAAAGTTCCATAACAGTCAATAGAAACATGTCAAACGATGTACTGAATCAATCTTTAGAATGTTGTTAACATACATCTTGACTAACGTTCCAACCGGAGAATTATATTGACTCAGTTGAGAGATGGAACGGAGCTGCCTATCACGTGAACGCGCGTGGTCAAAGCATGGTCAGCTCATGGCAGTGGTGACTAATTCCTGTCTCCTTCGGCCCCCCTTCACATTAGAGTCATCAGACAAAGTTCTATTGACTGTTGACATCTAGTGGAAGCCGTAGGAAGTGAAAACTCATCAATATCTCAATGTAATTTCAATGAGAGCTTGGTTGAAAATCAGCCACCCTCAGAATTTTTTTTAACAGGAAGTGGAACGTCTCAGGTTTTTGCCTGCCATATGAGTTCTGTTATACTCACAGACATAATTCACACAGTTTTAGAAACTTCAGAGTGTTTTCTAACCAATACTAATGATAATATGCAAATATTAGCAACTATGACTGAGGAGTAGGCTGTTTACTCTGGGCACCTCTGTGCACCTTTCATCCAAGCTACTCAATACTGCCCCTGCAGCCATAAGAAATTAAGAAGTGCATTTGAGATGTTGTACCAACTGTGACTATTAAAACCTACCCTAACCAAAAACCGTGGATGGATGGCGGCATTCGCGCAAAACTGAAGGCGCGATCCACCACATTTAACCATGGAAAGAGGTCTGGAAACATGGGTGAATTTAAACAGTGTAGTTATTCCCTCCCTAAGGCAATCAAACAAGCGAAATGCCAGTACAGGGATGAGGTGGAGTCGCAATTCAATGGCTCAGACACAAGACGTATGTGGCAGGGTCTACAGGAAATCACGGATTACAAAACCAAAAACAGCCACATCACGGATACCGACGTCACGCTTCCAGACAAACTAAACAACTTCTTTGCTCACTTTGAGGATAATACTGTGCCACCGTCATGGCTCGCTAACAAAGACTGCGTCCCCCTTCTCTTTCTCCATGGCTGACGTGAGTAAGACATTTAAACTTGTTAACCCTCGCAAGACTGCTGGCCCAGATGGCATCCCTTGCCGCGTCCTCAGAGCAGGCGCAGACCAGCTGGCTGGTGTGTTTATGGACATATTCCATCGCTCCCTATCCTAATCTGTTGTCCCCACATGCTTCAAGATGGCTACCATTGTTCCTGTACCCAAGAAAGCAAAGATAACTGAACTAACTGACTTCCGCCCCGTAGCACGTACTTCTGTCATCATGAAGTGCTTGTGAGTCCAGTCAAGCATCATATCACCGCCACCTTACCGGCAACCCTAGACCCACTTCAGTTTGCATACCGCCCCAAAAGGTCCACAGATAACGCAATCGCCATCACACTGCACACTGCCCTATCCCATCTGAACAAAAAAATGCCTATGTAAGAATGCTGTTCATTGATTACAGCTCAACATTCAACACCATAGTACCCTCCAAGCTCATCAACAAGCTAAAGGCCCTGGGTCTCAACCCCGCCCGGTGCAACTGGGTCCTGGACTTTCTGACGGGCCTCCCCCAGGTGGTGAAGGTAGGAAACAACATCTCCACTTCGTTGACGCTCAACACTGTACTCCCTGTTCACCCACGACTGCGTGGCCATGCACACCTCCAACTCAATCATCAAGTTTGCAGACGACACAACAGTAGTGGGCCTGATCACCAACAACGACGAGACAGCCTACAGGAGGAGGTGAGGGGACTCAGAGAGTGGTGTGAGGAAAACAACCTCTCACTCAACGTCAACAAAACAAAGGAGATTATCATGGACTTCAGGCAACAGCAGAGGGAGCACCCCCCTATCCACATTGAAGGGACAGCAGTGCAGAAGGTGGAAAGTTAAGTTCCTGGGTGTACACATCACAGACAAACTGAAATGGTCTACCCAAACAGACAGTGTAGTGAAGAAGGCGCAACACCGCCTCTTCAAACTCAGGAGGCTGAAGAAATGTAGCTTGTCACCCAAAACCCTGAAAACTTTTACCGATGCATAATCGAGAGCATCCTGTCAGGCTGTATCACTGCCTGATACGGCAATTGCACCGCCCTCAACGCATCACCGGGGGCAAACTACCTGCCGTCCATGACACCTACAGCACCTGATGTCACAGGAAGGCCAAAAGATCAAGGACAATAACCACCCGAGCCATTGCCTCTTCACACCGCTATCATCCAGAAGGCGAGGTCACTGCAGGTGCGTCAAAGCTGGGATCGAGAGATTGAAAAACAGCTTCTATCTCAAGGCCATTGGACTGCTAAACATGCAATCACTAACATAGAGAGGCTGATGCCTACATTGAGACCCAATCACTGGACACTAATAAATGGATCACTAGTCACTTTAAACAATGGCAATTTAATAATGATTACATATCTTACATTACTCAGATCACATGTATACGCTGTATTTTATACCACCTACTGCACCTTGCTTATGCCGCTCGGCAATCACTCATCCATATACTTATACAGTGGGGCAAAAAATTATTTAGTCAGCCACCAATTGTGCAAGTTCTCCAAATTTAAAAAGATCCAGAAAATCACATTGTAGGATTTTTAATGAATTTATTTGCAAATTATGGTGGAAAATAAGTATTTGGTCAATAACAAAAGTTTATCTCAATACTTTGTTATATACCCTTTGTTGGCAATGACAGAGGTCAAACGTTTTCTGTAAGTCTTCACAAGGTTTTCACACACTGTTGCTGGTATTTTGGCCCATTCCTCCATGCAGATCTCCTCTAGAGCAGTGATGTTTTGGGGCTGTTTCTGGGCAACACAGACTTTCAACTCCCTCCAAAGATTTTCTATGGGGTTGAGATCTGGAGACTGGCTAGGCCACTCCAGGACCTTGAAATGCTTCTTACGAAGCCACTCCTTCGTTGCCCGGGCAGTGTGTTTGGGATCATTGTCATGCTGAAAGACCCAGCCACGTTTCATCTTCAATACCCTTGCTGATGGAAGGAGGTTTTCACTCAAAATCTCACGATACATGGCCCCATTCATTCTTTCCTTTCCACGGATCAGTCGTCCTGGCCCCTTTGCAGAAAAACAGCCCCAAAGCATGATGTTTCCACCCCCATGCTTCACAGTAGGTATGGCATTCTTTGTCCTCCAAACACGACGAGTTGAGTTTTTACAAAAAAGTTCTATTTTGGTTTCATCTGACCATATGACATTCTCCCAATCTTCTTCTGGATCATCCAAATGCTCTCTAGCAAACTTCAGACGGGACTGGACATGTACTGGCTTAAGCAGGGGAACACGTCTGGCACTGCAGGATTTGAGTCCCTGGCGGCGTAGTGTGTTACTGTTGGTAGGCTTTGTTACTTTGGTCCCAGCTCTCTGCAGGTCATTCACTAGGTCCCCCCGTGTGGTTCTGGGATTTTTGCTCACCGTTCTTGTGATCATTTTGACCCCACGGGGTGAGATCTTCCATGGAGCCCCAGATTGAGTGAGATTATCATTGGTCTTGTATGTCTTCCATTTCCTAATATTGCTCCCAACAGTTGATTTCTTTAAACCAAGCTGCTTAACTATTGCAGATTCAGTCTTCCCAGCCCGGTGCAGGGCTAAAATTTTGTTTCTGGTGTCCTTTGACAGCTCTTTGGTCTTGGCCATAATTGAGTTTGGAGTGTGACTGTTTGAGGTTGTGGACAGGTGTCTTTTATACTGATAACAAGTTCAAACAGGTGCCATTAATACAGGTAACGAGTGGAGGACAGAGGAGCCTCTTAAAGAAGAAGTTACAGGTCTGTGAGAGCCAGAAATCTTGCTTGTTTGTAGGTGACCAAATACTTATTTTCCACCATAATTTGCAAATAAATTAATAAAAAATCCTACAATGTGATTTTCTGGATTTTTTTTTCTCATTTGTCTGTCATAGTTGAAGTGTACCTATGATGAAAATTACAGGCCTCTCTCATCTTTTTTAAGTGGGAGAACTTGCACAATTGGTGGCTGATTAAATACTTTTTTGCCCCACTGTATGTACATATTCTCATTCACCCCTTTAGATTTGTGTGTATTAGGTAGTTGTTGGGGAATTGTTAGATTACTGTTTGATATTACTGCTCTGTCGGAACTAGAAGCACAAGCATTTCGCTACACTCGCATTAACATCTGCTAACCATGTGTATGTGACCAATAACATTTGAGTTGATTTGACAAGCAATGTCTTTTCAAATAAGGAAAACATGAGATATTCATGTGAGAATCCCATAACTGATAAAGTGTCTTCTAGTCAATGAAACCTACCGTATCTAAATGTATTTTGATCAATGCATAATGTAGCCTATGTTCAGCAAGGTGAGATCTCCAAGGGTCTGGTGTAGATTAAAAAAGCATCGGTTGTGGCCCTTACGACTTGGCACATGGCCAGCCGGTCCCTCCCTAGCCCAATAACCAGGAGTGTGAGGGTGATGAAGGAGAGAGGCCAGAGTTAGAGGACATTTGGCCCATTACAATTTTCTCAATAAGGGATAGGGGACTTTTGAAAGGGAGTTAGATGGAGGAATGGGAGAGAAGGGAAGAGGGGGAAGTATTTTAATATTCATCATCCAGATTTTAAGAGGTTGCCGATGAGATGAAACTAAGCAGGAAATGCATGTTCATCAAGGAAGACTGGCTAACTGCCACACTAATGGAAGGATATGCCCTATTTTGATGCAGTGAATATCCTCCTATAGGCATTGTTTCACACAGCCATGTTACCTGGGGATATTGCGTGTTAGATGCCACAAGCAAACAGCTAGTGGTGTATTGTCTGAACATACCCTATGCTACTGGCACCCAAAAATATATATATATTTGTCACGTGCTTCGTAAAGAAAACCTGGTGTAGAGTAATAGGGAAATGCTTACTTACTTATTTTGCAACAATGTAGACTTAAAGATGAAGATAAAAAATATACAATAAAAATAGAAACCATTAGGCCTATAGGGTATTTTCTTTTTTTACACAATGTACGATGTGATGTGTAGTTCCTCAGTTCTTAGTGGTTAAGACAGCCCAAGTGTGGTTCTGTATAGTAGACTCAGACCCACCTCTCTAAGCATGCTCTGCACAGGGAGTTTAGGCCAACTCTTTGTGTCCCAGGCTACTCAGCACTCTGCTCCCCCTCTACCCTCCATCTGCTCCTGGGCTGGGGAGAGTTACTGCCAGGGCGGGCCACGAGCTGGAACAAGTCTATCTGCAGTAGCAGACTTGGATCCAGCCACAGAGAAGGCTCAGACTGCATGGCAGAGGCTCGCCTCTATACCCTGATGCAGATGACTTCGCTTTTTCTCCCCCCACACTCACAGCACAATAATACCCTTTTGTAGTGCAAGGGCAAAATCCCAGCTTTGTCCTGTCTACCTTAATTTATGGCACACATATTCTGGACAAACATATTGTTGCTTATGCTACAAAGGTGAAGCATTCAAAGAGGCAGCAGAGGAAGAGCTGGCAAGGAAAGTCTAGCACTTCCTTTGTTCGAAAATGTTATGAATGAGTATGCATTCCCTACTCAAATCCACTAGTGCATTGATTCCCAAACTTCAAAAAGTCAAAGAGGCACAGAGGTGGGATGTCTGTTTTTTGTCTAATCTGATTGGGTCTCAGATTTTCTTTAGGGCCTCTCAGTTAACTAAAATCCGGACCAACTGCCAATAATTTCTCTGTTTACACTTTTAGAAAAAAAGGGTTCCAAAAGGGTTTTCGCCTGTCCCGATAGAGAACTATTTTTGGTTCCAAGTAGAACTATTTTGGGTTCCATGTAGAACCCTCTGTGGAAAGGGTTCTACATGGAACCCAAAATGGTTCTACCTGGAACCAAAAGGGTTCTACAAGGAAACAAAAATGGTTCTTCAAAGGGTTCTCCTATGGGTACAACCGGAGAACGCTTTTAGGTTCTAGATGACACCTTTTTCTCTAAGAGTCTAGGTCTCTTCCAGTGTCTGCTCAAAACATGACCTTCATGAATCATTGGATATTGAAAGGAAGTTTTTTTTCAGGTTTTCAAAGTCTGCCCTCTCAATTCAAACAAATTAAATGAACTTCAATTCTGATTGTATTTTGCCCTTGATTCAGCAGAGTTCCACGTGTTGGAACTATCACTTGGAGCATGAAGGTGTGAGTCTATTTCTCTATACATTCAAAATATGTTCCTCTGTTGACCAGGACGCGGTTATTTCTCTTCAGCTCAAGACCTGAGTCAAAGAAAGTGCATCAAGAAAGAAGTATCCTCCTTTGCTCTGGGCACGATGTCTGGGTCTCAAATGGCACCCTTTTCCCTACATAGTGCACTACTTTTGACCAGGGCCCATAGGGTCTGTTCTCCTTGACATGCCATCCGTGGACTAATCTGAAGTGACTGACTGCCCCCTGACGCAGAGCACAGCACTGAGCACAGACCTTTCAGATTCCGTCAACGGTGGGGGAAACAAAAGCTCCCGGGGAAAAAGCAAACCCACTGTTGAACGGATTGACATTTCCTGTGATATTTGAGTCAAACTGCACATACATACATGGCTTTCAGAAGAAATCCTGGCATTCACCCCAGGGAGACCCTCACCGCCCAACCCCACTCTGAAGTACAGCTCAATCCAGCAGATATGTTGTTGTATATAAAGTGATGATGTAGGTGGGGTGAGTTTACCGTGATCTTAATGTACTAGTTGGCAGAAGCATACAACTTTCAATTTGGTCACACTTCATTTGGATAGTCCCATATATACAGTGCCTTGCAAAAGTATTCATCCCCCTTGGCGTTTTCCTATTTTGTTGCATCACAACCTGTAATTTAAATTGATTTTAATTTGGATTTCATGTAATGGACATACACAAAATAGTCAAAATTGGTGAAGTGAAATTAAAACAATAACTTGTTTTCAAAAAATCTAAAAAATATGAATCGTAAAAGTGGTGAGTGTATATGTATTCACCCCCTTTGCTATGAAGCCCCTAAATAAGATCTGGTTGCAACCAATTACCTTCAGAAGTCACATAATTAGTTAACCTGTTTGAGCTGCAGGGGCAGTATTGAGTAGCCGGATAAAAGGTGCCCATTTCAAACGGCCTCGTACTCAATTCTTGCTAGTACAATATGCATATTATTATTACTATTGGATAGAAAACACTCTCTAGTTTCTAAAACCGTTTGAATTATATCTGTGAGTAAAACAGAACTCCTTTTGCAGCAAACTTCCTGACAGGAAGTGGAAAATCTGAAACCGATGCTCTCTTCTAGGGGCTGCCTATTAAAGTCCTTGATATTTATTCGTTTAGATGCACTTCATACGTCTTCCACTAGATGTCGACAAGGAGTGAGAGAAGAAATGGAGTGAATAACTTGATCTGGGCTCGTATAATAGCTCTTTGTATGACGTGTCACCAGTTTCCTGTTTTCTGGAGAGCGCGTCAAGGGACCTGGATTTGCCTTCTGATAAGCTGTCGTTATGGATGACTAATATCTCCGGCTTTGATTTTATTTGATACATGTGACAATATCATCGTAAAGTATGTTTTTTCAATATAGTTTAATCAGATTATTGAAATTTTTTCGGGAGTTTTGCCGTGTTCCGTTCTCTTCCGTTTGTTGACATGGTGAGATTCGCGCCACTTGGCAAGTGTGCTTGCTAAATCGAGAGGGAAAAAGGCCGTTCTAAATCCAAACAACGATTGTTCCCGACAAAGGACCCCTTGTACAACAATCTGATGAAAGATCAGCAAAAGTAGGACTCATTTTATGATGCTATTTCATATATCTGTCGAACATGTTGTGCTAGTCGTTTGCGCCCAGCTTTTGGGTACTCTAGCTATACCGAAGCTGGATGTCGTAATGAAGTTATTTTTAGAATTCTAATACGGCGATTGCATTGAGAACTAGTGTATCTATCATTTCCTATACAACATGTATTTTTTAGTTATGTTTATGAATAGCTATTTGGTCAGAATATGTGTGTCAGAAAAAGTGTCAGAAAAATATCCGGACGTTGTGGGAAAAAGATGCTACGTTAGCACAATGTATAACCACTGATTTCAGCTCTAAATATGCACATTTTCGAACAAAACATAAGTGTAAGTATAACCTGATGTTATAGGACTGTCATCTGATGAAGCTTATCAAGGTTAGTCAAAAATTATATATCTTTTGCTGGTTTGTTACGATCGCTAACTTTTGCTACTGGGAAATGGCTTGTGTTTCTGGCTATTGTGGTAAGCTAATATAATGCTATATTGTGTTTTCGCTGTAAAACATTTAAGAAATTGGAAATATTGGCTGGAATCACAAGATGCCTGTCTTTCATTTGCTGTACACTACGTATTTTTCAGAAATGTTTTATGATGAGTATTTAGGTATTTGACGTTGGTGTCTGTAATTATTCTGTCTGCTTTTGGTTCAATTTCTGATTGTAGCTGCAATGTAAACTATGATTTATACCTGAAATATGCACATTTTTCGAACAAACATAGATTTATTGAATAACATGTTATAAGACTGTCATCTGAAGAAGTTGTTTGTTGGTTAGTTTGGTTGGTTCTTGGTTAGTTAGGTTGGCTTTGTGCACGCTACCTGTGCTGTGAAAAATGTCTGTCCTTTTTTGTATTTGGTGGTGAGCTAACATAAATATACGTGCTGTTTTCGCTGTAAAACATTTAAAAAATCGGACATGTTGGCTGGATTCACAAGATGTGTACCTTTCATTTGCTGTATTGGACTTGTTAATGTGTGAAAGTTAAATATTTCTAAAAAATATATTTTGAATTTCGCGCCCTGCACTTGAAGCGGCTGTTGTCATATTGTGGCCGGCCTCGGGCTTGCAGCCAGACGAAGTTAAATAAAGTCCACCTGTGTGCAATCTAAGTGTCAAATGATCTGTCACATTCTCTCAATATATATAAACCTGTTCTGAAAGGCACCAGAGTCTGCAACACCACTAAGCAAGGGGCACCACCAAGCAAGTGGCACCATGAAGACCAAGGAGCTCTCCAAACAGGTCAAGGACAAAGTTGTGGAGAAGTACAGATCAGGGTTGGGTTATAAAAAAATATCTGAAACTTTGAACATGCCACGGAGCACCATTAAATCCATTTTTAAACAATGGAAAGAACATGGCACCACAACAAACCTGCCAAGAGAGGGCCACCCTCCAAAACTCACAGACCAGGCAAGGAGGGCATTAACCAGAGAGGCAACAAAGTGACCAAAGATACCCCTGAAGGAGCTGCAAAGCTCCACAACAGAGATTGGAGTATCTGTGCAAAGGACCACTTTAAGCCATACACTCCACAGAGCTGGGCTTTACAGAAGAGTGACCAGAAAAAAGCCATTGGCTAAAGAAAAAAATAAGCAAACACGTTTGCAGTTCGCCAAAGGCATGTGGGAGACTCCCCAAACATATGGAAGAAGGTACTCTGGTCAGATGATACTAAAATTGAGCTTTTTGGCCATCAAGGAAAATGAAATGTCTTGCGCAAACCCAACACCTTCATCACCCCGAGAACATCATCCCCAAAGTGAAGCAGAGTGGTGGCAGCATCATGCTCTGGGGATGTTTCATTGGCAGGGACTGGGAAACTGGTCATAGTGATGGATGGCGCTAAATACAGGGAAATTCTTGAGGGAAACCTGTTTCAGTCTTCCAGAGATTTGTGACTGGGACGGCGGTTCACCTTCCAGCAGGACAATGACCCTAAGCATATTGCTAAAACAACACTTGAGTGGTTTAAGGAGAAACATTTAAATGTCTAGGAATGGACTAGTCAAAGCCCAGACCTCAATCCAATTGAGAATATGTGGTATGACTTAAAGATTGCTATACACCAGTGGAACCCATCCGACTTGAAGGAGCTGGAGCAGTTTTGCCTTGAAGAATGGGAAAAAATTCCAGTGGCTAGATGTGCCAAGCTTATAGATACATACCCCAAGAGACTTGCAGCTGTAATTGCTGCAAAAGGTGTCTCCACAAAGTATTGACTAGTTATGCACGCTCAAGTTTTCAGTTTTTTTGTCCTATTTCTTGTTTGTTTCACAATAAGAAATATTTTGCATCTTCAAAGTGGTAGGCATGTTGTGTAAATCAAGTGATACAAACCCCCCCAAAAAATATACACTGCTCAAAAAAATAAAGGGAACACTTCTGTGAAATCAAACTGTCCACTTAGGAAGCAACACTGATCGACAATAAATTTCACATGCTGTTGTGCAAATGGAATAGACAAAAGGTGGAAATTATAGGCAATTAGCAAGTCACCCCCAATAAAGGAGTGGTTCTGCAGGTGGTGACCACAGACCACTTCTCAGTTCCTATGCTTCCTGGCTGATGTTTTGGTCACTTTTGAATGCTGGCGGTGCTTTCACTCTAGTGGTAGCATGAGACGGAGTCTACATCCCACACAAGTAGCTCAGGTAGTGCAGTTCATCCAGGATGGCACATCAATGCGAGCTGTGGCAAAAAGGTTTGCTGTGTCTGTCAGGACCGCTACCTCCGCCTTTGTGCAACGGGGTGCACTGCCAGAGCCCTGCAAAATGACTTCCAGCAGGCCACAAATGTGCATGTGTCAGCATATGGTCTCACAAGGGGTCTGAGGATCTCATCTCGGTACCTAATGGCAGTCAGGCTACCTCTGGCGAGCACATGGAGGGCTGTGCGGCCCCACAAAGAAATGCCACCCCACACCATGACTGACCCATCGCCAAACCGGTCATGCTGGAGGATGTTGCAGGCAGCAGAACGTTCTCCACGGCATCTCCAGACTCTGTCACGTCTGTCACATGTGCTCATGTGCTCAGTGTGAACCTGCTTTCATCTGTGAAGAGCACAGGGCGCCAGTGGCGAATATGCCAATCTTGGTGTTCTCTGGCAAATGCCAAACGTCCTGCACGGTGTTGGGCTGTAAGCACAACCCCCATCTGTGGACGTCGGGCCCTCATACCACCCTCATGGAGTCTGTTTCTGACCGTTTGAGCAGACACATGCACATTTGTGGCCTGCTGGAGGTCATTTTACAGGGCGCTGGCAGTGCACCTCCTTGCACAAAGGCGGAGGTAGCGGTCCTGCTGCTGGGTTGTTGCCCTCCTACGGCCTCCTCCACGTCTCCTGATGTACTGGCCTGTCTCCTGGTAGCGCCTCCATGCTCTGGACACTACGCTGACAGACACAGCAAACCTTTTTGCCACAGCTCGCATTGATGTCCCATCCTGGATGAACTGCACTACCTGAGCCACTTGTGTGGGTTGTAGACTCCGTCTCATGCTACCACTAGAGTGAGAGCACCGCCAGCATTCAAAAGTGACCAAAACATCAGCCAGGAAGCATAGGAACTGAGAAGTGGTCTGTGGTCACCACCTGCAGAACCATTCCTTTTTTGGGGGTCTCTTACTAATTGCCTATAATTTCCACCTTTTGTCTATTCCATTTAAACAACAGCATGTGAAATATATTATCAATCAGTGTTGCTTCCTAAGTGGACAGTTTGATTTCACAGAAGTGTGATTGACTTGGAGTTACATTGTGTTGTTTAAGTGTTCCCTTTATTTTTTTGAGCAGTGTATTTTAAATCCAGGTTATAAGGCAACAAAATAGGAAAAATGCCAAGGGGGTGAATACTTTCGCAAGCCACTGTAGATGATCTACAGATAGTCATATTTGTTGATAAGCAACTGCTTGCTAAGGTTACAGTTAGGGTTGGGTTTAGAATAAGGGTAAGGGTTAAGTTTAGGGTTATGATAACGGTTAAGGTTAGGGCTAGGGTTAGAATTAGTGGATAGTTATTTGAAATGTTGTTGACAGTTATTGAACATCGACTGAACATCTACAAACCATCTACTTGGGACTGTCCAAATAAAGTGATTCCTTCAATTCAAACCATCTACCTTGAAGTATACAAGTAAAGTCTTACCTTCAATGTGTATCTGCCTCTACTTGGTCTATACTGTGTTTAACTTATGTTTCTCACCCATTTGAAAATATCAAAACATCTCTGTTGCTGGGTACTAGTAAAATTACTTGAATTCTGTGTCAGTAGCTAATGGACACAGCTGACAGTGTCTCAAGTAATCTGGTCCCTAACGTCATCTTTTTTATTTTTTTATTTTTTATTTCACATTTATTTAACCAGGTAGGCAAGTTGAGAACAAGTTCTCATTTACAATTGTGACCTGGCCAAGATAAAGCAAAGCAGTTCGACACATACAACAACACAGAGTTACACATGGAGTAAAACAAACATACAGTCAATAATACAGTAGAAAAATAAGTCTATATAAAATGTGAGCAAATGAGGTGAGATAACGGAGGTAAAGGCAAAAAAAAGGCCATGGTGGCGAAGTAAATACAATATTGCAAGTAAAACACTGGAATGGTAGATTTGCAGTGGAAGAATGTGCAAAGTAGAGATAGAAATAATGGGGTGCTTGATCACTCTCCTGGGCTTATCAACAAGTATTATGTAATTCACGATATCACCCTGCTGCCTTCTCTTTTCTTTTGCATAGTAAACACTTTGGGGGATTGTTGTTCTTTTTAAAGGGCATGGATGATCAGGGACCCAGGAATACATTTTGACATCAGATGCACCAAGCAGTTATTGAACCCTTAGCAAGAACTACACACTCTAGCAAACAATATTTCTGGCATTTTACAAAGACCTTAACATCACTGCTAGCCTTCAAACCAAAGTGCTTAACATTCAATTATTAATGTAAGATCAAGTAGCGATTTCTGAGAGGTGTGGATATGTGCTTTTAGCCGATCAAAAACATATTGGGTTACAGCAAAGGGCCCCTTCATTTCAAAATCTCACAACATTGCATCGATTAAGCGGACAGCTTTATCCAGAAAGACCCCTTTCAAATATATGTGTGATTTTATTCACATGAATTACTGTGTGATATTTAACATTCTCTGCATGTAAAACACTCCATATTTGGATTTATCAAACTGATATCGCCTGAAAGGTTTATATTAAAAGCTAGTTCTCTCTTGACCAAAGCCTGTATCCTGCGGGGATTATAATGGCCTGAATAGATGTGCGAGAGAGAGTCATCTTTTACTAGACTAATTGCAAGACCTTTTAAATCACTTGATTAACAAGGTTATGACTGAAGCCCTTACCTACAACATGCCAAATCATTCAGTCGATAAAGAGAGCAAGAAGCCAGAGCGCCAGATTGGAATTTGAGGAGACAAATAGCATCTGAATGATGCCATGCATTATTATGTCATTTCCATAGTCATCTAATAGCTGTCTCACATTTATAAAAAGGAGAACGTTCTACAGTAACAGATGGTGAGAGTAAATCGGTGGCTCGGGAGCTATTTATTAAATGCGTTATTAATTATTTTCAACATGATGAGCTCTGCAGCTTCCTTCTGGACAGGCTTGGAAGGAGAGTGTGTGCTAATCCCTGCCATCATTAAGCCTGTTCTGAAACTACTAACCCCTGTCTGCCAAGATGACCTAAACCAAGCCATATACAGTACTTCAACAGTCAGATTATGCTCTAATGATGTGTTGTGGAAATTCTTACACAGGGACAGTCGAAGTCAATCTTAAATGTATCATTGTTTATTGTCAGCATGCTGGAGAGGTTCCAACAAACTCAATGCACCAAGTACACATGTCGATTAGGAGCTCGAATGGGGCAGTCCTGTTTAGTTCCCTTATATACTGGTTACAGACACGTTACATAGGCATAGTTCATAGAGTTGGTTCCGCCATGTGTCTGGCACCGTCTCCTATCTTAACTTAAAGAACATATTCTGGGCATTCAGCCAGATGGTCTCATAAAGCAGGTCATGACGCCGCCCCCCCTCATATCTATGCCAGGCACAGCCAGGAACCAAGGATTGTTTATGACACCAATGACACAAGAATAACATTTAAGACTTTCTTCATACAGTAACATTTCCTTCACAGATGTCGTAGTAGTATGTGATCTTTGCATTATCTAGACTGACATGGCCGATCATGAGTCCAACAAGTAGCCCAATTTCAAAAGGTGCAGGCTGGAATGGATTTGTCTTGTATTGATTTTTTATGGAAGACAGTCACCATCTCACAACAGTCACCATTTTAGATTTGTTCTGATCAACCTCAACCCCCAAAATAATCCAAAAACCGTAGTTTCTCTGTTTACTTGGCGTTGACAGTAGAGAGCCAGAGGAGAGAACAGATTATAGACTTGAGTACTTGAGAAGCTGGCGTGTGGCTGCAACACCCTGGGTAGCAATAGGACTCGGTGGCATAGATAAATCATGTGGTGGATTGGGGTATGTGGTCTCAAGCAAAGTGAATCAGCCAAATGCAGAAGTGTGTGTGTTTATGAAAGAGCAGACCTTTCCCACATGGTAGCAGGCTCCACTGGAGCAGACAATTGCAATGTAGCCATGTGAAAACAGGGCAAGATGGAGTCACGTTTCACTGACGGGCTCACCGAAATGCCACAACTTTGATTGTGGAGAACCCACAGCAAAAGAATCCAAGGGAAACAGATATAGTAGGTAAAGTTAGGTTACTTCGTTCAGTTAAAATGATTTTTACTTTGACCAAAACCTGGCTCCCAGGTTTAGTTTGTACTTTGAAGGACCAGACTCCATTCCCTTCATGCGTGTTTCCCAACTGTGTGTGCTTGCTCATCAATCTGCGTGTTCCCTCCCTGTCCTTCCCATTCTCCCTCCCCACCAGCCACCACTGTACAGTATCTCTATTTTTTTTTAAATGTTATTTCACCTTTATTTAACCAGGTAGTCAAGTTGAGAACAAGTTCTTATTTACAACTGCGACCTGGTCAAGATAAAGCTAAGGAGTGCAACAAAAACAGCACTGTTACACATGGAATAAACAAACATACAGTCAATAACATAATATAAAAAATCTATATGCAGTGTGTGCAAATGCAGTAAGATTATAGAAGTAAGGCAATAAATAGACCATAGTGGCAAACAAATTACAATTTAGCATTAACACTGGAGAGATAGATGTGCAGATGATGATGTGCAAGTAGAGATACTTGGGTGCAAAAGAGCAAAAATGAATAGCAATATGGGGATGAGGTAGTTGGGTGGGCTATTTACGGATGGGCTGTGTACAGGTGCAATGATCGGTAAGCTGCTCTGACAGCTGACGCTTGAAGTTAGTGAGGGAGATATAAGTCTCCAGCTTCAGTGATTTTTGCAATTTGTTCCACTCATTGGCAGCAGAGAACTGGAAGGACAGGCGGCCAAATGAGGAGTTGGCTTTGGGGATGACCAGTGAAATATACCTGCTGGAGCGCGTGGTACAGGTGGGTGTTGCTATGGTGACCAGTGAGCTGAGATAAGGCGGAGCTTTACCTAGCAAAGACGTGTAGATGACCTGGAGCCAGTGGGTTTGGCGACAAATATGCAGCGAGGACCAGCCAACGAGAGCATACAGGTCGCAGTGGTGGGGAGCATATGGGGCTTTGGTGACAAAACGGATGAAACTGTGATAGACTACATCCAACTTGCTGAGTAGGGTGTTGGAGAATATTTTGTAAATGACATCGCTGAAGTCAAGGGTCGGTAGGATAGTCAGTTTTACAAAGGTATGTTTGGCAGCATGAGTGAAGGAGGCTTTGTTGCGAAATAGGAAGTTAATAATAGATTTAATTTTGGATTGGAGATGCTTAATGTGAGTCTGGAAGGAGAGTTTACAGTCTAACCAGACACCTAGGTATTTGTAATCTGAACCGTCCGGAGTAAGTCAGAACTGTCCGGAGTAGTGATGCTAGTAGGACAGGCATGTGCGGGCAGCGATCAATTTAAGCATGCTTTTAGTTTGACTTACATTTAAGAGTAGTTGGAGGCCACTGAAGGGGTGTTGTATGGCATTGAAGCTTGTCTGGAGGTTAGTTAACACCGTGTCCAAAGAAGGGCCAGAAGTATACAGAATGGTGTCGTCTGTGTAGAGGTTGATCAGAGAATCACCAGCAGCAAGAGCGACATCATTGATGTATACAGAGAAAAGAGTCGGCCCGAGAATTGAACCCTGTGGCACCCCCATGGAGACTGACAGAGGTCCAGACAACAGGCCCTCCGATTTGACACACTGAACTCTATCAGAGAAGTAGTTGGTGAACCAGGCGAGGCAGTAATTTGAGAAACCAAGGCTATTGAGTCTGCCGATAAAAATACGGTGATTGACCGAGTCGAAAGCCTTGTCCAGGCCGATGAAGACGGCTGCACAGTACTGTCTTTTATCGATTGTGGTTATGATACGGTTTAGGATCTTGAGCATGGCTGAAGTGCCCCCATGACCAGCTCGGAAACCAGATTGCATAGCGGAGAAGGTATGGTAGGATTCGAAATGGTCGGTGATCTGTTTGTTAAATTGGCTTTCGAAGACCTTAGAAAGGCAGGGAAGGATAGATATAGGTCTGTAGCAGTTAGGGTCTAGAGTGTCTCCCCCTTTGAAGAGGGGGATGACTGTGGCAGCTTTCCAATCTTTGGAGATCTCAGACGATACGAAAGAGAGGTTGAACAGGCTAATAATAGGGGTTGAAAAAATTCCGGTACATAATTTTAGAAAGAGAGGGTCCAGATTGTTTAGCCCAGCTGATATGTAAGGGGTCCAGATGTTGCAGCTCTTTCAGAACATCAGCTATCTGGATTTGGGTGAAGGAGAAGCGTGGGGGGGGGGGGGCTTGGGCAAGTTTCTGTGGGGGCTGCATAGCTGTTGACCGGGGTAGGGGTAGCTAGGTGGAAAGCATGGCCAGCCGTAGAAAAATGCTTATTGAAATTCTTGATTATCGTAGATTTATTGGTGGTGACAGTGTTTCCTAGCCTCAGTGCAGTGGGCAGCTGGGAGGAGGTGCTCTTATTCTCCATGGACTTTACAGTGTCCAAAAACTTTTTGGAGTTTGTGCTACAGGCTGCAAATGTCTGTTCGAAAAAGATAGCCTTAGCTTTCCTAACTGACTGTGTATGTTGGTTGCTAACTTCCCTGAAATGTTGCATATCGTGGGGGCTATTCGATGCTAATGCAGTTCGCTACAGGATGTTTTTGTGCTGGTAAAGGGCAGTCAAGTCTTAGTTTAAAAAAAAATTTATGGGGCATGCTTATTTAAGATGGTGAGGAAAGCACTTTTAAGAACAACCATCCTCTACTGATGGGAGGAGGTCAATATCCTTCCAGGATACACAGGCCAGGTCGATTAGAAAGGCCTTGCTTGTTGAAGTGTTTCGGGGAGCATTTGAAAGTGATGAAGGGTTGTTGCTTGACCGCGGAAACATTCCGGAAGTAGGCAATGAGGCAGTGATTGCTGAGATCCTGGTTGAAGACAGCAGAGATGTATTTAGATGGCAGGTTGGTCAGGATGATATCTATGAGTGTGCACGTGTTTACTGATTTAGGGTTGTACCTGTTAGGTTCCTTGATAATTTCTGTGAGATTAAGGGCATCTTTCTTAGATTGTAGGATGGCTGTGGTGTTAAGCATATCCCAGTTTAGGTCACCTAACAGTAAGAACTCTGAAGATAAATGGGGGGTAATCAATTCACATATGGTGTCCAGGGCACAACTGGGGGCTGAGGGGTGTCTATAACAAGCAGCAACAGTGAAAAACTTATTTCTGGAAAGGTGGATTTTTAAAAGTAGAAGCTCAAACTGTTTGGGCACAGACCTGGATTGCATGACAGAACTCTGCAGACTATCTCTGCAGTAGATTGCAACTCCTCTCCCTTTGACAGTTCTATTATTTGCGGAAAATGTAGTTGGGGATGGAAATTTCAGATTTTTTGGTGGCATTCCTAAGCCAGGATTCAGACATGGCTAGGACATCAGGGTTGGTGGAGTGTGCTAAAGCAGTGAATAAAACAAATTTAGGGAGGAGGCTTCTGATGTTAACATGCATGAAACCAAGGCTTTTATGGTTACAGAAGTCAACAAATGAGAGCGCCTGGGGAATAGGAGTGGAACTGGGGGCTAGAGGGCCTGGGTTAACCTCTACATCACCAGAGGAACAAAAGAGGAGTAGGATAAGGGTACGGCTAAAGGCTATAAGAACTGGTCGTCTAGTGCGTTGGGAACAGAGAATTAAAAGAGCAGATTTCTGGGCATGGTAGAATAGATTCTGGGCATAATATAAAGACAAGGGTATGGTAGGATGTGAGTACAGTGAAGGTAAACCTAGGCGTTGAGTGACGATAAGAAGAGGTTTCGTCTATGGAGACACCAGTTAAGCCAGGTGAGGTCTCCTAATGTGTGTGGGGTGGGACAAAGGAGCTATCTAAGACATGCTGAGTGGGACTGAGGGCTCTACAGTGGAATAAAACAATAAGAACTAGCCGAGACAGCGGTAGACAAGGCATATTGACATTAGAGAGAAGCATAAAGCAATCACCGGTGTTGATCGGGAGAGCTAAGATAACAACGGGTAAATGGCGATAAATGGGTAGAACAGGTCAGTTAGGTACATACAGGGCCTGAGTTCGAGGCTGGGGCCGACAGATAAACAGAATGAGGTACCGTGTTATTGAAACAGTCCAGGGGGCATCAGCTGTGTAGCCGAGTGTTCATAAGGTCCAATGCACAGCAATAGTTGAGTCAGGGGGCCGTTCAGTAGTCACTACTACGCTAGGCGAACGGGGGACACGGCGTTCAGAAAGCTAGTAGGCCGGAGCTAGCAGATGGTTCTTCGGCGACATCATAACGGAATAGCCTGTTGAGACCACATCGGGCGATTACGTCGGCAGACCAGTCGTGATGGATCGGCGGGGCTCCGTGTCGACGATAAAGGGTCCGGGCCAATTGGAAAAATAGGTATTGTAGCTCTGGAATTAGCTGGTATATGGGCCTAGCTCATGGCTAGCTCAAGGCTAGCTGGTGCTTGCTTTGGGACAGAGGCGTTAGCTACTCGTTTGCAGCTAGCTAGCTGCGATGATCCGGTGTAATGATCCAGAGTCACTGGAATCCGATGATGTGGTAGAGAGAAGCAGTCCAATATGCTCTGGGTTGATATCGCAATGTGCAGACTGGCAGGTATTGTCCGGGCTATGGCTGGCTGGTGTCCAAGCTAAAGGTGAAGACCGCTAGCCGTGGCTAACAAAGACTAGTAGCTAGTTAGCTGGCCAGCTCCTGGGGGAGGTTCCGGTTATAAGGAATAAAAATTGCAGATCCGTACCACATTGGGTGAGGCGTGTTGTAGGAAAGTATATTTAGTTCGTAGATTTAGTTTGTAGATAGAAAGTGAGATTCAAATTTATTACAAAAAAACCTGGCTATTTACACGGGATAAGACACAGGATAAGACAAAGACAAAGACACGTCTGACTGCTACGCCATCTTGGAACAAAAGGTAATGTAGCATCTGATCTTGCAGAGAGCGCCTGGGCTGCGGTCCTGTTATTAACCTCCTATCCTTTAGGGAGGGCATGATGAAGCACACAGCAGGGTTGATGGAGAGCTAGAGATGGAGAGAAAGGACAGGGCGGACAGAGATTGTGTATTTGTCACAAATGGTACCCTATTCACTATATAGTGCACTACTTTTGACCAGGGCCCATGTAGTGCACTAAATATGAAATAGGGTGGCATTTAGGACGCAGTGGGCTGTCCACTGGCTGGGGGCGAGGGGGGGGGGGCTTACACAGAGTTTCCCTCTAACTCCGGTTGAATTACCTTTTGGTTAAATGGATAGAAGCATATCACATGGCCTTTAGAGGGGATGTATGGTATATCAGACTGGATTACTGTCAACATATTGTCACGGCCGTTGAATGAAGAGGACCAAGGTGCAGCGTGGTGAGCGTACATATTACTTTATTTATATGACGCTGACAAAAACAATAAACAATCAAAAAAAACTGTGAAGCTAAAGGCTATAGTGCCAACAAACAAAGACAACTTCCCACCAAGACAGATGGGAAAAAGGGATACCTAACTATGGTTCTCAATCAGAGACAACGATAGACAGCTGTCCCTGATTTAGAACCCTACCCAGCCAAAACATAGAAATACAAATAATAGAACGAAAGAACATAGAATAACCACCCCAAATCACACCCTGACCAAACCAAATGGAGACATAAAAAGGATCTCTAAGGTCAGGGCGTGACACATATGTTTTTCACTCCCTGTACATTGGTTCTTCCCCATGCTGCCCTTACCTTATTTAAAACCAAGAGATTGAGAGCAATCAGTCAAATGAGTCTATTCTTCATGGCCCTCTCTGTAGAATTGATTTTATCTGAGCATAGCCATACAGATTACAAATTGTAAATTTGGCCAGCTGATATTTGAAAAATAAGCTCTCCCCACACTGGAAGCCTTGGCCTTTATCAGGGCGGTGGCAAACAGTTTGAAATGTATAGACCCAGATTGTACAGCTACTGAGGCATGCTGCTGTCTGCTCAGAGCCCTGAAGCTGGAGGATTCCTTCATCTCACATGGCAGAGCTTATTGGGGACATTAGGTCTGTATGGCCATTGGTTCAACCCGAGTGCCCTCAACAGGTTGACGTTAATGGTCATGACTCTTGGCCTAGAGGCAGAACTGAGCGATTTCCCCTTAGATAGGCCCCTTAGTCATAATTGGCTATAAAAATTCATGAAAACAAATATTTGAATTTAAGGTTAGGGTTAGGCATTAGGGTTAGCAGTGTGGTTAAGGTTAAGGTTAGGTTTCAAATCTGTTTTCTATGATTTTGTGGTTATGCCAGCTAGTGATAACTCTGCAGCGCTGCCTCCAGAACAAGATTCATGAGAGAGAAACGTTAACTTGCGTACCCTCACTAACAACAATAACATGATTCAGTAGCATGAAAGCACGGTTAGTAGTCATGAATAGGATATGTCACATGAAGAGCTGCATCTCCATTACCTCCAGGCTTAGCCAATGGCTCATAGGCTTAGAGCATAGGGGGTAGAAGAGCTGTATTAGAAAGGGAGTGAGTATCTGATGTTCTTTATAATACTGATATTTTGATTAATATACATAATACTCGTTCACAATATATTACATCTAAAACACTAAAATGTACACATGGATTTTGCAAACTCTTCAACCCTTTCATCCATGTAATGTCAACCAACAGGTCATTGATGTATATTTTAGTCTCACAGACAAGAAGAAGAAGTTGTTATGTTAAGCATGAGGTTACAAAGGTCTAATCACGCTTTGTAGTCTGCTTGCCCTTTCAACAACAGTGTGAATCAAATGATTCAGTGATTATAACAGTATCGTAACTTGATAATGCTTGACAAATATGTCTTAGATAGTCTTGCATGTTTATTTGAACAGGATTGTTTGATTTATAGTCCTTTAAAAATCATTGTTATTATTATTACTTTACAGTAGAATCATAATTGCCTCCGAAAGATCATGGAAACTGAGTTCTGACAGAATTGTTTTTATTCTTACACCAAGTTGGTAACCAATGGTGCTGCCTTTTCTCTGTTTATGGCCCCTTCTTTGATAAAGCTGGCGTGTCACTTACTGTCCATATTATTCAGTTGTTCTTTTGAGACTTTAAATACATACATTAGTTCAGTGCATATGTTCTTCTCCTCTATGTACACATCCTCCTCCCCCCTTCCCTCTTTCTTTCTCTCTCTCTTTCTTCCCCTCCGGCAGGGAGATGTGGTCCTCAGGCTGGCGCCTGCCACAAAGTGTTCTGTAAAAGTGTAATTGTGGCTAATGGTTTGTGCAGCTAATTAAAGTGTTTGAATTACAGTAATCAGTCAGCCACGTTGGGCCGTGCTTTACCCCTGCTCCTCCAGGCATGGCAGGGGCTAGAAGAGAAAAGAGGAGGAGTGTGAGAGAGAGGGTGGAGGAGACAAAAGATTAAAGAAGTGAGCAGATGATAGGGGGGTTAGAAAAAGAGTGAGAGAGGATGAGAAGGAATGAGGGGTGCTAGAATGAAAGCGTGAGAAGGAAAGAAAGAGAGAGAGAGAGTGAGAGGAGCCAAGTAGGTTATCAGAGCAGAACATAATTAAGGATTTTTTTGTATGACAAAAACACGGCCAAAGGAACAATATTGACCTTTGGAAGTAGAGCGGCACACCACATACAGTGCAGCTCATCAATGCTGTGCTGTGCTGTGCAGTGGCCCTGCATTCCTTTGGATGATTCTGGAGCCTATGGAACAATGGATGGCAGGCAGTCATCAATCTAGCCATCCATCCAAACACCTCTTGGTGACCCAGGATCAGCCAAGGAAGCACTGGTGAAATACAACTGAAGCTTGTTGAACATTTTTGACAAGGATGTTTTCTGTTGAACCACTGTATTGTAATATGTGACTTGTTTCAGGAAACTAGGCATAAGTTGCGTGTCACTACTTCACCAGAGAGCCATTTAAAAAATATATATACACTGCTCAAAAAAATAAAGGGAACACTAAAACAATACAATATAACTCATAGTCAATCACACTTCTGTAAAATAAAAATGTCCACTTAGGAAGCAACACTGATTGACAATAAATTTCACATGCTGTTGTGCAAATGGAATAGACAAAAGGTGGAAATTATAGGCAATTAGCAAGACACCCCCAATAAAGGAGTGATTCTGCAGGTGGTGACCACAGACCACTTCTCAGTTCCTATGCTTCCTGGGTGATGTTTTGGTCACTTTTGAATGCTGGCGGTGCTCTCACTCTAGTGGTAGCATGAGACGGAGTCTACAACCCACACAAGTGGCTCAGGTAGTGCAGCTCATCCAGGATGGCACATCAATGCGAGCTGTGGCAAGAAGGTTTGCTGTGTCTGTCAGCGTAGTGTCCAGAGCATGGAGGCGCTACCAGGAGACAGGCCAGTACATCATGAGACGTGGAGTAGGCCGTAGGAGGGCAACAACCTGTAAGGGCTGTCGTTCTCCTCATCCTCGGATGAGGAGAGGAGAGAAGGATCAGTAGACCAAAATGCAGCATTAGGGAAATAGGCCATCTCTTTATTTGAAAAAAACTATGATGGCAACACGAAAAACAAAACACTTTCAAATATACAAAACAAGAAAACGACGTAGACGAAAAACTGAACATGAACTTACTTAACTAAAACGTAAAACTCACGGACAGGAACAGACTACATCAAAACGAAACGAACATCCAAACAGTCCCGTATGGTGCAAACATAACACAGATACGGAAGACAATCACCCAACAAACAAACAGTGAGAACACCCTACCTAAATATGACTCTTAATTAGAGGAGAACGCAAAACACCTGCCTCTAATTAAGAGCCATACCAGGCAACCAAAACCAACATAGAAACAGATAACATAGACTGCCCACCCAAAACACATGCCCTGACCTAAACACATACAAAAAACAACATAAAACAGGTCAGGACCGTTACACAACCCAGCAGCAGGACCACTACCTCCGCCATTATGCAAGGAGGAGCACTGCCAGAGCCCTACAAAATGACCTCCAGCAGGCCACAAATGTGCATGTGTCTGCTCAAACGGTTAGAAACAGACTCCATGAGGGTGGTATGAGGGCCCGACGTCCACAGCTGGGGGTTGTGCTTACAGCCCAACACCGTGCAGGACGTTTGGCATTTGCCAGAGAATACCAAGACTGGCAAATTCGCCACTGACGCCCTGTGCTCTTCACAGATGAAAGCAGGTTCACACTGAGCACATGAGCACATGTGACAGACGTGACCGAGTCTGGAGACGCCGTGGAGAACGTTCTGCTGCCGGCAACATCCTCCAGCATGACCGGTTTGGCGGTGGGTCAGTCATGGTGTGGGGTGGCATTTCTTTGTGGGGCCGCACAGCCCTCCATGTGCTCGCCAGAGGTAGCCTGACTACCATTAGGTACCGAGATGAGATCCTCAGAGCCCTTGTGAGACCATATGCTGACACATGCACATTTGTGGCTAGATAGCCCGTCCTCAACACCCGTTGAATAAAGGTTGGCAAAAAAGCGTAATTAAATTGTTGCAAGCAGCACAGTTACAGTCACCAAATCTCTGGATAACATGAAAACAACCTAACCTGCTCTGCTGGGTGAGTAAAATGGTCAGAGTGAGCTGTTCTCTCATTTGAGTCTGGAAGTAGCTAGCAAGCTAGCCAACGTTAGCCAGTTAGCTTGGGTGCTTGACTGCTGTTAGGTTAGAACCCTCAGATCAACCCTACTCCTCGATCAGTGTCCAATGTGAAAGCTCTGAGAGCTAAACGCCCTGAATTTACCTAGTTTACGAACACCCAGAGCGGACTCTGGTTCCAGATTGAATTTAGGAAGACACCCGTAGTATAAATCAACCTTTAGTCTTGAAATCTTTGGTTGTTTAATACATGGCCTCACATGTGAGATGGGTGGGGCTAAGACTTAAGAGGGTGTGAACAATGCTGAATGGGTGTAGACAAGAAGAGCTCTCCAGTATGTTTACCAATACATTCAAGGGCAATTTTCTCAAAAGTGAGATTACAAGTTTATCAACTTTCAAAGCAGAATTACTTTCCCATTCTTCCTCAATTATAGTGTATGATACACCATTTTCAAGCTCTGTTTCTCTACTTTTATCCAATGTAAAAAGCACAATTTCAAATTTTGCTACATAAGACCGAATTGAGCTGGTCAGTCAAAAATGTGAGCAAAATTTGAAATTGTGTTTTTTACATTGGATAAAAGACCTACAAAATGGTATATTATACACTACAGTTGAGGAACAATGGGAAAGTAATTTTGGTTTGAAAGTTGCTAAACTTGTAAACTCACTTTTAAGAAAATGGCCTTTGAATCTTTTGGTACTACTACTGGAGAGCCCTTCTTTGTCTACACCTATTCGTTCACACCCCCTTAAGCTTTAGCCCCAACCATCTCATTAAGAGTTGATCCGAGCATTCTGTACTAACAACATAAGTTCCCAAGCTAACTTGCTAGCTACTTCCAGACACAAATGACAGAACAACTCACTGAAAATTACTCGCCCTAGCAGGGCTGGTTAGGCTGTAATGTTTTCCAGAGCATTGGTGACTGCAACTGTGCTTTCAGATTGGCCGTTTGTAAATTCAAAATGAGTCGCAGCATTCAGAGCGCACACCGGACACTCTGGCCGATGAGTAGGGTTGACCCGAACGTTTTGACCTCACAAGGGCAGTCAAGCACTCAATCTAACTGGCAAACATTGGTTAGCGTGCCAGCTAATTCCAGACACAAAATGAGAGAACACCCCACTCTGACCATTTTACTCGCCCTAGCAGAGCTGGTTACGCTGTTTTCATGTTATCCAGAGCTTTGATGACTAACTGTTCTGCTGGCAACAATTTAAATACGCTTTTTTGCCAATGTTAATGCAACCGCTGTGTTAGATTTTTAAAAATAACTTTACCACAACGTACAGCTTGGGTTATTGTGAGACAGCGCTCACCAACACGGCGGAGAATAGGCATCAACATATTACACAGAAATACGAAATAACATCATAAATGTTTTCTTACTTTTGCTGAGCTTCCATCAGAATGTTGTACAAGGAGTCCTATTTCCAGAATAAATCATTGTTTGGTTTTAGAATGTCCTTTTCTTCTGTCGAATTAACAACTTTGGGTAGCCATGTCGATCTCACGTGTCCATCATCTCTTGACGCATGGAACGAAAAATTCCAAAATTCCCAATAAACGTTGAATAAACTGATCAAACTCGGTTGACAAATCCTACTTTATGATGTTTTTCTCATATGTATCAAATAAAATCAGAGCCGGAGCAATTCGCTGTGTATACCGAACGCTCTTCAGAAGACAATGTCGAGCTCCCCCGCGAGCCGTTGCAAAGAAAATACCGGACCTGTCACTCCAAAAGCTCTTATTCGGCCTCAGATCAAGCTAGACACCCCATGTCACCTTCCACTGCCTGTTGAAATCTAGTGGAAGGCGTGTGAAGTGCATACATATCGATAAATAAAAGCCAGTTGAATAGGCAGGCCCTGAAACAGAGCCTCGTTTTCAGATTTTTCACTTCCTGTATGGAAGTTTGCTACCAAATGAGTTCTGTTTTACTCACAGATATAATTCAAACAGTTTTAGAAACTTCAGAGTGTTTTCTATCCAATAGTAATAATAATATGCACATTGTATGATCTAGAACAGAGTACGAGGCCGTTTAAATTGGGCACGATTTTTTCCAAAGTGAAAACAGCGCCCCCTTTTGACAAGAAGTTAAACACATCCTAAATATGGATTGCATACATCATTTGACTTGTTTCTACGACCTGTAACGGAACTTTTTGAGTTTTTGTCTGGAGGGATTGCTCGTGCGTCATGAAAATGGATACATGGGCTGAACATGCTAACAACAAGTGGCTAAATGATGGGCTTTATGGAACTTTTCAGTCATTTATTGTCGAACTGGGAATCCTGAGAGTGCCTTCTGATGAAGTTATTCGAAGGTAAGTGCATATTTATAGTGTTTTTGTAGCTTCTGTTGACGCCAAAATGGCGACTATTTCTTTGGCTAGATTGTGCTCTGAGCGCCGTTCTCAGATTATATTTTCAAAAGTTTATTTTGAAATCTGACACAGCGGTTGCATAGAGGATAAGTTTATCTTTACTTCTGTGAATAACACTTGCATCTTTTATCAATGTTTATTATGAGTATTTCTGCAAAATTACTGGATGTTTAGGAATCAAAACATTACTGCACGTAACGCGCCAATGTAAACTGAGATAATGTGCATATATATATAAAAATTATCGAACAAAACATAAATGTATTGTGTAACATGATGTCATATGACTCATCTGATGAAGATGTTCAATGGTTAGTGATTCATTTTAGCTCTATTTGTGGGTTTTGTGAAAGCTATCTTTGCTGTGAAAAAATGTCTGTGCTTTTTTGGATTTGGTGGTGAGCTAACATAAATATATGTGTTTTCGCTGTAAAACATTAAAAAAATCGGAAATGTTGGCTGGATTCACAAGATGTTTATCTTTCATTTGCTGTATTGGACTTGTTAATGTGTTTAAGGGAAGTCCCCCCGCAATTGTACAAAATAACATGGCAAGTTATTGGCACCGGGCGCAGCATATACACGATGGACAAATACACTATTTCTGGCGGTGTTTCATCCAAAGTTGATGGCAAATGCCATGCTGCAAATGAGCTGTGTAACACTCCAAAATTCCTATAGTGGGCGAGTGTCTTCTATCTAAATTTTTCATAGGCCTTTTGTAACGCAAGTCAAGACCCAAGAGTAAAATTTTGAAATTTTGAAAGTTTTGGCAAAAACGTATCACCCCCTTAAAAAAGTGCTTTCTGGACCGTTTTTCGAAATTCTTTCGAGTTTTATGTCAATTACACATGTGTAAGAACTGTATGAAAATACTTTTTTCAAATTTTATTAACATATTTTTTTTTTTACATTTTATTTGAACTTAACCTGTTGGGGATGGGGGCGCTGTTTAGACTATTTATGCTAATGTGGCTAATTTTTTAAACGGCTTCCCACAAAATCCTTGATCGTACAATATGCATATTATTATTATTATTGGATAGAAAACAGTCTATAGTTTCTATAGGAGTTGAAATTTTGTCTCTAAGTGGAACAGAGCCCATTCTACAGCAATTTCCCTGACATGGAGTCAGATTTGAGAAACGTTGGCCACTTTTCTGAAGTCATTTAAAAGGGCTCTGTCGTTGCTATGACTATACGGACACTTCTTACGTCTTCCCCTGGATGCCTTTACGTGATGACGATTCCAACGGGCTCGATTGCTCGTTCACAGGCCCTACAAATGAAAAAAACCTTTAGCTAGCAAGTCTTTTCTTGCTGCGTAACGCGCGTGGAAGACACCGACCCTCTCCTGTTCCAAGCGTTAGTTTAGCCTGTTATATTTCTCCGGTCATCTTTTCACTCGTTATAGGAGTTACAAACATCACAAAGTAGTTAATTTAATGCGTTTTATAGCAATTTATATCCGTTTAGTGCGATTTTGGGACATTTATTTTTGCAACGATGTGAAAAGTTGGGCACGCTTTTCAGTTCATCCCGAACGTAGTTGACATTTCCACATGGCAAGAGGACAGCTTTCCACCAAAAGACGATTTCTCCCAAGAAAGGATCCTTTGCCCAAGATACTGATGGAAGAACAGCTCAAGGTAGGACATTTTTATTATGATAAATCGTGTTTCTGTCGAAACATTTTAGTGGCTTAGGACGCCATGTTTTTTGACGTAGCTTCGCTTGGCGCAAACTGTATTGAAAAGTAAGGATAAATTAAAAAATGTAATAACGCAATTGTATTAAGAATTAAATTGTCTATCAATCCCTGTCCACCCTATATTTTTTAGTCACGTTTATGAGTATTTATGTATAAGAGTAGATCACTGTCTAAGTGGCGCAAGGACGTTTTCTTTACCAGCTTGTCTACATTTCACATTGTCTAACCATGATTTTGGTGGCTAAATATAAACATTTTCGATCAAACTGTATATGCATGTTGTAATGTGATGTTACAGGAGTGTCATCGGAAGAATTCTGAGAAGGTTAGTGAAAAAATTAATATCTTTTGGCGATGTTGACTTTTATCGCTCACTTTGGCTAGAATCAATGCTGGGCTGCTAATTGCTATGTGCTAAGCTAATATAACGATTTATTGTGTTTTCGCTGTAAGACACTTAGAAAATCTGAAATATTGTCTGTATTCACAGGATCTGTGTCTTTCGATTCGTGTATGCTGTGTATTTTTACGAAATGTTTGATGATTAGTAGTTAGGTAAACACGTTGCTCATTGTAATTATTCTAGTCCATTTGTGATGGTGGGTGCAATTGTAAACTATGCCATATACCTGAAATATGCACTTTTTTCTAACAAAACCTATCCCATACCATAAATATGTTATCAGACTGTCATCTAATGAGTTTTTTTGTTGGTTAGGGGCTATAAATATCTTAGTTTAGCCGAATTGGTGATGGCTACTGGTGTTGGTGGACAAATAAAAGATGGTGGATTATGCTAATGTGTTTTTAGGTAATAGATGTACATCTTTACATATTGTGTCTTCCCTGTAAAACATTTTAAAAATCGGAAATGTTGACTGGATTCATAAGATCTGTGTCTTTCATTAGCTGTATTGGACTTTAATGTGTGAAAGTTAAATATTTTAAAAAAATATTTTTTTTGAATTTCGCGGCACTGGTTTTTCAGTGGGGGGGGGGGGGGGGGGGTGCCGCTAGCGCCACGCTGATCCTAGACAGGTTAAGGAATATGTTTTGTGCATTTGGAATGTGATTTCATAGGAAGTCAAAAGTCAAAAGTCAAAAATGTCAAAAATGTGGAAAAAACTCATCACCCCTTTAAAAAAGTGCTTTCTGGACCGTTTTTTGAAATTATTTCGATTTTTAGGTCAATTACACATGTATAAGAACTGTATGAAAATACATTAGTCACATTTTATTATCATAATTTTTTATAAATGTTTATTTGTACTTAAAACTTCTTATGGCTGCAAGGGGCAGCACTGAGTAATCTGGAAAGAGGTGGCCATTTCAAACGGACTCCTACTCAATTCTTGCTTGTACAATATGCATATTATCATTTCTATTGGATAGAAATCACTCTCTAGTTTCTTAAACCGTTTGAATTATTTCTCTAAGTGAACCAGAACTCTTTCTGCAGCCCATTTCCTATCCGGAAGTGAGATTTCCAAATGCAAGGTCTTTTTTCAAGAGCTTGTCTATAAAAGGGCATGTCACTTGGGACCATAGAAACACGTCATACGCCTTCCCTTGGGTGTCATGCGGAAGTGAGAGCAGAAATGACTTGAATATCTCGTTCAGGGATTGAATACATCATCTTGGAGTGAGAGGTCCGCCAGGCGCGAAGTTGAACCTGGAATTGCCTCCTGGAAAACCGTCGTTATAGGTGAATATGATCTCCGGCTTCGATTTTACTTGATACATGTCACAATATCATCCTAAAGTATGTTTTTTCAATGAAGTTTAATTATATTATTTAAATTTTATTCGGGACTTTAGACGTGATGCGTTGGAAGAATTTTTTCAAGAAGGAGAGGTTAGCGCCGCACGGCCAGTGTGCTTGCTAATTCAAGAGGGAAATAGTTCGTTCTGGATCCAAACAAAGACCGTTCTGGACAATGGACCCCTTTACAACATTCTGATGGAAGATCAACAAAGATAAGGACCCAATTTGGGATGCTATTTCATATATCTGTCGAGCTGTGCTATCGCTACCGATTACTTGGAATCAATGCTGTTGTGTGTTAGCTATTGCAGTAAGCTAATATAACGATATATTGTGTTTTCGCTGTAAAACACTTAAAAAAATCGGAAATATTGTCTGTATTCACAAGATCTTTGTCTTTCATTTTGCTATACACCATATATTTTTCTGAAATGTTTTATGATGAGTAATTAGGTAGTTGACGTTGGTGTCTGTATTTACTCTGGCACCTCCCGTGCTATTTCTGACTGTAGCTATGATGGTAGCATCAATGTAAAACTGATTTATAGCTCAAATATGCACATTTTTCGAACAAAATATAGATTTATTGTGTAACATGTTATAGGACTGTCATCTGAGGAAGTTGTTTCTAGGTTTGTTTGGTTGGATCTTGGTTAGTTAGGTTGGCTTTGTGCATGCTACCTGTGCTGTGAAAAATGTCTGTCCTCTTTTGTATTTGGTGGTGAACTAACATAAATATACGTGGTGTTTTTGCTGTAAAACATTTTAAAAATCGGACACGTTGGCTGGATTAACAAGATGTTTATCTTTCAAATGCTTTATTGGACTTGTTAATGTGTGAAAGTTAAATATAAAAAAAAAAATAGATTTTGAATTTCGCGCCCTGCAATTGAGCTGGATGTTGTCATTAGTGTACCGGTGTCGGGCTGCCCCCCTAACAGGTTAAGGAATATGTTTTGTGCATTTGGAATGTGATTTCATAGGAAGTCAAAAGTCCAAAATGTCCAAAATTTGGAAAAAACTCATCACCCCCTTTAAAAAAGTGCTTTCTGGACCGTTTTTTGAAATTCTTTCGATTTTTAGGTCAATTACACATGTATAAGAACTGTATGAAGATACTTTAGTCACATTTTATTATCATATTTTTTTGGAAATGTTTACTTGTACTTAAGGAATATGTTTTGTGCATTTGCAATCTGATTTAATATGAAGTCAAAAATGTGAATAAATTACAAAAAACTTATCAACCCCTTTAAAAAAGTGCTTTTTGGATTTCATAGTCAAAAATAACATTTTGTTTTTAAAAGGCCAAAATGAAGCATTTAAAACCGTTTTGAAAAATGACGCCTGGTAACCCAAAACATGAAACATAGAATATTTTTTGACTTTTTTTGGAAACCTCCTTAAATCACTCAGGCCGGACCCCCATTGCTCGAGAAGAAAAAACAAAACAAAAATTCCAGAAAAAAAACCCGAATATTTTTTGACTTTTTTTGAAAACCTCCATAAATCACTCAGGCCAGCACCCATTGATTTTTGGCCGTAGAATAGTGCTCCCAGAGCTGGTATGGAAGTCTGGATCCCCCTAAAAGCATTTAAGGCTCTCTGTGTCTTTAAGCACCATACTTTTTCATTCCATCCTTGCTGTGTGTGTGTGTGAGCTTTTCTTTGACATCTGTTTAGAGAAATGACTGATTTACACTTCATGAGGGTTGCCTAATCACACATATAAATTTTTGGAAAAATCTGATTTTTTTAACCCTTTGAAACAGCACATATGACCCCATTTTAAGGCACTTCCGGTTGGCACAGGAAGCTATAAGTAAATACCTATCCTGATCGGGGTATGCTTTTACAGAATCCTGAGTTTAAAGTCTATACGTTAAGAACTGACTGATTTACACAGGGTTGAATGCACTATATATCACAAACTGCTGGTTGGGTATGGCAAAACACTTTTAGGGTGGTTTTATCACTTCCGGTTGCTCCAGGAAGCTTAGAATCAACACAAGTAGACCTCATAGTGGCTTGATGGATTGTCATTGAAGACAGGTTCATAAGACATTCATAACCCACATAGGGTTTATTTAAAGAATGCACGTTACATGTCCATATGATTCAACAGTGAAAAACATCACATCATATTGCAAACATAACACACTGTTGAATCATATTGCAAACATAACACACACTGTTACGTTTGCAATATGATTCAACACATCACATGGAGAGGAACCACTATCACTGCCCGGCCATCCTGAGGTCATCAGGACGTTGACTTTTGTATTTCTAAAGTATTCAAAGAATGCACGTTACATTTGCAATATGATTCAACATCACATCATATTGCAAATGTAACGTGCATAACATATTTCAGAGCAGGCCCAAAATTCACAGCGCCTTCTCTTTAATAACCTGTTGGGGATGGGGGCGCTGTTTAGACTATTTATGCTAATTTGGCTAATTTTTTAAACGGCTTCCCACAAAATCCTTGATCGTACAATATGCATATTATTATTATTATTGGATAGAAAACAGTCTATAGTTTCTATAGGAGTTGAAATTTTGTCTCTAAGTGGAACAGAGCCCATTCTACAGCAATTTCCCTGACATGGAGTCAGATTTGAGAAATGTTGGCCACTCTTCTGAAGTCAGTTAAAGGGGCACTGTCGTTGCTATGACTATACGGACACTTCTTACGTCTTCCCCTGGATGCCTTTACGTGATGACGATTCCAACGGGGTCGATTGCGCGTTCACAGGCCCTACAAATGAAAAAACTCTGAAGCTAGTCATTCTTTGGGAGCTGCGTCATGAGCCTAGAGGACACCGGCGCGCACCTGTTCCAAGCGTTAGTTTAGCCTGTTATATTTCTCCGGTCATCTTTTCACTCGTTATAGGAGTTAAAAACATCATAAGGTAGTTAATTTAAAGCGTTTTATAGCAATTTATATCCGTTTAGTGCGATTTTGGGACATTTATTTTTGCAACGATGTGAAAAGTTGGGCACGCTTTTCAGTTCATCCCGAACGCAGTTGACATTTCCACATGGCAAGAGGACAGCTTTCCACCAAAAGACGATTTCTCCCAAGAAAGGATCCTTTGCCCAAGATACTGATGGAAGAACAGCTCAAGGTAGGACATTTTTATTATGATAAATCGTGTTTCTGTCTAAACATTTTAGTGGCTTAGGACGCCATGTTTTTTGACGTAGCTTCGCTTGGCGCAAACTGTATTGAAAAGTAAGGATAAATTAAAAAATGTAATAACGCAATTGTATTAAGAATTAAATTGTCTATCAATCCCTGTCCACCCTATATTTTTTAGTCACGTTTATGAGTATTTATGTATAAGAGTAGATCACTGTCTAAGTGGCGCAAGGACTTTTTCTTTACCAGCTTGTCTACATTTCACATTGTCTAACCATGATTTTGGTGGCTAAATATAAACATTTTCGATCAAACTGTATATGCATGTTGTAATGTGATGTTACAGGAGTGTCATCGGAAGAATTCTGAGAAGGTTAGTGAAAAAATTAATATCTTTTGGCGATGTTGACTTTTATCGCTCACTTTGGCTAGAATCAATGCTGGGCTGCTAATTGCTATGTGCTAAGCTAATATAACGATTTATTGTGTTTTCGCTGTAAGACACTTAGAAAATCTGAAATATTGTCTGTATTCACAGGATCTGTGTCTTTCGATTCGTGTATGCTGTGTATTTTTACGAAATGTTTGATGATTAGTAGTTAGGTAAACACGTTGCTCATTGTAATTATTCTAGTCCATTTGTGATGGTGGGTGCAATTGTAAACTATGCCATCTACCTGAAATATGCACTTTTTTCTAACAAAACCTATCCCATACCATAAATATGTTATCAGACTGTCATCTAATGAGTTTTTTTGTTGGTTAGGGGCTATAAATATCTTAGTTTAGCCGAATTGGTGATGGCTACTGGTGTTGGTGGACAAATAAAAGATGGTGGATTATGCTAATGTGTTTTTAGGTAATAGATGTACATCTTTACATATTGTGTCTTCCCTGTAAAACATTTTAAAAATCGGAAATGTTGACTGGATTCACAAGATCTGTGTCTTTCATTAGCTGTATTGGACTTTAATGTGTGAAAGTTAAATATTTTAAAAAAATATTTTTTTTGAATTTCGCGGCACTGGTTTTTCAGTGGGGGGGGGGGGGGGGGGTGTGCCGCTAGCGCCACGCTGATCCTAGACAGGTTAAACCATAATAAAACAAATAATACGTAGTTATGTTCTAGCTGCGGGTCCAATTCTCACATTATGCTTAGCCCTATGTGAGGCGACCTCGAATCCCAAGTTTCGGTGCCCGAGCAAAACCCTAATTGGTGCTGAAATTCCACTTTTTTCATTGCCTTGCTACGGGGTGCTTGAATGAGCAATCGGACAGAATCGTTGGAGTCCATCTATGGGCCGAGCCGGTTTCAATGCACCTAGTCTTGAGACTCTGGGACGTTTCTAAATGTCGTCAGTTTCATTGAGCTCAAAATGAATTGAAAACATTGCAAATACACAAGGCTTTTTATCGGTCCGGGAACCTTCTAGAGCCACATAACTCACCGTGCACAATCGACCTGAGGTCTAGAACAGGTTTGTAAAGTTTGAGAACTCTAGGTCTGACGGTTCTTTAAAGGTTGGAACAAAAGTAACTACTACATGCACTGTCTGCTTCTTAGCCCCTCAGTGTGTCCCTCGATCATTTCTGTGTGGGTGTGTAATTTTGTTTTTGAAATCTGATGGGATGAATGACTGATTTACAGTTCAGGAGGGTTGTCTATTCACATATATGAAGTTTTGGAAAGATTTGACATTTTTTACCCTTCGAAACAGCCCATTTGACACCAATTATGGCACTTCCGGTTGGCACAGGAAGCTGAAAATAAACACATATCATCACTGGAGTAGGCTTTTACAGAATCCTGAGTTTTAAGTCTGTATGTTAAAAATTGACTGATTTACATAGGGTTGAATACACTATTTCTCTCAAACTGCAGGTTGGGTATGGCAAACACTTTTAGGGTGATTTGACCACTTCCGGTTGCTCCAGGAAGCTTAGAATCGACACAGGTAGACCTCATGGTGGTCTGATGGACTGACATCAAAGACAGGTTCATAAGACAATCATAACCCACATAGGCTTTAGGTTGAATTTAGAGGTGCAGTCAATGTATTCCAATGGGGAGACATTTCATTGTAAACTATTTGATGTAAACACCTTTTTTTAACTGTGAAGGGTTAATGCCACAAGGTCAATGTTAGGCTTGCACAGATCGGGAGGACCTTAGGATTGTTCCTGAGGTGAAATTGTGCTTCTAAATTTAACGGTTCTCTATCTGTCTCCCAAAAGCAAATAAAATTGACATTGAGGTCAAAGGGTCATTCGTGTCCATCTTCTTGTAACGGTGGCTGCGCTCAGACCGAGCGAGCTACGGTCAAGCGGGGCATCTCGTTGAACTCGGCACGGCCTGGAGATAATAGTAATGCCATTGCAGGCTTTGTGTGTCTTTAAGCACCGTACTTTTTCACTCCATCCTTCCTTTTTGTGTGTGTGTGTTTGTGTGAGAGAGCTTTTCTTTGACATCTGTTGGGAAAAATGACTGATTACAGTTCATGAGGGTTGTTTAATCACACAAGTGAAGTTTTGAAAAGATCTGACCTTTATTACCCTTCAAACCTGACCCTATGGTACCATTTTAAGGTACATCCAGTTGACATAGGAAGCTGAAAGTGAACACATACCCTCCTTGGCGTAGGCTCTTATATAATATTGAGTTTTAAGTCTTTATGTTAAGAACTGACTTAACCTTTCACGAGTATCTACCCCGGATCCGGGAGCAGCCCCCACCCCCCCCCCCCCCCCCCCCCACCCCCCCACACTGATTAGCATCGCTAGCATAGCGTCACAATTAAATAGTAGCATCTAAATATCATTAAATCACAAGTCCAAGACACCTAATGAAAGATACAGATCTTGTTAATAAAGTCACCATTTCAGATTTTTAAAATGTTTTACAGGGAAGACAAAATATGTAAATCTATTAGCTAACCATGTTAGCAAAAGACACCCTTTTTCTTTGTCCACCATTTTTTCTCAACACCAGTAGCTATCACCAATTCGGCTAAACTAAGATATTGATAGCCACTAACCAAGAAAAAACCTCATCAGATGACAGTCTGATAACATATTTATGGTATAGGATAGGTTTTGTTAGAAAAATGTGCATATTTCAGGTTTAAATCATACTTTGCCAGTGCAGCCAACATCACAAATCTCACCAAAGCTCCTAGAATTACTACAGACAGCAACCTGTATTACCAATTTACTCATCATAAAACATTTCTTAAAAATACACAGCACATAGCAATGGACAGACACAGATCTTGTGAATTCAGACAACATTTCAGATTTTCTAAGTGTTTTACGGCGAAAACACAATAAATCGTTATATTAGCATACCACATACGCAAACGTTACCCGAGCACTGATTCTAGCCAAAGAGAGCGATATCATATCATCGCCAAAATATATAAATTTTTTCACTAACCTTCTCAGAATTCTTCAGATGACACTCATGTAACATCATATTACAACATACATATGCAGTTTGTTCGAAAATGTGCATATTTAGCCATAAAAAAACGTGGTTATACAATGAAAATAGTAGCAAAACAAGCATGGAAATGTCGGTCGCCATCTTTGAGTGATCTAGTTTAATCAATAGCTAATCATATACTTGACTAAAAAATACAGGGTTGACAGGAATCGAAAGACAAATTAGTTCTTAATGCAATCGCTGATTTACATTTTTTAAATTATCCTTACTTTTCAATAGAGGTTGCGCCAAGCGAAGCTATACAAAACAAGATGGCGGCGTAAGCTTTAACATTTTTCGACAGAAACACGATTTATCATCATAAATTGTTCTTACTGTGAGCTGTTCTTCCATCAGAATCTTGGGCAAAGAATCCTTTCTTGGGTCTAATCTTCTTTTGGTCGAAAGATGTCCACTTGTCCGTCGAAATGCCCACTAACGTACGACCGGGAGCCCGAAATGTGCCCAGCGCGTCAAAGTGCACAACAAAGCAATGCCTCAAAATCGCACTAAAAGGATATAAATTGCTATACAACGGTTCAAATTAACTACCTTATGATGCTGTTAACACCTATAACGGGTGAAAACATGACCGGAGAAATATTACTGGCTACACTAATGCTTGGAAAAAGAGCAGGGCGGTGTCCACCGCGCGTCCGGCGCAGCTGGAAAAGAGTTCCTACCTACAGGTTTTTTTGTTTTATAGTGGCTGTGATTGCGCAATCGATACCATTCAAAGCGTCATCACGTAAATGCATCCAGGGGAAGACGAAAGCAGTGTCCGTATCCTCATAGCATTCACAGTGGCCTTTAAACTGACTCCAGATCAGGGGCCAAAATGTGTGAAATCTGACTCCATGTCAGGGAAATTGCTGTAGAATGAGTTCTGTTCCACTCAGAGACAAAATTCCAACGGCTATAGAAACTAGAGAGTGTTTTCTATCCAATAATAGTAATAATATGCATATTGTACGATCAAGAATTGAGTAGGAAGCCGTTTCATCTGTAGAGACAATTATGCTAATTTGAAACAGCACCCCCTATAGTCGCAAGAAGTTAAAGAGGGTTAAATGAGTGTGTGTTATTTCATAAAACCATATAAAATCACAGGATTCTCGCAGAGCTTCGAGACCCACTTTAAAAATGTACGTCTGAACACACTGCAACTGGATCTGTGATTAAAAAAAAAAAGAAATCCTCTTTGTGAACATCACCAAACGGTCAATGTACGATTTCTCTTAACTTCTTGCGACTATAGGGGGTGCTGTTTTCTCATTAGCATAATTTGCATTACAGATTAAACGGCTTCCTACTCAATTCTTGCTCGTACAATATGCATATTATTACTATTATTGGATAGAAAACACTCTCTAGTTTCTATAGCCGTTGGAATTTTGTCTCTGAGTGAAACAGAACTCAATCTACAGCACTTTTCATGATAGGGAGTCAGATTTCAGACATCTTGGCACCTGATCTGGAGTCAGTTTAAAGGTCCGTGTAAACGCTATGGAGAAACAGACACTTCTTACGTCTTCCCCTGGATGTCAGTAAGTGGTGACGATTTGAATGGTGTCGATTGCGCAATCAGTCCCTTTATAAATCACCAAATACCGAAAGTAGCTTCCCTTTGCTGCCTGCATCTTGCGCAAGAAGTACATCGGATTCGCCTACCTTCCAAACTGTTGTTTAGCCAGTAATATTTCTCCGGTCATGTTTTTACCCGTTATAGGTGTTAACAGCATCATAAGGTAGTTAATTTGAACCGTTTTATAGCAATTTAGATCCGTTTAGTGCGATTTTGAGGCATTGCTTTGTTATGCACTTTCAAGCACCGGGCACGTTTCGGGGTCCCGGTCGAACGTTAGTGGGCATTTCGACGGACAGAGGACATCTTTCGACCAAACGAAGATTAGACCCAAGAAAGGATACATTTCCCAAGATACTGATGGAAGGTCACCTCATAGTAAGAAATATTTAAGATGATAAATCGTTGTTCTGTAGAAAAATGTTAAACGCACGTTCCGCCATCTTGTTTGCTATAGCTTCGCTTGGCGAACCCTGTATTGCACAGTAAGGATCATTTTAGAAATGTAATTCCGCGATTGCATAAAGAACTAATTTGTCTTTCGATAGCTGTCCAACTTATATTTTTTTTGTCAAGTTTAAGAATAGATATCCATGAGACAAGATCACTGTGAAAGAGGGCGACCAACATTTTCAGGCTAGTTTTGCTAGTATTGTCATTGTATAACCACGTTTTTTTATGGCTAAATATGCACATTTTCGAACAAACTCTATATGTATGTTGTAATATGATGTTACAGGAGTGTCATCGGAAGAATTCTGAGAAGGTTAGTGAAAAAATTAATATATTTTGGCGATGATTACGTTATCGCTCTCTTTGGTTTGAATCAATGCTCTGGTAATGTTTGCACATGTGGTATGCTAATATAACGATTTATTGTGTTTTCGCTGTAAAACACTTAGAACATCTGAAATATTGGCTGAATTCACAAGATCTGTGTCTTTCCATTGCTATGTGCTGTGTATTTTTAAGAAATGTTTTATGATGAGTAAATTGGTAAAACACGTTGATCTCTGTAGTAATTCTAGTCGCTTTGGTGAGATTTGTGATGGTGGCTGCAATGGCAAACTATGATTTATACCTGAAATATGCACATTTTTCTAACAAAACCTATCCTATACCATAAATATGTTATCAGACTGTCATCTGATGAGGTTTTTTCTTGGTTAGTGGCTATCAATATCTTAGTTTAGCCGAATTGGTGATAGCTACTGGTGGAGAGAAAAAATGGTGGACAAAGAAAATTGTTGTCTTTTGCTAACGTGGTTAGCTAATAGATTTACATATTGTGTCTTCCCTGTAAAACATTTTAAAAATCAGAGATGATGGCTTGAATCACAAGATCTGTATCTTTCATTTGGTGTCTTGGACTTGTGATTGAATGATATTTAGATGCTACTATTTAATTGTGACGCTATGCTAGCGATGCTAATCAGTGTGGGGGGGGGGGGGGCGGGGGATGCTCCCGGACCCGGGGTAGAGGCTCGTGAAAGGTTAAATTACAATAGATAAATGGCTGGTTCTTTTTTTCCTGACACCGTATGCTTATGTACTTTCACATGAAGCGGTCAAATTAGCACCCTACTTGCGTTTTAACCCTTTAATCCCAGAAAAATGGCCATAACTCAAAAAGCGCCGAGGTCTCGATGCCATCTCGTTCGGGGCCAACTGCCCATTACTCCAAACCTACGCTCACCGAGTTTCGTCTTCGAAATATTTTCGAAGAAAAGGAGAAAAGGCCGCGCTCGTTTGCCACATGCTCGTGCGCTTGCAATATGATTTATTTTCCCTCTTGTGGGAAATTTCGAGAATGCGGAAAAAAGTCAAAAATTTGTCATTTTTATAAAACGGAAACCGAAAGTCCGAGACGTTTTTTTGGGTGACTTCCTGAAAGAGCTCTCCGCCGCCCGCGGCCCGACGCCGTCCGCGATTTTCTGAAACGTCGCCGGACGTCAGGTAAGGGACCGTACATTTGCAATGGGACTTTCTTCACTAACCATACGGCTCCCGTCTCAGATGTCCCTTAAGGTATGAAAGTTAAATATTTCTAAAAAATATTTTTGAATTTGCCTTTTCAGTGGAATATGTGGGGGTTCCGCTAGCGGAACGTGAGCGAAAGCACACCAAACAATTATGTTAGCTCAGTACATAGCCACAGAAAAACACAGCCATTTTCCCAGCAAAAGATAGTAGTCACAAAAAGCAGAAATAAAGATACAATTAATCACTAACCTTTGATGATCTTCATCAGATGACACTCATAGGACATCATGTTACACAACACATTTATGTTTTGTTCGATAATGTGCATATTTATATCCACAAATCTCGGTTTACATTGGCGCCATGTTCAGAAATGCCTCCAAAATATCCAGAGAAATTGCAGAGAGCCATGTCAAATAACAGAAACACTCATCATAAACTTTGATGAAAGATACATGTTTTATATAGAATTGAAGATACACTTGTTCTTAATGCAACCGCTGTGTCAGATTTCAAAAAAACTTTACGTAAAAAGCACACCATGCAATAATCTGAGACGGCGCTCAAACATAACAACATTTCTCCGCCATGTTGGAGTCAACAGAAATACGAAATTACATCATAAATATTCCCTTACTTTTGATAATCTTCATCAGAATGCACTCCCAGGTATCCTAGTTCCACAATAAATCGTTGTTTTGTTCGATATTGCCTATTACTTATGTCTAAGTACCTACTTTTGCTAGCATGTTTAGTGCACATGTCCAAACGCTTGCGCAAATGCAGGCAAACTCGGACGAAAACTTCAAAAAGTTATATAACAGGTTGAATAAACTGGTCAAACTAAGTAGAGAATCAATTTTCTGGATGTTGTTATCATATATATGCAATAACGTTCCAACTGGAGCATTCCTTCATGTCTGTAGAAGTTATGGAACTCAAAGCGATATCATGAGGAAAGCGCATGAACAGGAACTGGCATTCTGCCAGACCAATGACTGAAACACCTCCCATCCGGCCCCACATCACACTAGAGGCTTCATTCCACGTTCTACAGACTGTTGACATCTAGTGGAAGGCGTAGGAAGTCCAAACAGATCCATATCTTACAGGGAATTGAATCGGCGATGAGTTGAACATTGACCAGTCTCAGAATTCTCACTTCCTGTTTGGATTTTTTCTCAGGTTTTTGCCTGCCATATGAGTTCTGTTATACTCACAGACATCATTCAAACAGTTTTAGAAACTTCAGAATGTTTTATATGCAATAGTAATAATAATATGCATATATTAGCATCTGGGACAGAGTAGGAGGCAGTTCACTATGGGCAAGCAATTCATCCAAAAGTGAAAATGCTGCCCCCAATCCTAAAGAAGTTAAAGCAACCGCTGTGTCAGATTTCAAAAAAGCTTTACGGATAAAGCAAATACCATGCAATAATCTGAGGTCGGCGACACAAATATAGCCGCCATATTATGCAGTCAATAAAAGTCCTCAAAGCATTATAGATCTTCACTCACCTTTGCTGATATTCGTCGGAATGCACTCCCAGGACTCCCACTTCCACAAGAAATGTTGGTTTTGTTCGGTAATGTCCATCATTTATGTCCAAATAGTTACTTTTGTTAGCGCGTTTGGTAAACAAATCCCAAGTCACGAAGCGCTTTCACTAAAAGCAGACTCAATGTCAAAAAGTTCCGAAACAGTCATTAGAAACATGTCAAACTATGTATTGAATCAATCTTTAGGATGTTTTTAACATAATTCTTTAATAATGTTCCAACCAGAGAATTCCTTTGTCTTCAGAAAAGCAAATAAAATGGGAGCGAACTCTCATTTGAACGCGCATGGTCAGCTCGTGGCTGCTGGCAGACCTCTGACTCATTCCTCTCTGCTTCTGCCCCACTTCACAGTAGAGGCATCAGACAAGGTTCTGAAGACTCTTGGCCTCTAGTGGAAGCCTTAGGAAGTGCAACATTACCAATATCCCACTGTATCTTCAATTGGAGCCGAGTTGAAAATCGACCAACCTCAGATTTCCCACTTCCTGGTTGGATTTTTCTCAGGTTTTTGCCTGCCAGATGAATTCTGTTATACTCACAGACATCATTCAAACAGTTTTAGAAACGGTCAGGGTGTTTTCTATCCAAATCTACTAATAATATGCATATTCTAGCTTTAATGGCTTTGTAGGAGGCCGTTTACTCTGGACATGCTTTTCATCCGGACGTGAAAATACTGGCCCCTACCCCCAAAAAGTTAACATGCATGAAACCAAGGCTTTTACAGTTACAGAAGTCAACATATTATAGCACCTTGGGGAATGGGAGTGGAGCTAGGCACTGCATGGCCTGGATTAACCTCCACATCACCAGAGGAACAGAGGAGGAGTACGATAAGGGTACGGCTAAAGGCTATAATAACTGGTCGTCTAGAATAGATTCAAGGCATAATGTACAGACAAAGGTATAGTATGTGAATGTGAATACAGTGAGGGTAAACCTGTGCATAGAGTGACGATGAAAGAGATATTGTCTCTAGAAATAGTATTTAAACCAGGCGATGTCACTGCATGTGTGGTAGGTGGAACTAAAGTGTTAAATAAGGCGTATTGAGCAGGGCTAGAGGCTCTACAGTGAAATATGGCAATAATTACTAACCAAAACAGCAATGGACAAGGCATATTGACGTTAGCGAGAGGCATGTGCAGCTGAGTGATCATAGGAGTCCAGTGAGTGGCTTCAGGCAGCTAGCGGGCCGGAGTAAGCAAGCTAGCAGAAGGGCCTTGGAGGGACGTGGCGATGGAAGAAAGTCTGTTGTGGCCCCCTCGTGCAATTACGTCGGCAGACGGATCAGCAGGGCTCCGTATGGTAAACCAGGCCAATTGGCAAAATAGGTATAGCGGCCAAAGAATTTGTCCGATGGGCCTCTTAACTAACAGGATGGGCATTCAGGGGACGACGCGACGGGCGGAGCCAGTTGAGAAAACCCCATCGGGCGAATCATGTCGGTGGTCCAGTCGTGATGGGTCGGCGGGGTCCAGGCCATGTGGCAAATTAGGTATTATAGCCCAAGGAGTGGCTGATGGACCTTGTTGGCTAGCTGGGAGATGGGCCTAGCAGATGGGCCTAGCAAGGCTAGCTCCAAGCTAATTGGTTCTTGCTTCGGGACAGAGACGTTAGCCAGGAGTGGCCATTCGAATAGTAGCTTACTAGCTGCGATGATCCAGGTGATAAAGAAGGTTCAGAACTTGCGGTAGGAATCCGGAGATATGGAGAAAAACATGTCCGATTTGCTCAGGTTTGAGTCACTCTGTGCAGACTGGCGAGAGTTGTCCGTGCTAGAGGTAGCTGATGACCGCTGGGACTTTTAAAGAACCTGGTGCCGGCTCTGGTGTACAGTGTACATCATGTTACAGGACTGCTAGCAGAGTTACGCTGGCTAGTTATTAGCATTAACGGCAATATGTTCTACTACCTCGGGTTCCATGGCACCATAACAAACACTTTTCCTGCCTCATAGTTGTGTGATTCGATCAGAATTGTAATTGATTATCATGTCATTCAGTAAATCCACACCCTCTGAGTCCCAAACAGTCCCACACTGTTAACAGGCTCTATGCGCAACAATTCGAGCCTGGGGACGTGGTCATGTTCATTATCAACTACATCATTACCAGTGGCAAACATTTTACCACATGCACTGAGTTGTTTACCCTGCTTTAAAGACACACTCCTCAATCTGCTCCCACCCACAAAGACCAATAAGCTGTAAAGTGTAAAGTGAGATGTGGGTCTTGGCAAATTCTGCAAATGAGATACTATAACTCTGTGGTAACGGTTCCCCAAAACCAGGGGGCAGTTGACATTGAATGTGAATAACTCTGTCGCAGTTATATTAAATGTCAAGAAGTCCCACCCTTCAGTTTACAAACACACATATTATGGCCTCACTGGGTGGAGGCAGAGATTTAGGAGTGGGGCTTTAAAAGGCTTATGTAGATGTTGGACATACAGTATAACATGCAGGACAAGGCCATATCATATGCTGATGGGTATGACCTGCTGTCATTTCTGTAGTGACGAATTCTCTCCCAGAGTGCTTTCATTCAGGATGTTCTCTCTCTCTCTCTCTCTCTCTCTCTCTCTCTCTCTCTCTCTCTCTCTCTCTCTCTCTCTCTCTCTCTCTCTCTCTCTCTCGCGTAGAGGGAATAAATCAAGTCCCCATCAAGGCCTCTTGGCAACCACTACCCTACAATAACAACAGCACAGGGAGCAGAGGCAAGGAAGTAAGGAAGGAAGGAGAGAGAGAGAGAAACGGACTGTGATGACACAGAATGAGGGAGTAGAAGTAGAGGGACACTTTAGGGAAAGAAAGAGTAAAATAGACAGAAAAAAGAGATAGAAAGAATCTGTCATTGTCTGACATGTACAGTATAGAGTATATACTGTATATTTAGAAAAAGAAAGACAGAAAGACACGCTGCCTCTACTGTAAGACCCACTTTGTCAAATTTAATAGCCTTTTTAGCATGTTCGTCCAAACAGCCAGAGGAGAGGAAAGAAAGAAAGAATAATTAACGACAGAGAATGCCACTTATTACGGACAAAAAACATCCACATCTCTCTCCATCACACACACACACACACACACTAAATGGTGAAATGAATGAATTAGTAACTAGACAATTTATTCAGGTTTAATAGGGTCTCCATACAGAATGTTCCTAGCCCGACAAATGAGCAAACAAGTCACAGAGTGACAGTGATATCCATTATGTGTTTAATTATCTTCAAAGTTCGAGTGAAGGGCATTTCTTCTGCTAATGGGAAGACCGAGCTAAGTGCGACGACGACGGTACTTTTAAAACACTTCTGAACAAAGCTGAGTGACTAGTAGCGTTGGTTCGGCTCAGGGTTTGACAGGCAAGTGAACAATTAAATTACCCTAAATTGGTGCAATCAGAGTCCTCATCATCAGAAAATATCCAACATTGTTGTTATTTAATTCTTGTTTTTTTCCTTTCCAAGTCAAATTTGGGCGATGCTAATCCATTTAGCCTTTTAGGCAGCGTTGAAACAAGCCTAAATGATTGGAGTATTCAGGATGAAACGGGTTGAGTGATGGATCGACTTGGTCTCAAATGTCAATCCAGAGTAGGCTTGATTGCATAGCGTTAAGTGGTGATTCTGTGATTTTGGTAATGGAATAATTGAGCCCAGATCAAGAGTTGACTTTCTCATACATAGGCATATTTGACTTAACTTTTATACAGGGTTTTGCTAAAAACTCTAGGCCAAGGTTAATAAAACAAACACTGTCTTTGGTGTCCCATTTAAATCTGCAAGTTTATGGTTTGGAAAAAGTGGTGGCAGGAAGGGGGACCTGAAAGCAATCAATTACAAAAGCTGTAGCTGATGCTTCGCAATTCGGAATGGCTCTCCAACCAACAATTATTTATCATTTGTAAGCTGAAAAGCATGAAAAATGATACTCTTCCCCCTTCTTTACACTCACCTTTCCATTTTATCACTCCAAAGCCCATCTGTAGGTTCGCAATAAGTTAAATTTTTAAGGCCCTGAATGACTGATATGTTGCTAAATGTTGTTATTTATTTGCAGTTAACGATTAAGCTAGGGCTGAGAGAATTGAATGGCAGCATCTGCCGAGAAGCCACAGAGAAACTGGGTTGCCATCAAAAAGACTGCCCCATGGCCCTGCACATTTTCTGATTTCACTCCTCCATTCTCTCTCTCTCTCTCTCTCTCTTTGTCTCTCACACACACACACATACACGTCTCACACGTATGCGCACGCACACAAGAACTAAGACAAGCAGAAGCTTCATTGAGAAATGGTCACCAGAATCACCATAATTAGAGGGTACAATATAGGACTGCTTTTCTCGCGCTGATAGGAATATGCATCGAGACTCCGCCGATAACATTGACGAGCTAACCACCTCCGTCACTGGCTTCATTAGAAAAAGCATCTGGGACGTTGTACCCACGGTGAGGGTTCGCTGCTTCCCCAATCAAAAGCCCTAGTGCATCTTGCCTATGCCGCTCTGTCATTGCTCATCCATATACACTGCTCAAAAAAATAAAGGGAACACTTAAACAACACAATGTAACTCCAAGTCAATCACAGTTCTGTGAAATCAAACTGTCCACTTAGGAAGCAACACTGATTGACAATACATTTCACATGCTGTTGTGCAAATGGAATAGACAAAAGGTGGAAATTATAGGCAATTAGCAAGACACCCCCAAAAAAGGAGTGATTCTGCAGGTGGTGACCACAGACCACTTCTCAGTTCCTATGCTTCCTGGCTGATGTTTTGGTCACTTTTGAATGCTGGCGGTGCTTTCACTCTAGTGGTAGCATGAGACGGAGTCTACAACCCACACAAGTGGCTCAGGTAGTGCAGTTCATCCAGGATGGCACATCAATGCGAGCTGTGGCAAAAAGGTTTGCTGTGTCTGTCAGCGTAGTGTCCAGACGGTCAGAAACAGACTCCATGAAGGTGGTATGAGGGCCCGAAGTCCACAGGTGGGGGTTGTGCTTACATCCCAACACCGTGCAGGACGTTTGGCATTTGCCAGAGAACACCAAGATTGGCAAATTCGCCACTGGCGCCCTGTGCTCTTCACAGATAAAAGCAGGTTCACACTGAGCACATGTGACAGAGTCTGGAGATGCCGTGGAGAACGTTCTGCTGCCTGCAACATCCTCGAGCATGACCGGTTTGGCGATGAGTCAGTCATGGTGTGGGGTGGCATTTCTTTGTGGGGCCGCACAGCCCTCCATGTGCTCGCCAGAGGTAGCCTGACTGCAATTAGGTACCGAGATGAGATCCTCAGACCCCTTGTGAGACAATATGCTGACACATGCACATTTGTGGCCTGCTGGAGTTCATTTTGCAGGGCTCTGGCAGTGCACCTCCTTGCACAAAGGCGGAGGTAGCGGTCCTGCTGCTGGGTTGTTGCCCTCCTACGGCCTCCTCCACGTCTCCTGATGTACTGGCCTGTCTCCTGGTAGCGCCTCCATGCTCTGGACACTACGCTGACAGACACAGCAAACCTTTTTGCCACAGCTCGCATTGATGTGCCATCCTGGATGAACTGCACTACCTGAGCCACTTGTGTGGGTTGTAGACTCCGTCTTATGCTACCACTAGAGTGAGAGCACCGGCAGCATTCAAAAGTGACCAAAACATCAGCCAGGAAGCATAGGAACTGAGAAGTGGTCTGTGGTCACCACCTGCAGAATCACTCCTTTTTTGGGGGTGTCTTGCTAATTGCCTAAAATTTCCACCTTTTGTCTATTCCATTTGCACAACAGCATGTGAAATGTATTGTCAATCAGTGTTGCTTCCTAAGTGGACAGTTTGATTTCACAGAAGTGTGATTGACTTGGAGTTACATTGTGTTGTTTAAGTGTTCCCTTTATTTTTTTGAGCAGTGTATTTATATATTCTTTTCCCATTCCTTTACTTAGATTTGTGTGTATTAGGTGGAATTGTTAGATTACTTGTTAGATATTGCTGCACTGTCGGAACTAGAAGCACAAGCCTTTCGCTACACTCGCAATAACATCTGCTAACCATGTGTGTGTGACCAATAAAATTTGATGTAATGTGATGTGATTTGATTTGATTAACACAGAGGTTGGCGTTAAACTAAAGAACAGGGCTAACGCACACAGAGCTATTGTAGACAACCCTGAAACTACAGCCGAAGACAGAAATAAGTACAAGAATGACCTCCGCAGAGTCATCAAGTGAGCAAAAGGAAAATATAGGAATAAGTTGGAATCATATTTCACAGGCTCCGACGCCTGATGCTTGTGGCAGTGGCAACAGTCCACTATGAATTACAAATGAAGACCCAGCCGTGATCTTCCCAACGATGCTTCTTGTGGCAGACCTGGGGGTTTGGTCAAGACGTTTACACAGATCAGACACGGACAGAGTTGGATTAGCTCGGTTTCAAGGGTATTTATTTAAATAACAACCAAAAATAAAACCTCAGGGATACTGTCTTCTGTTCTCCGGGGTCTTGCTGTATCCTGGAGGAACCAAACTAAGTTCCCTCCATTATCCCTGGGACTGAGCACGACTATACGAGAGTAACCTCTCTTCTCCCCCAGTCCCCTCTCCCGTGTGCTGCCCTTCTGGTAGCTTTATGGGACTCGTCCAGCTGGTGAGAAATCAGCCCCTTGATTATGCACCAAGCACAATCAGCCCCAATTAGTCCTGGCAGGAGAGCCCGTCGAGACCTCGCACGTCCAGCTGAGGGGGCCATCGCCTTGTGATGTAGACTACGTCTGTCACCAGGCCTCGACGAGTCTCCCCCTGGTGGCTGACCTGCTGTACGCCGCATTCTCTACCAGATGAACTCAATGCATTTTATGTACGCTTTGAGAACAAGAACATCGGGCCAGGTGTGAGTGCCGTCACTGACCAAGAGGACTGGGTGATCTCGCTCTCCAAGGCCGACGTGAGAAGGGGCTTTAATCAGGTCACACACAACGCCGCGGGCCCCGACGGTATTCCAGGGCGCGTTCTCAGAGCAGGTGCAAAACAGTTGGCAGTTATATCCACGGTAAATTTCAACTTCTCCTTGTACCAGTCTGTAATGCCCACACGTTTTAAACAATCATCCCTGTTCCTAAGAACTCTAAGGCTTCATGCCACATTGATTAATATCCTTCAGCATTCACTTCTGAAATCATGAAATGCTTTGAGAGGCTGGTTATGGCACACATTAACTCCAACATCCCAGCCAACCTAGACCCACTCCAAATTGCATACCGCCCAACAAATCCATAGACGACCCAATCTCAATTACTCTCCACATCGCCCTCACCCAACTAGATAAGAGGAATACCTATGTGAAAATGCTGTTCATTGACTACAGCTCAGCGTTCATCACCATTCTCCACTCTAAGCTCGTCACCAAGCTTGGGACTCTGGGTCTGAAGACCTCCCTCTGCAACTGGATCCTAGACTTCATGACGGGCCGACCCCAGGTGGTGAGAGTAGGCTACATCCCCTCCACCATGCTGAACCTTAACACCAGGGCCCCACAGGGGTGTGCATAGTCCGCTCCTGTACTGCCTGTTCACCCACGACTGTGTGGCCACGCACGACTCCAACACCATTATCAAGTTCGCTGACGACACGACGGTAGTATGCCTGATCCCCAGCGTCAATGAGTCAGCCTACTACCTCTCCCTCAACGTCAGCAAGACCAAGAAGCTGATTGTGGACTACAGGAAACGAGGGTGCGAGCACACCCCCATCCACATCAACTGAGCGGCAGTGGAGCAGGTAGACAGATTCAAGTTCCTCGGTGTCCAAATTACTAAATAATTCAAATGGTCCAAAAACACACGCACAGTCGTGAAAAGGGCGTGACAGTTCCTTTTACCCCTCAGGAGGTTGAAAAAGTTTGGCATGGTCCCTCAAATCCTGAAAAGGTTCTACAGCTGTGCCATTGAGAGCATATTGACATACTGACAATAGCACCGCCGTTGATTGCATGGCGCTAGAGAGGGTTGTGCGGACAGCCCATTACATCACTGGGGTCGAGCTCCCTGCCATCCAGGACCTCTATATCAGGCGGTGTGAAAAAAGAAGGCCCGAAAATCGTCAAAGACCCCAACCACCCAAGCCATAGACTATTTTCTCTGCTACCGCACAGCATGAGACCGTTGCATCAAGTCTGTCACCAACAGGCTCTTGAATAGCTTCTATCCTCAAGCAATAGGACTGATAAATAGCAAATAAAATAGCTACACTGACTATCTGAGTTAAACCTTGTATCTTTATTGACTTTTAATTTCAGTATATGCACTGTCTTTATGCACACTCACAGGGCCAGACACACTCACACACACTGTCACTCCAACACACACACAAACATTCACTCCATCATTTTCTCACTCACAGATAATATACAGATACATTTATACTGACTCTACACACACGCACACCCACTCACATACAAGCTGCTGCTACTCTGTTTATCTTATATCCTGATGCCTAGTCACCTTCCCCCTATACATATCTACCTCCATCACTCCATGTAAATATGGTATTGGAACTGACTTTTTAAATATTTCCTGTATATAGTATGCTTACTTACTTACATATATTGTGTATTTCATATTTCTTATTCTTATTTCTTCTTTTATTTCTAGTAATACATTGTTTTTGATTATTGCTTGGTTGGGTTTTGAGTTTGCAAGAAAGGCATTTCACTGTGCTTGTGCATGTGACATTAAAACTTGAAAACACACACAAAAACGCACACGCACGCACGCACACACGCACAAACGCGCACACAAACGCGCACACACACACACACACACACACACACACACACACACACACACACACACACACACACACACACACACAAACACCATTCTCTAAATGGTGAAATGAATTTGTAACTAGCCGGTTTATTCCCGTTTAATAGGGTCTCCATACAGAATGTTCCTAGACCGACAAATGAGCAAACAAGTCACAGAGTGACAGTGATATCCATTATGTGTTTAATTATCTTCAAAGTTCGAGTGAAGGGCATTTCTTCTGCTAATGGGAAGACCGAGCTAAGTACGACGACGACGGCAAAGCACTTTCAAACACTTCTGAACAAAGCTGAGTGACTAGTAGTGTTGGTTCAGCACAGGGTTTGACAGGCAAGTGAACACTTAAACACCCTAAATTCGCGCAATCAGAGTCCTCATCATCAGAAAATATCCAACATTGTTGTTATTTATTTATTGGCTTTTTCATTTCCAAGTCAAATTTGGGCGATGCTAATTTCCATTTTGCCTTTTAGGCAGCGTTGAAGCAAGCCTAAATGATTGGAGTATTCCGGAAGAAACGTGTTGAGTGATGGATCGACTTGGTCTCAAATGTCAATCCAGAGTAGGCTTGATTGCATTGTGCTAAGTGGTGGTTCTGTGATTTTGGTAATGGAATAATTGAGCCCAGATCAAGAGTTGACCTTCTCATACATAGGCATATTTGACTTAACTTTTATACAGGGTTTTGCTAAAAACTCTAGGCCAAGGTTAATAAAACAAACACTGTCTTTGGTGTCCCATTTAAATCTGCAAGTTTATGGTTTGGAAAAAGGGGTGGCAGGAAGGGGGACCTGAAAGCAAGCAATTACAAAAGCTGTAGCTGATGCTTCATAATTCGGAACTGTTCTCCAACCAACAAGTACTTATCATTTTTAAGCTTAAGCGTGATAAATGACACTCTTCCGCATTATTCACCCTCATGTTTCTATTCTATTACTCCAAAGCCCATCTGCAGGTTTGTAATACGTTACATTTAAGTCACTGAGTGACTGAGACGTTGCTATTATATATATCATTTTTTGTGGCAGCATCTGCCAAGAAGCCACAGAGATACTGAGACACCATCAAAGAGACTGCCCCATGGCCCTGCAAATGTTCTGATTTCCACTCTTCAATTTTCTCACTCTCTCTCTCTCTCACTCTCTCTATATCTCTCTCTCTCACACACACACACTCTCTCTCTCTCTTAAACATGTCCATCTCTTTCTTTAAATCTTTCCTGAATATCATCATGAATGACATCAGCTAGCTTTTGGATGTTTTTTTTTCTTTCTCTATTTGCCTGAAATTACCTGAGAACACTGTGCAGATCTCTCCTGAGGTCTAGCAAAGCAGGCTAACATGTAATAGCTTTTCCCACAAAAGCCTTGACTGGGCCTCTACATGGGGCTTTCAGATCTAACACACATCTTTATTTAAACCCATTCAGGCGCCTGTCTCTCATTGACTGCTACACCCCCCATCCCCACCACCATCGCTGCCTGCCTGTAACCTCTCCCACTCAATACAGACGCTACCTTTCTTTAAGTAATATCTCTTTTGAGAGTTTTTGTTTTTCATATAGGGTGGGGGGGTTGGTTAGATTAGGGTGCTGGAGAGGTGGGATGTTGGGAGTGTGCAGAGAGTATGGGGCTATAGGAGCAAGGATGTATTGAAAGGGCAGTGGGAAATGTGTAGCATCAATCTTTGATATGCTTTGAGGCCACTTGAATCAATTTCACCTCGGCCGCTCCTCAGCTAATCATGTGGCATAGGGCGGGCAGTGTGCCAAGCCTGTGGACCTTAATGGACAGAGAGCGAATCATACAGACACAGGGAAAAGCTGCACTGGAGCAGATACAGCAGCATGGGTCCATCTGAAACGATGATGCTATAAGGATTCCATTTAACTGGATACTCGCTGTATACTCAATGAATTAATGTTGGGATTCATAAATAACAAAATGCTATTCGCGGTGTAAACAAAAAGATGTCTGAAGTAGTTTAAGCATGCTTTCCTATAGGACAATAATACGTTTTTTTTTGTCGATTACTGTTGTTAAAAGTGTTGATAAAACTGGGGACCACTTCATGTAATGCTTGTGGTTACCTGCAACTACATTATAGTTAAATGAAATACATGACAGCCTTTTTTAACCCTTGTGTTGTCTTAAGGGTAAAAAATGACCCGCCACTATGTTTAACAGCAGAGAAAACCCCTAAATGATATATATTTTTTTAACTAGAATGTTGTTGATCCATCCTCCATTTTCTCCTATCACAGCCATTCAATTCTGTAACTGTTTTAAAACCACCAATTGCCTCATGGTGAAATCCCTGAATTACATGCCTTTCTCTCTGGCAATCGAGTTAGGAAGGATGCCTGTATCTTAGAAGTGACTAGGTGTATTGATACATCATCCAAAGTGTAATTAATAACTTCACCATGCTAAAAGGGATGTATGCTTTTTTTTTCTTTTTTTTTACCCATCTACCTAGGTGCCCTTCTTTCTGAGGCATTGGAAAACCTCCCTGGTCTTTGTGGTTGAATCTGTGCTTGAAATTCACTGCTTGACTGATGGACCTTACAGCATCCAGAAAAGTGGATTTGCAGTATAGGCATATTTCTATTGTCTCATTTGCATATGTTGTTACAATATTCCTGGTAATGGTTCATTTTGATATATATAAAGGGGAATAAAATAATGTATAAGGGTGTGGTGCCTGGCCGTGCATACAATTGAGGCTAACTGTAATTATGCAATCCTAAGGTACTATGCTTTCTGCTGTCATTTTTTTTAAATTCCAAATTACAACAAATGTGTTTTGATAGATTTTGATGAAGACATCTTTAAGATATCAATGTTGACTATTTCAGACTCACATAATGGTTGTTTTTGATCTCTAAAGTAATAATGAAAATTACAACAAAATTATAATTTTTGTGTTCAGCCAAGCCTTTCAAAACGGCTATCCATGTTTTGACCGAAGACACAGACTTTTGCAAATATATTCAGTCTCTCCAAAAAGCTTGTCCATTTCATGTAACATCCATAACGCTTCTTATTTGGTTTATTTCTCCAACATGCCAATATTTAGAAGTCCACTTTTTGGGGTGTACACTTGCCCCAAGGGGTACTATAGACACACACATCAAAAGTTGAATTTCTATTTTGTTTATCCATTCAGTGAGACATTAAAGTTGTGAATTTGCGTGCAAATGTAAAGTTCATGACGCGGGAATCACCCAGTAGTGATCTGCTTCTGTAAGCAAGGTTGTTTGATGCATCAAAATAGGCATGAATGTTTGTAGCTTAGTTTAACTTCTCTTTAGATGACAGTCTATGCTTTATTGTGCAGTTTACTGCTTGTATGAAGCATTTATGAGGATTGTAATGTGTGGGGATCATCAAACATTTACACAAAAAACACATGAGAATAAAGATGGTCATAAAAGAGAATGGAATGTGTCTATATTCAGATCTTTGGCATAGTGCATTACTAGAATTTATATGAACAGGTCATGTCTCTTTATAATCATCGGCCCACACCGTGTTGATCACTTATTTATGTATGGTGAGATTTTAGTGAGTCAACACTGTGCACGGCACATTGTGGTAGTGGTGCATATGTACTCCGAGCACGGTCTCTTTGTTTGTTTCATTGACTTATTTATTCTGTCCATCGACTGTGTTGCCTGTAGCCCAGGCTTTCTTTTTTCCTTTTAAATCACCAGCTCCTAATTATCTGTCACATTTTCTGCTATCCAATGCCAAAGACACACAATGACCAATAATTACCCCTGTAGGCAGCATCTATCAACTCCCTGACATTACACTCTCTCTCTCTCTCTCTCTCTCTCTCTCTCTCTCTCTCTCTCTCTCTCTCTCTCTCTCTCTCTCTCTCTCTCTCTCTCTCTCTATCTCTCTCTCTCTCTCTCTCTCTCTCATATGCTGCTGGGGAGACTATGGCAGAAAAGCATCCCTTGGAAACAGTGCTTAGGCATTTCACTCATTCGTTCTTCCGTTTTCCCTTTGTCTTAAACTATTACACACAGAACCGCACTCAGGAGGAGATATTTGATGTGTGTCACATTGAAAAGCCAAGCGGCCTTGACGTGGGAGAGAACGAGGACCTGTCAGAGAGACTGGTACATGGGGAAAATGGAATGCCAAACTAGAACAAGTGAATATCATATTGCAGCCATTTTATTTGTTTGTTACTAAAATGGCTGCTGAGGATCTGTAAGAGTCACATTCTGTATGGCAACACCGTGAAAATCGTGTTTTTCATATACAGTGGGGAGAACAAGTATTTGAGACACTGCCGATTTTGCAGGTTTTCTTACTTACAAAGCATGTAGAGGTCTGTAATTTTTATCATAGGTACACTTCAACTGTGAGAGACGGAATCTAAAACAAAAATCCAGAAAATCACATTGTATGATTTTTAAGTAATTAATTTGCATTTTATTGCATGACATAAGTATTAAGAAGCTCTCCTGTTCTCCACTCATTACCTGTATTAACTGCACCTGTTTGAACTCGTTACCTGTATAAAAGACACCTGTCCACACACTCAATCAAACAGACTCCAACCTCTCCACAATGGCCAAGACCAGAGAGCTGTGTAAGCACATCAGGGATACAATTGTAGACCTGCACAAGGCTGGGATGGACTAGAGGACAATAGGCAAGCAGCTTGGTGAGAAGGCAACAACTGTTGGCGCAATTATTAGAAAATGGAAGAAGTTCAAGATGACGGTCAATCACCCTCGGTCTGGGGCTCCATGCAAGATCTCACCTCGAGGGGCATCAATGATCATGAGGAAAGTGAGGGATCAGCCCAGAACTACACGGCAGGACCTGGTCAATGACCTGAAGAGAGCTGGGACCACAGTCTCAAAGAAAACCATTAGTAACACACTACGCCGTCATGGATTAAAATCCTGCAGCGCACGCAAGGTCCCCCTGCTCAAGCCAGCGCATGTCTAGGCCCGTCTGAAGTTTGCCAATGACCATCTGGATGATCCAGAGGAGGATGGGAGGAGGTCATGTGGTCTGATGAGACGAAAATAGAGATTTTTGGTCTAAACTCCACTCGCCGTGTTTGGAGGAAAGCTAAATATTGTGTGGCTGTCTATGGCACTGATATCTCTCTCTGTGTGTGTGTGTGTGTGTGTGTGTGTGTGTGTGTGTGTGTGTGTGTGTGTGTGTGTGTGTGTGTGTGTGTGTGTGCGTAAGTAAATATAAAAAACATGTTGAGTCACCCTACTTGTAGAGAAACACCAACGCCATCCTCCTCTCTTTCATGTTGCCGAAACGGTCTGTGACTTTGTCATATAGTACACGCTTTTCATTTTTGTTGTCCTAGGCTACCTGGCTAAAATGCTTGCAAGCTAGCTTCTACTACTTCACAATCCTGGATCCGGGAGCACCCTCATCAGTAAAAAAGCTGACTAGCATAGCCTAGCATAGCGCCACAAGTAAATACTAGCATCTAAATATCATGAAATCACAAGTCCAAGACACCAGATGAAAGATACACATCTTGTGAATCCAGCCATCATTTCCGATTTTTTAAATGTTTTACAGCGAAAACACAATGGGTATTTCTATTAGCTAACCACGATAGCAAAAGACTCAACCGCATATTTTCACAATTTTTTTACCGCATAGGTAGCAAATTCGACCAAATAAAGATATAAATAGTCACTAACCAAGAAACAACTTCATCAGATGACAGTATTTGTCACAATGGCGTGTATAAGTGGCAGAGGAAGTCAGGCGCAGGAGAGTCAAATAGAGTGTAGAATGGAGTACTTTAATTAAAGTCCTAGTAATCTGCTCCATAACACTCACGGAAAAAATATAAAAACAAATCTGGGTACGAAGACCCGTCGCACACCTATACACAATTAACACAACACATGACAACGAACAATCTCTGACAAACACATGAAGGGAAACAGAGGGTTAAATACACAACAGGTAATGAATGGGATTGACAACAGGTGTGTGGGAAGACAAGACAAAACCAATGGAAAATGAAAAATGGATCGATGATGACTAGAAGACCGGTGAAGTCGACCGCCGAACACCGCCCGGACAAGGAGAGGCAACGACTTCGGCAGAAGTCGTGACATTACCCCCCCCCTAACGCGCGGCTCCAGCAGCGCGTCGACACCGGCCTCGGGGACGACCCGGAGGGCGAGGTGCAGGGCGATCCGGATGGAGGCGGTGGAATTCTTTTAACATAGAAGGATCTAAAACGTCCTCCACCGGAACCCAGCATCTCTCCTCCGGCCCGTACCCCTCCCAGTCCACGAGGTACTGAAGGCCCCTTGCCCGACGTCTCGAATCCAAAATGGATCGAATAGCGTACGCCGGGACCCCCTCGATGTCTAGAGGAGGCGGAGGAACTTCACGCACTTCAGCCTCCTGGACCCTGTCCCCTGGTACGAACACCGGGGCCTCACTGCGGCGACGGTCTGCGCCAATTTTCTGGCGCCTTATGGCACGCTGAAGGTGGACGTGGGCTGCCTCCCAAGTTTCCTCAGCGTGCCGAAACCAATTGTCCACCGCAGGAGCTTCGGTCTGACTCTGATGCCAAGGAGCCAGAACCGGCTGATACCCTAATACACATTGAAAAGGGGTAAGGTTAGTGGAGGAGTGACGTAGCGAGTTCTGGGCTATCTCTGCCCAGGGCACGAACTTCGCCCACTCCCCTGGCCGGTCCTGGCAATAGGACCGCAGAAACCTGCCCACATCCTGGTTAACTCTCTCCACCTGCCCATTACTCTCGGGGTGAAAACCTGAGGTAAGACTAACCGAGATCCCCAGACGTTCCATGAACGCCTTCCAGACCCTTGACGTGAACTGGGGACCCCGATCAGACACTATATCCTCAGGCACCCCATAATGCCGGAAAACATGTGTAAACAGAGCCTCCGCAGTTTGTAAGGCCGTAGGGAGACCGGGCAAAGGGAGAAGACGACAGAACTTAGAGAACCGATCCACAACGACCAGGATCGTGGTGTAACCCTGTGAAGGTGGAAGATCAGTCACAAAATCCACTGACAGGTGCGACCACGGCCGTTGAGGAACGGGTAAAGGTAAAAGCTTACCTCTAGGCAGGTGTCTAGGAGCCTTGCACTGGGCGCACACCGAACAGGAGGAAACATAAATCCTCACGTCCTTAGCTAAAGTGGGCCACCAGTACCTCCCATCAAGACAGCGCATCGTCCGACCTATCCCAGGATGACCAGAGGAGGGTGATGTGTGAGCCCAATAGATCAATCGGTCGCGGACAGCAGACGGAACGTACAGACGACCAGCTGGACACTCAGGAGGAGAGGGCTCTGCACGTGACGCCCGCTCAATGTCCGCGTCCAGCTCCCACACTACTGGCGCCACCAAACACGACTCTGGGAGTATGGGAGTGGGATCCATGGGTCGCTCCTCTGTGTCATACAGCCGAGACAATGCGTCTGCCTTGACGTTCTGGGAGCCTGGTCTGTAAGTAAGCGTAAACACAAAACGAGTGAAAAACATGGCCCACCTTGCCTGGCGAGGATTTAGTCTCTTCGCCTGCCGGATGTACTCCAGATTGCGGTGGTCAGTCCAGATGAGAAAAGGGTGATTAGCCCCCTCAAGCCAATGCCTCCACACCTTCAAGGCTTTTACGACAGCTAACAGCTCTCGGTCCCCCACATCATAGTTACGCTCCGCCGGGCTGAGCTTCTTCGAAAAGAAAGCACAGGGGCGAAGCTTCGGTGGCACACCCGAACGCTGAGAGAGCACTGCTCCTATCCCAGCTTCGGATGCGTCCACCTCTACTATGAATGGCAAAGAGGGATCCGGATGAGTCAACACAGGCGCCGAGGTAAACAGAGCCTTCAGTTTACCAAAAGCCCTATTCGCCTCGGCCGACCACTGCAAGCGCACCGGTCCCCCCTTTAGCAGTGAGGTAATGGGAGCTGCAACCTGACCAAAACCCCGGATAAATCTCCGGTAGTAATTGGCAAATCCTAAAAAACGCTGCACCTCCTTAACCGTGGTTGGAGTCGGCCAATTACGCACGGCTGTAATGCGGTCGCTCTCCATTTCCACTCCTGAAGTGGAAATCTGATGCCCTAGGAAGGAGATGGATTGTTGGAAGAACAAGCATTTCTCAGCCTTGACATATAAATCATGCTCCAACAGGCGACCAAGCACCCTGCGCACCAAGGACACATGCTCAGCGCGTGTAGCAGAGTATATTAAAATATCATCGATATACACCACTACACCCTGCCCGTTCAGGTCCCTGAAGATCTCATCTACAAACGATTGGAAGACTGATGGAGCATTCATCAACCCATATGGCATGACCAGGTACTCATAATGACCTGAGGTGGTGCTAAATGCCGTCTTCCACTCCTCACCCCTCCTAATACGCACCAGATTGTACGCACTCCTGAGATCCAATTTTGCGAAGAAGCGGGCCCCGCGCATTGACTCCATTACTGTATTGATCAAAGCTAGCGGGTAACTATATTTTACCGTGATTTTATTAAGGTCTCGATAATCAATGCACGGGCGTAAACCGCCATCCTTCTTCTTCACAAAAAAGAAACTCGAAGAGGCGGGTGAAATGGATGGCTTAATGAACCCCTGACGCAGGGATTCAGAGATATAATTATCCATAGCCACTGTCTCCGCTTGCGACAGAGGATACACATGACTCCTGGGATATGCAGCGTCTACCAGGAGATCTATCGCACAATCCCCCTGTCGATGGGGTGGTAATTGAGTCGCCTTCTTTTTACAGAAGGCGAGTGCCAAATCGGCATATTCAGGGGGAATGCGCACGGTGGAGACCTGGTCTGGACTTTCCACCGTAGTAGCACCAACGGAAACCCCTAAACACCTACCTGAGCACTCTCGCGACCACCCCGTGAGAGCCCTCTGTGGCCAAGAAACAGTGGGGTTATGACACGCTAACCAGGGTAGACCTAGCACCACAGAATACGCAGGGGAATCAATAAGGAAAAGACTAATCTTCTCCTTGTGACCCTCCTGCGTTATCATATTCAACGGTGCGGTGACCTCCCTGATAAAACCTGACCCTAATGGTCGACTATCTAAGGCATGAATAGGAACAGGCATATCCACAGACACAATAGGAAGCCCTAAACTATGAGCTAAATTTTTATTAATGAAATTTCCAGCCGCGCCTGAATCTACTAGCGCCTTATACTGGGACTGCAGGGAAAAATCCGGAAAAGTGACAGAGACAAACATAAGTGCAACAGAGGGCTCTGGATGAGAATGGTGCCTACTCACCTGGGGTGATGCCAGAGTGCCCTGCCTGCCTGCTCTATTCCCAGAGGAACCAACCCGGCACCGATCAGCAGTGTGATCTCTGCGATCATAGATGGTGCTCGAGCGGGTACCCCCTCCGGTCTCCCTGCGCACCATCCCTCCCAATTCCATAGGTTCGGGAGAGAGAGTGCGGGAGGATGGAACAACCAGACCCCGATCTAGACGTCCCCGAGTAGCCAGCATGTTGTCCAGCCTGATTGACATATCCACCAGTTGGTCGAAGTTGAGGGTGGTGTCTCTACAGGCCAGCTCCCGACGGACGTCCTCGCGTAGACTACAACGGTAGTGGTCGATCAGGGCCCTGTCGCTCCATCCAGCGCCGGCAGCCAAAGTCCTAAACTCCAACGCGAACTCCTGAGCACTCCTCTTCCCCTGCCTTAGATGATAGAGGAGCTCACCTGCTGCTCTGCCTTCGGATGGGTGGTCGAATACCTTCCGGAAATGGCAGATGAGCTCCTCAAAATGGTCCAACGCCTTATCCTCTCCACACACAGCGTTGGCCCACTCCAGGGCTTTCCCGGTAAGGCAGGAGATAAGGGCGAAGCTTTTCTCACGGTCTGATGGTACTGGAGAGACCGTGGCCAGATACAAGTTCAGTTTTAGGAGAAAACCCTGGCAGCTGGCAGTATCTCCATTGTATCCCGTGGGTAGGGATAACTGGATCCTGTTCTGTTCCGGAGGGGAAAAAACGTTTGAAGGAATTCCAGGGGGTGGTGGAGGTACTGGACACGCTCCCTGTCTCTCCCAGCGATCCATACTCTGGACAATGCGATCCATGGCAGCGCACAGACTGTCAATCTCCGCCGCGTGTTCCAGGACGCGTTCCTCAACCTCCATTAGTGAAGTGCCTCCTCCTGCTGACTTCATTTTTTAAGGTCAGAGATTCTGTCACAATGGCGTGTATAAGTGGCAGAGGAAGTCAGGCGCAGGAGAGTCAAATAGAGTGTAGAATGGAGTACTTTAATTAAAGTCCTAGTAATCTGCTTCATAACACTCACGGAAAAAATATAAAAACAAATCTGGGTACGAAGACCCGTCGCACACCTATACACAATTAACACAACACATGACAACGAACAATCTCTGACAAACACATGAAGGGAAACAGAGGGTTAAATACACAACAGGTAATGAATGGGATTGACAACAGGTGTGTGGGAAGACAAGACAAAACCAATGGAAAATGAAAAATGGATCGATGATGACTAGAAGACCGGTGAAGTCGACCGCCGAACACCGCCCGGACAAGGAGAGGCAACGACTTCGGCAGAAGTCGTGACAGTATTATAACATATTTATTGTATAGCATGTGTTTTGTTCGAAAAATGTGCATATTTCAGGTATAAATCATAGTTTTACATTGCAGCCGCTATCACAAATCTCACCAAAGCAGCTAGAATAACTACAGAGACCAACGTGAAATACCTAAATACTCATCATAAAACATTTATGAAAAGTACATGGTGTACAGCAAATGAAAGACAAACATCTTGTGAATCCAGCCAATATTTCAGATTTTTGTGTTTTACAGCGAAAACACAATATAGCATTATATTAGCTTACTACAATAGCCTACCACACAACCGCATTCATTCAACGCAGCGATAGCGAATAAACCAGCAAAAGATATACATTTTTTTTCACTAACCTTCACTAACCTTCAAACTTCATCAGATGACAGTCCTATAACATCATATTACACAATACATATATGCCCCTATATATTGCTCCTACCTATCTTTCCGAGTTGGTCCTGCCGTACATACCTACACGTACGCTACGGTCACAAGACGCAGGCCTCCTAATTGTCCCTAGAATTTCTAAGCAAACAGCTGGAGGCAGGGCTTTCTCCTATAGATCTCCATTTTTATGGAACGGTCTGCCTACCCATGTGAAAGACGCAGACTCGGTCTCAACCTTTAAGTCTTTACTGAAGACTTATCTCTTCAGTAGGTCATATGCTTGAGTGTAGTCTGGCCCAGGAGTGTCAAGGTGAACGGAAAGGCTCTGGAGCAACGAACCGCACTTGCTGTCTCTGCCTGGCCGGTTCCCCTCTCTCCACTGGGATTCTCTGCCTCTAAACCTATTACAGGGGCTGAGTCACTGGCTTACTGGTGCTCTTTCATGCCATCCCTAGGAGGGGTGCGTCACTTGAGTGGGTTGAGTTACTGACGTGATCTTCCTGTCTGGGTTTGTGCTGTGGTGGAGATCTTTGTGGGCTATACTCTGCCTTGTCTCAGGATTGTAAGTTGGTGGTTGAAGGTATCCCTCTAGTGGTGCGGGGGCTGTGCTTTGGCAAAGTGGGTGGGGTTATATCCTTCCTGTTTGGCCCTGTCCGGGGGTATCATCGGATGGGGCCACAGTGTCTCCTGACCCCTCCTGTCTCAGCCTCCAGTATTTATGCTGCAGTAGTTTATGTGTCGGGGGGCTAGGGTCAGTTGGTTTTATCTGGAGTACTTCTCCTGTCTTATCCAGTGTCCTGTGTGAATTTAAGTATGCTCTCTCTAATTCTCTCCTTCTCTCTTTCTTTCTCTCTCTCGGAGAACCTGAGCCCTAGGACCATACGTCAGGACTACCGGGCATGATGACTCCTTGCTGTCCCCAGTCCACCTGGCCTTGCTGCTATTCCAGTTTCAACTGTTCTGCCTGCGGTTATGGAACCCCTACCTGTCCCAGACCTGCTGTTTTCAAATCTTAATGATCGGCTATGAAAAGCCAACTGACATTTATCCCTAATTATTATTTGACCATGTTTGTCATTTATTAACATTTTGAAAATCTTGGCTCTCTCTAATTCTCTCCTTCTCTCTTTCTTTCTCTCTGTCGGAGGACCTGAGCCCTAGGACCATACGTCAGGACTACCGGGCATGATGACTCCTTGCTGTCCCCAATCCACCTGGCCTTGCTGCTATTCCAGTTTCAACTGTTCTGCCTGCGGTTATGGAACCCCTACCTGTCCCAGACCTGCTGTTTTCAACTCTTAATGATCGGCTATGAAAAGCCAACTGACATTTATTCCTGATTATTATTTGACCATGCTTGTCACTTATGAACATTTTGAACATCTTGGCCATGTTCTGTTATAATCTCCACCCGGCACAGCCAGAAGAGGACTGGCTACCCCTCATAGCCTGGTTCCTCTCTAGGTTTCTTCCTAGGTTTTGGCCTTTCTAGGGAGTTTTTCCTAGCCACCGTGCTTCTACATCTGCATTGCTTGCTGTTTGGGGTTTTAGGCTGGATTTCTGTACAGCACTTCGAGATATTAGCTGATGTACGAAGGGCTATATAAAATAAACTTGATTTGATTTGATATATGGTTTGTTCGAAAATGTGCATATTTAGCGGCACAAATCGTGGTTTTACAATGTGAATACGTAGTCAAAATGCAGAAATATTGTCCGGAGAAATCTTGGAGAGGCACCTAATCTAATCAAATAACTAATCATAAACTTTACTAAAAAATACATGTTGGACAGCAAATGAAAGATACACTAGTTCTTAATGCAATCGCTGTGTTAGATTTTTTTAAATAACTTTAGTACGACATACAGCTTACGTTATAGCGACAGCGCCCAAAATCAGGGCGGAATATACGTCTAAACATTTGACAGAAATACGAAATAACATCATAAATGGTTCCTACTATTTGATGAGCTTCCATCAGAATCTTGTACAAGGTGTCATTTTGCCAGAATAATCGTTGTTCGGTTGTAGAATGTCCTCTTCATCTGTCGAATTAGCTACCAAAGCTAGCCATGTGGCGCAGGAGTGTCCAACTCACCATAACGCAAAACAAAGAAAATACCGAAAATCGCAATAAACTGATATAAACTGATATGTCGGTTTAAAATAACTACTTTATGATGTTTTTAACATATATATCAAATAAAATCAGAGCCGGAGATATCTAACGTCTATAACGAAAGCTTTTCAGAACGCAATCCAGAGGTCCTTCTCGCGCCATGCTGAACAATGAAAAGACTGGTCACGTCATTCCAAGAGGTCTTATTCGGCCTCAGATAAAGCTATACACCCCATTCCACCTCTCACTGCCTATTGACATCTAGTGGAAGGCGTATGCAGTGCATGTAGACCCATAGATTTCATGCAAATTAATAGGATGGCCCTGGAACAGAGCCCCTGATTTCAGATTTTTCAGTTCCTGACAGGAAGTTTTCTGCAAAATGAGTTCTGTTTTACTCACAGATATAATTCAAACGGTTTTAGAAACTAGAGAGTGTGTTCTATCCAATAGTAATAATAATATGCATATTGTACGAGCAAGAATTGAGTACGAGGCAGTTTAACTTCTTGCAACTATAGGGGGTGCTGTTTCAAATTAACATAATTGTCTCTACAGATTAAACTGCCTAGTACTCATTTCTTGCTCGTACAATATGCATATTATTGTTATTATTGGATAGAAAACACTCTCTAGTTTCTATAGCCGTTTGAATTATGTCTCTGAGTGAAACAGAACTCATTCTACAGCACTTTTCCACCCAGTGTGTGAGATTTAGACATCTTGGCCTCTGGTTCCAGATCAGTTTTAAAAGTCTCTGTTAATCCTATGAGATACAAACACTGCCCACGCCTTCCTCTAGATGTCAGTAAGTAGTGACAATTTGAATGGAGTCGATTGCGCAATCATTGGCTCTATAAATGACAAAATACCGGAAGTAGCCTTCCTTTGGACACTGCGCTCAACGCGAGAAGGATATCTGACTGGCCTTTTTCCAAGCATTGGTTTAGCCAGTAATATAGCGTCGGTCATCTTTTTACTTGTTATAGGTGTTAGAAACATCATAATGTAGTTCATTTAGACCGTTTTATAGCAATTTATATCCGTTTAGTGCGATTTTGAGGCATTGCTTTGTAATAGACTTTGAAGCTCCGGGCACGTTTCGGGGTCCCGGTCGTACGTTAGTGGGCATTTCGACGGACAAGTGGACATCTTTCGACCAAAAGAAGATTAGACCCAAGAAAGGATTCATTGTCCAAGATTCTGATGGGAGAACAGCTCATAGTAAGAACAATTTATGATGATAAATCGTGTTTCTGTCGATAAATGTTAAATGTTTATGCCGCCATCTTGTTTGCTATAGCTTCACTTGGCGCAACCTGTATTGAAAGTAAGGATAATTTAAAAAATGTAATTCCGCGATTGTATTAAGAATTAAATTGTCTATCAATCGCTGTCCACCCTGTATTTTTTAGTCAAGTTTATGAGTATTTATGTATAAGACTAGATCACTCTAATATGGTGCAGGACATTTTCTGACCAGCTGAGCTACTTTTGTCATTGTCTAACCATGATTTTGGTGGCTAAATATGCACATTTTCGAACAAACTCTCTATGTATGTTGTAATATGATGTTACAGGAGTGTCATCTGAAGAATTCTGAGAAGGTTAGTGAAAAAATTAATATGTTTTGGCGATTACGTTATCGCTCTCTTTGGCTAGAATCAATGCTCTGGTAATGTTTGCACATGTGGTATGCTAATATAACGATTTATTGTGTTTTCGCTGTAAGACACTTAGAAAATCTGAAATATTGTCTGTATTCACAGGATCTGTGTCTTTCGATTAGTGTATGCTGTGTATTTTTACGAAATGTTTGATGATTAGTAATTAGGTAATACACGTTGCTCTATGTATTTATTCTAGTCTAGTTGTGACGGTGGGTGCAATTGTAAACTATGATTTCTACCTGAAATATGCACATTTTTCTAACAAAACCTATCCTATACCATAAATATGTTATCAGACTGTCATCTGATGAGGTTTTTTCTTAGTTAGTGGCTATCAATATCTTAGTTTAGCCGAATTGGTGATAGCTACTGGTGTTGAGAGAAAATGGTGGACAAAGTAAAATGGTGATTTTTGCTAACGTGTTTAGCTAATAGATTTACATATTGTGTCTTCCCTGTAAAACATTTTAAAAATCTGAAATTGTGGCTTTATTCACAGGATCTGTATCTTTCATTAGGTGTCTTGGACTTGTGATTTAATGATATTTAGATGCTACTATTTAATTGTGACGCTATGCTAGCGATGCTAATCAGTGTGGCCGGGGGGGGGGGGGGGGGTGCTCCCGGACCCGGGGTAGAGGCTCGTGAAAGGTTAATTTGGGAACGATTTTTTACAAAGTGAAAACAGCGCCCCCCTATTGAGAAAAGGCTAGCTCATAGCTCAACGATTAGTCAACTAGTTAACGTTAGCCTTTAACATCTAGCTACAAATTAAACTTCCATCCTCTCCGGCCAGAGGCACAATGTATGAATTTATGGTTGGATCAGAATCACCATTATAATTGCCAGTACAGAGAATAAAGTAAAACCACATGTCCAAAGCACTATCTCCATCCATGGCTAATTTAGGAAAAGGCCAAGTTTTCTCTGTCAATGACATTTGGCTTTGATGTGATGTGATTGGGATGAAGCCAAATCCAAACTGGCTTCCCTTGACACTTTTTTTGGTGTGGCAGGATCATTCACAGTTGAGTTCAGTTCACTTAGTTTAGCTCAATGCTGATTGGTTATTATTACATTTTTTACCAAGGGAGGCAAAACGCTCACTGTCTTCCCTTGCATTCAGTGCTACGGGCGACAACAATGTCATACTATTTTTGATCAGACAGCATCAGATGCTGTCTCTCTAATTGACCTCTTAAAATTATATTTTGCCATTCCATTGTGTGGGTTGTTGTCTTACAGTTGATGTAGCTTGTGTCATTGGGGCTAATCATGGGGGGGGGGGGGGGGGGGGGGACTTTTCAGAAAATGTAAAATCTACTCCGTCCCAGGCAATCACCTCAGCAGGAATGCTGTGATACAAAATCAGCTTTCCCAAAGGCAACGAAGGGGGGATATGTTGTGAAGCCTGGAAAGACAGACCCTACATACTGTAGTTATTCATTTCAAATCTGCATCAATTGAGCATTTCGGGCACACAACAATTCCAAATTCAAACATTGAAAAGTTTCACTAAAAGTGCATGAACAAATATTGCATATTTCAAATTGAGTACTTCAAAAACACCAGAAAACACATTGTAGAATGAGTAGATCACTACATCAATGAATTTACAGCATCATAATTCAGAACAGTAAATTAAAGGAAATTAAATTCACTACCCATTTAACAATCATTTCCCTTTTCAAAAACATTAGCTCTTGAATCTCCTCTTCAACGAGGTCACCCTTGATCCAGTGCTGTATTATGTGGAAGCTGTGTGAGCTGTCCATCCCCGGACCCCTCTGCCCAGTGTGAAAGGCCTGACAAGGAGGAGGTCATAGCTGGATTTGTCTCCCGCTTCAATCTTGGGGGAGACTGAAGCCAAGTGGGTGACTGAAGCCTGCATGATTGAAGCGATATACATGGGTCCCCCTCCTCTCCCCTCCTCCTCATCAATCTCTGTAGTTGGTTGAATTTCCTAAAGCCTAATGTAACGGTCCTGACCTGTTTTATGTTGTTTTTTATGTGTTTATGGTCAGGGCATGTGTTTTGGGTGGGCAGTCTATGTTATCTGTTTCTATGTTGGTTTTGGGTTGCCTGGTATGGCTCTTGATTAGAGGCAGGTGGTTTGCGTTTTCCTCTAATTAAGAGTCATATTTAGGTAGGGCGTTCTCACTGTTTGTTTGTGGGTGATTGTCTTCCGTGTCTGTATGTTATTTCGTACCACACGGGACTGTTTCGGTTTATGTAGTCTGTTTCCTATTCGTGCGTTCTTCGTGTCTATGTAAGTTCTCATGTTTAGGTCAGTCTACGTCGTTTGTTATTTTGTATCATTTCAAGTGTAGTTCGTGTTCGTTTTTTCGTCTTGTTTAATAAATATGTGTTCAAACTTCGCTGCGCCTTGGTTCCCTCAATACTCCTCCTTTTCCGAAGATGGAGAGGAGGAGGATCGCCGTTACACCTAAGTAATTCACTTTTATGTAATATGATACCACTTTTTTAAAACTTTGTATTGTTTTTTTCAAGCATTGGGACGGGAGGTGAGTGTTACAAATTACATGAATCAATGGGTCCTCACATTGTTGGGTGGTCTGGTGCCAATATTAGACTTATGTCTCTAATACATTTGTTTTTGTCAAATGATGTCTATGCTGGCCTTTTATAAACTATCAAATAAATGTCTGATTAATAATTACAATTCTGAACATATTGTCATTTATAATGCTAGTGCAAAAACACCAATAAATTGTACAGTACCCTTATTGTATGCTGTTTTCATGTCCATTCACTTATGTCTGAGCTTCTAAGGTGAGTCAGGCTTCACTAATTTTTGTGAAGAAGTGTATCAATGAACTGTATTCTGTAGTTAAAAAACAATAGAAATGCAATTGTGTATTGCTGCTGTTTGTCTGATATCCAACAGTTCATGATCAGCTCTGTTGACCATGAGAGTATTTTGCAGAGAAAATGGGTTGAGGCATACGGAATGACATGTGGCCCATTGTTTACCTTGTCATCAATAACATGTGGCCCATTGTTTACCTTGTTACCTGGCAACGACCAGAAAGGCGTTTAAAAGAGCTGTCAGTCAAGGTGATCTCATGAATATTTCTGGCTTCCTGATAGTGAGAGATGAGAGAAAAAGTATAATTTTAATGCGTACAAATATTATGAGTGATGTTTTGGTCATTCAAAGGCTATTTGTACTTGGGAAATAGATTGCAGAATTCAGATATGATGTCATTGTTTGGGCGGCAGGTAGCCTAGTGGTTAAAGTGTTGGACTTGTACCCGAATGGTTGCAAGACTGAATCCCTGAGCTGACAAGGTAAAACCAAAAGAAGAAAGCTCTCGTTCTGCCCCTGAACAAGGCAGTTAACCCACTGTTCCTAGGCTGTCATTGAAAATGAGAATTTGTTCTTAACTGACTTGCCTAGTTAAATAAAGGAAACATTTGATTGTTTTAGCACTATCCACTGAGTTCCTAAACTACGGCACGCAACATGGTTCAATGTGCTAATAACTCAACACAGTCTACCTTTTCACTTTTCAAATGGCTGGAATTTGAAGCTTAAATTGGGATCATGTATACTGTGCTAATGGCCATACAAAAAAATAGCAAAGTAAAGCAATGTACAATACAGTGAACTTAGCAAAACGAGGAATATGTGGTAAGTGCATGTGGGCCGCCATCTTTATGCACCTCCGCTATTAGTTTAAAACTCAGATTTTGTAGTTTAGACCCTAATTTACATAATCGGAGGTGTTTCGGATGAGACGCAGAATGCTATTGAATACAGGGTGAATGTAATTTCAATCATAGAAACAGAATTCATAGAATGGACCTACTATATACCTTCAGACCACTGAAATTTAGCTGGTATGACATTGAAATTGGATTAACATTTTTACTTCCAATTACTAACACAAATATGGCTGCCGGTTCACCCACAGTCGAATGTCAACTTAAATGGGAATATCTATTCTATTATCTATATTTATATGATTTCAATAGGTTTCTAATGGAAGAATGGCAGTATAATTAACTGTATATAAACAACTGACATTCCCATTCAAGTCAACATTCTCTGATGTGTGGACCTCCATCCAACTTTGTGGTACCATTTGAGTTTAAATTTAAATGTGATTCCCATTTTAGAATATTTATCAGCCAAAACATGACACCCATCCTGTATTCAAGAGCAAGCTCTCTCTCAACTGATGGCAGGCACAACACAAAAACCTGAGATGATGTCAAATAGGTTCCAAGCTACAACATATGTATCCCCCAAAACATGTTGACGAGATTTTAGATCATTTACGTTAAATGTTTAAAAAATGACAGTTATGTTTTGTATTTTTTATTATTAGAATAGTTTGACAACCCTATTTTGTAAGCTTTAAATGATTTCAAACTCAACCGTCACACGTTAATATTTTCCATTGATGAAGACTTGGATGTCTCATGGTATGGTCAGACATGCAGAATTGGTCAACTTTGAGTACCTCTATCTCCTGACTGTTTATGCATTCAGGTCCAAAAAGTCACTTTCTGACAACTTTTAGCATGGGCAAGTATGGAGAGTTTCTTTAGAATCAAAAGGGTGAGGTCAAAAAGTGATTGAATTCAAATGGAATGACCCAATAGTAATTTCAAAGAATTTAATTTCTGTCACGCCCTGACCGTAGAGAGCTTTTTATGTCTCTATTTTGGTTTGGTCAGGGTGTGATTTGGGTGGGCATTCTATGTTCATTTTCTATGTTTTGTATTTCTTTGTGTTTGGCCGGGTGTGGTTCTCAATCAGAGGCAGCTGTCTATCGTTGTCTCTGATTGAGAATCATACTTAGGTAGCTTTTCCCCACCGATGCTTTGTGGGTAGTTATTATCTGTTTAGTGTTTTGTACCTTATAGGACTGTTTCGGTTTCATTTATTCTCTTGTTATTTTGTTTAGTGTTCAGTGTAAATAAAAAACATGAACACTTACCACGCTGCCCTTTGGTCCGACTACTCTTATTCAGACGACGAAAACTGTTACAATTTCCCACCAACAAATGAATTCAACATACAGGATACATACAGTATTTTGAATGACATCAGATAAGCATAAGGACACCTCTAGTAAATATTTTGTCCTTTTCTGTTGTCCAATCATAATAACCTTATTCTGACCACAATCTTTACATTTGACTATAAACAAAATAATGTTTTTTTCGCCTTGAATTTTTTTGAATGTCTTCCTCTAATAGAAATGGAGAAACAACTGCTCCCCACTCTCAGAATAGACTTCAATAGAGTCAGAGTGGATGACAGGGTCCCAGAAGAGACCAATATGTCTGACACTAATTTATTTGGAATGCTCGCTGCCAGAGGGGTAGAGAGCGAGAGACATTCCTACACATCCGCCACGCGGACTCCTCTTCCACCCTCCCAAAAAAGTGTCACCTCGCAGAGCCACATAGCCTGGTGCTCATGGGTCATTAAGGCCAGCTGTCATAGCTACTGTCACACGGCTAGCCTGCCAATGCCACTTCATTCACACACCTCGATGAGGAACACTATGTTCTTGGTCCAAACATAGCCTCCTACTCACTATGTTTGATGTGGCAACTATGGAATTCCAAAGAGGACATATGAATAAACAAGAATTCACAAGAAAAAAATTATCGTGATCACGACATAACAAGTAGCACATAAAAATAAAACTAGTAAAACAGGTGAAGGGAAAGACATTGAGGTTTCTAAATACTCATGAACGCTACAGTCTATGTGTCATTTTAGCAACAAATGGTGGGCAAAATGTGGTGCTGAAAAAGTTGGTACTAAAGGACAGCTTCGCCATTCATCCAGTTATAAAACATTACCTCACTGAAAAGACACAATGTAACACGTGCAGTTTGTTTGAATTTGTAATTCCTCAGTTTGCCATTGTTAACCTTTTATTGCTGGAGCTTTTGTAAAAAGGCCTAGGCCTATACACTAGCACATGCACTCAAAAAAGTAAGGGTTCAACAAGGGTTCTTCTATGATCCTCAAAGTACTTGCCACTGAAAATTGCCCCCAAAAGGTTATTCCAAGAAACCCATAGGATGTGGGGTTCATTGAGGAACCTCCTTAGTTGGTGGGGATAGCAGGTGCAGGCACTTAACTGAAACATGTCAAGATCTCCTCAATTTAAGGTAAGGTTTGTCCCTTGTATGATCTAAAATTGTATTGTTTTACAATGATACCATCTATCTTTTCAAATTTGTTCAAATCTTTCTAAAACAGAAAATGGACACAATTCAATGGATAGCAATCAACAAAGAGGTAAGAATATGTACAGTAGGCTATGAGAACATGTTGAAGGCTAGCTGTATTGGCTGCAGATGGACTGAACTGCTCACTTTTGTGTCTGTGTCTGCAGGTATACAGACAAGGAGGCATACAAAGGTGTGTCAGTTGGTGTTGGTATGTTATGCAGAGCACATTTACCATCCTCCTCCCTTACCTCTTTAATGAAAATCCCATAGGCCTCTACAATATGGACAAGGTATGTGTATGAAAACCATTATCAAACAGTTTTTTTAAATTCACACTTACCACAAAAACCAAAGTATGAATACTGTTGTGTGCATGTTTTGTTAATCATCTGTATAATTTATGTTTTTTGGATTCATAGACTTCACTCTCCCTACTTCTCTGATGAAGATAAGAGGAAACGTGTTTGATCACCATGCACTGCAAAATCATTCTGGTTATGATACGGAGAACATCAACACATTAACATCAACACACCAGAGGATATACCCATTATACTTGGGGCTCTGCTGGGAGTTTACCTCATATTTAGATTTTTTTATGCTGATTTGCCGCAAAAATCATAACAAACACTGACTACTAAAATATTGTGTTATTGTTGTTATTGTTATGTGTATTATATTATGGTTATTTATTTTTAGAGTGTGGCTACTTACAGTACAACAGATGTGCAGTACTCAAAGGTTTTAGATCTTTGTAGAGTCTTACTGCCTCTGGTGCACTATGACATTGCTTTCAATCTCTTATCAACACATCCACTCTTATTTATAGAGTATATCTTGTGATCTCGACAAAACAACTGTTGTATTCTCGTGATCATGAGATAAATAAGTTGTGATCTCAACATAACGAGGGAAAACAAGTTTTATTCATATGTCCTCTCTGACTTCCGTAGGCAACAGCTCAGTGAAAGGGGAAAGTACATGTATTTACCTACCATGGGACCTAGAGTGGCCAGTAAAAGTCAGAGATGTATTCAATTAGACACAGTTATCAGGTTTATCAAGGCATATTGATGTTTTTCTGTGATAAAGAGAACATTTTCATTCATATTAATTTTGAATCTCGTATTGGTTGACAGAGCAAACAAGTTTTAGAAGAATGTAAACTCGCAGCACAAGTAAAATGTGTTAATCATAACCTGTAAACCCATACAGTGATCGGTTATAAAATAAAGATGCGATAAACGAAGAACACTATCTGAAGTGTTACCAAAACTCATTGTTACTCTTAATATAACAGGGGAGTGAGTCTATCTTCACCAAACTCTCCATTCCACTCCAAATGAAGATGTCCAGCTCTCATGGAGGTCTGATCCGCAGGAAGTCATCCTCATCCTCTGCTGGTGGGAGGAAAACACTGCAGGGAGGTAATGTCTCTTCTAATGTCACTCCAAAACAGAAAGGGGGATTTGTTGTTTTAGAACAAGAGGGCACAGACCTAAAATGCTAGCAGCGGGGAACCGTGGGGATTATGTGTGAGGAAGGGAGACGAGCGTTGCTGTAGCAGCTTAGCTCAGATCAGGGCTGACACATCAGAGGAAGAGGGCCCGGGCCCCAGTCGTACTGTAGGAGCTCCCCCTGTCAACCTGGAGACAGCCACACCCACTAAATCAAACAAACGGAAATAATGCATGCAAATGGGCTGTGATAAGTTGTGTGTGTGTATGGGGGGGGGGGGGGGGGGGGGGGGGTAGTGTGGGTCTGGGTGAGTCTGAGTGTGTCCATGTATTTCTCTTTGCCTTAATGTGTGTGTGTGTGTGTGTGTATGTGTGTGTGTATACGTGCGTGCGGTTGCCCATGCGCTGTGTGTGCGGTTGCGTCTGTGTGAGTACATGTGTGTGTGGTCAGTCTTCTGGACCAACCGCACCACCTAGATCCCTTGGGGCCACACTGTGACTCTCCACTCTTGCTGCTGTAATCACGTTGCTTGCCACCCCGGTCCAGAATTGTCCAGATTGTTCACCCCCCCCTCCCTCCCTCCCTCCCTTCCCCCCTCCCTCCCTTCCCCCCTCAGTAATGTCAGCTGATTGATGGAGTTGGTTTAGCTTTAATTACACTGCAGGTGAGTTGCCAAGCCTGTGCACTCCACTGAAGCCGAAATCTCAACTTGGTTAGAGATTAATACCAATGTGCAGAGAGGAGTTTTTTTTGACAATGTGAGTGTATTTTTTCTTTCCGCTCCACACATTTTGACAGTAGCTAATACTCATTGGCCAAAATGTGAATAATTATACATTTTATAAATGTTTTAACAATCCACATAATTGCAGTGAATCCTAAACGTACAATGTCTACACCTTGTCTATAGCTTGAGTCCACAGTAACAAAGGAGAGAAAGGGAGCGAAAAGAGGAATTGTGCTAGACTGGTGTGAAGGGAATATATGAGAGTAGAGCAACATCTGAATTTGACAGAAATACTCTCCTCTTCCCATGTGCCCCTTATCTCATCCTCTCCCTCTCTTTCTCGTTCTCATTTACAGTACCTATGTGTCTCCCTCCATTTAACCAGCCACTAATTAACTGGGAAAATGTTAATCTCTCTGTCTATAATGTATGGCTACACAGCATTGTATCCAGCCAGCAACAGTTGTGGAACTTGCCTTGACTATTAGCAGCAGGTTATGTTACTGTACATGGTTTTCGTGTGGATGCTGTCAGGTAAAACCTTAAAAACAACAGCATTAATATATCCTATTCCAATAGATCACACTAATCAACCTTACCCTATTCTTATGTCAATATCATTCATTGGTTTTGCGTTAGACATGTTCATTGGATTTTATTATAGAGAGATTCTGGTCACTTTCCTGTGAGATGGCGATGGTACGCTTCTGTGTGTTTGTGTGTAGGATATGTCTATGCCTCTGGTCCAACACAGAGCTTCTCTTCCTGTTGTCGTGTTGCTGTGTCGAGGTGAGAGCCAGCAGCAGTGTGATGCGCTCAGCAGAGAGAAGAGGCAGTTTTCCCCCAGCATGCAGGATTACGGAGACGCTGGGGCGTCAGTTGGGTATGGCAGTCTCCTTACCCTAGCTCAGTGCTTCTCAATTATTTTCTGTTACGCCCCCCCCCCCCCCCCCCCCCCCCCTAGGAAGAAGTAAACATTTCGCGCCCCCAACTCTCCGCTGCGACTGTAAATAGTATCATTTGTCTATAAAATTGTTATAAGTACACCTCTGCATAACATTGTATCCTTATTAACATTAACCTGTCTAGGATCAGCGTGGCGCTAGCGGCACACCCCCCCCCCCCCCACTGAAAAACCAGTGCCGCGAAATTCAAAAAAAATATTTTTTTAAAATATTTAACTTTCACACATTAAAGTCCAATACAGCTAATGAAAGACACAGATCTTATGAATCCAGTCAACATTTCCGATTTTTAAAATGTTTTACAGGGAAGACACAATATGTAAAGATGTACATCTATTACCTAAAAACACATTAGCATATTCCACCATCTTTTATTTGTCCACCAACACCAGTAGCCATCACCAATTCGGCTAAACTAAGATATTTATAGCCCCTAACCAACAAAAAAACTCATTAGATGACAGTCTGATAACATATTTATGGTATGGGATAGGTTTTGTTAGAAAAAAGTGCATATTTCAGGTATATGGCATAGTTTACAATTGCACCCACCATCACAAATGGACTAGAATAATTACAATGAGCAACGTGTTTACCTAACTACTAATCATCAAACATTTCGTAAAAATACACAGCATACACGAATCGAAAGACACAGATCCTGTGAATACAGACAATATTTCAGATTTTCTAAGTGTCTTACAGCGAAAACACAATAAATCGTTATATTAGCTTAGCACATAGCAATTAGCAGCCCAGCATTGATTCTAGCCAAAGTGAGCGATAAAAGTCAACATCGCCAAAAGATATTAATTTTTTCACTAACCTTCTCAGAATTCTTCCGATGACACTCCTGTAACATCACATTACAACATGCATATACAGTTTGATCGAAAATGTTTATATTTAGCCACCAAAATCATGGTTAGACAATGTGAAATGTAACTCGGCTGGTCAGAATTTGTCCTTGCGCCACTTAGACAGTGATCTACTCTTATACATAAATACTCATAAACGTGACTAAAAAATATAGGGTGGACAGGGATTGATAGACAATTTAATTCTTAATACAATTGCGTTATTACATTTTTTAATTTATCCTTACTTTTCAATACAGTTTGCGCCAAGCGAAGCTACGTCAAAAAACATGGCGTCCTAAGCCACTAAAATGTTTCGACAGAAACACGATTTATCATAATAAAAATGTCCTACCTTGAGCTGTTCTTCCATCAGTATCTTGGGCAAAGGATCCTTTCTTGGGAGAAATCGTCTTTTGGTGGAAAGCTGTCCTCTTGCCATGTGGAAATGTCAACTACGTTCGGGATGAACTGAAAAGCGTGTCCAACTTTTCACATCGTTGCAAAAATAAATGTCACAAAATCGCACTAAACGGATATAAATTGCTATAAAACGCTTTAAATTAACTACTTTGTGATGTTTGTAACTCCTATAACGAGTGAAAAGATGACCGGAGAAATATAACAGGCTAAACTAATGCTTGGAACAGGAGAGGGTCGGTGTCTTCCACGCGCGTTACGCAGCAAGAAAAGACTTGCTAGCTAAAGGTTTTTTTCATTTGTAGGGCCTGTGAACGAGCAATCGAGCCCGTTGGAATCGTCATCACGTAAAGGCATCCAGGGGAAGACGTAAGAAGTGTCCGTATAGTCATAGCAACGACAGTGCCCGTTTAAATGACTTCAGAAAAGTGGCCAACGTTTCTCAAATCTGACTCCATGTCAGGGAAATTGCTGTAGAATGGGCTCTGTTCCACTTAGAGACAAAATTTCAACTCCTATAGAAACTATAGACTGTTTTCTATCCAATAATAATAATAATATGCATATTGTACGATCAAGGATTTTGTGGGAAGCCGTTTAAAAAATTAGCCACATTAGCATAAATAGTCTAAACAGCGCCCCCATCCCCAACAGGTTAAAGAAAACAAAAAAAGAAAAAGAAAGAAATATAGATCAACTTACAACAAAGAATAACTTTATTAACATTGTTTTTTAGTCTGTAACAGAAAAGACTTCAAGTGCATCAATTTGCCTGAAAAATAAAAATAAAAAATCAAGCCTTATTTAAACTGTAAACATTTTGACCATTTGATACTGAAAAAATAAAATATAAAAAATAAATAATAATACATTCAAATTGATCAGCAACATTAACTCAGGAGCACAATATATGAAACACTTTGACCTATAAAACAAAAATGAATAAAACAATTTGTGCAGATTTTTTTTATCAAAATGAGGAAGTCAGGATTAATGGCTACAATGAGCACGTTTTGCAGAGCACAGCTTTTCGAAGCGGGGTTTGAAGCATGATACTGCAACTCTCAGCTCCTGCTCAATGTTTAGCTGGGACCTGTACTTGGTCTTCAGTGCAGCAACAGCAAGAGAAGCCAGTCTCACAAAGATAAGATGTTGCAAAAGGAAGAAGAATACCCATGGCCCTCTGCCCTAAGAGTGGATACTGCCTCTCTACACTCAGACAGAATTCACTCAGTGTCTGTGATGTGAACCTCAGTCTCAATGTGGAGTAACACGTCATATCAATGAACTGGTCCTCCTCTGCAGAGCTGAAACCAGTTGGAGCTGGTGCATTGAAAGGATCTCTCACCCAGTCATATTAGGAACTGTTTTCAGGGAAGTACTTTTTAAAGAATCCCATCAGTGATGAAATATGCTCCTTAATATATGGAATCACCGAGGTGGCATCATAGTCAGTAGTGTCAACAAATTCATGCAGGTTCTCGAATGAATCAGTATTTCCTTCATCAAGTCGCCTGCCCCACATTGCAAGCTATCGAGTGAAAGAGCTGATCTTGTCTGTGACCTGAGGGAGGTGTTTATCTTTCCCTTGAAGCTGTAGATTTAGTTCATTTAGTTTTCCAAATATGTCACTCAGGTAGGCCAGTTTTGATAGGAAGTTCTCATCACAAAATTTTTCTGCGAGGTCATACTTGAGCTCCTGCTCTGAAAACATTCGTATCTGCTCTCTGAGCTCCAAAACTCGGGACAAGACTTTTCCTCGTGACAGCCACTTGCTTCACTGTGAAACAGCACAGCTTGATGTTCAGCTCCCATCTCCTCACAGATAGCAGAGAAGAGTTTTGTTTTTAGTGGTCTGGTCTTTATAAAATTGACTACACCTACAATGTCAGTCATAACCTCACTTAATTCAGAGGAAAGGTGCCTTGATGCCAGTGCTTCTCTGTGTATAACACAGTGTGTCCACTCAGCATTATGTGAGGCCTTCTTGATGAGTGCCCGAAGTCCTTTTCTCATCCCTGCCATGGTCTGTGCACCATCACTGCAAACACCAATGCAGTTCTCCCACTTTAGCCCATTCTCAGTCAGGAAGCAGTCCAGCATTTTGAATAGCTCTTCAGCTGTGGCTCTGTCTCTGACATATTTACAAAAAAGTAGATCCTCACACAGGGAGTTTGTCATGTCAAAACGTACATAAGCGATAAACAAACAGTCTTTGTTGCTGTCAGTTGCTTCATCGAACTGTAAGGCAAAACGTTTGTCTTTGAGTTTATCTACCAGCTGTTCTTTAAGATCGTTAGCAATGTAATTTATACGTCTGGTGACAGTGTCATTGGACAGAGGGATAGTTTTTATTTTTGCAGCACTTGTGTCATCCAGCATGACAGAGACCATGTCTAATGCTGCAGGCAGTATCAGCTCCTCTGCTATGGAGTGGGGTTTTTTGCACTGAGCAATTTGGTACGCCACCTTATATGATGCTAACAGTGCTCGCTGGTTTACTGAAGTAGCATTCACAAAGCGGGACGATTGTTGGAAATATTCGGCACGTTTTCGCTGAAAAAACTCAAGCGGCTTATCAGCGTGATTGGGGTGTAATGTCTTTAAGTGACGCCTTAATTTATTTGGCTTCATGCTGACACAGTAAACATACCGGTCTTTCCTTGTCTCCCACCGTAGTCACAGTGAAGCCAAGCGCTACATACGCGTCGTCATATTTCCTCGTCTTAGCTTTCAGGAGACTTACGTTTGTCTCATTATCTCCGTCTCTCTCCGCCTTTCTTTTCATCCCTGTTAAATATTTTTCCATGGTGTCTCTTAAGGGTTTGTTATCTGCACTTCATATCTCCTGCTCTGTGCTGTGTGCTATTGTTCGATGCAAAAAAAAACAACTCCCTGCAACAAAAAAAAGCATGTTCCCCGGGGTCACACACTATTTGAGAAGGACTGCCCTAGCTCAAGACCAAAAAATTAAAAGTAGGCTACAAAAAGGTACACTAAAATCATTCCAATCCTTATTAAAATGCAACAGCTTTTTAGCCATCGCAGGCCTTTCTCTCACTTTAAGAAGGCAGAGAGTAGAGACAGTCCCAGCCAGCACCAGACAGTTTTCTTTGCCAGTCAGCCATTTAGGCAGTGCACTGATTGCTTTGAATTTGATGTTGTAATTTGTACTTGGCCTTGTAAGCCTCATGGCTAGCTGTTTAATGCACTGGTTACTTTCACATTGATGTTGAATAGACAGTGCATCTAACAGGTTAGAGGAAGATAAGCTTCCCTAAAGTAAATTGAATTACATTTACCTAAATAATTAAATATTAAGGTATATAAATAAATTAAATAATCCTAAATAGTACACCAGAGAGCATGATTTGGCCACAGACGATCATTAGCTTCTTTTAAAAATGACCTCTGGATTGTTTTAAGTGCGCAATTTGGGCAGATCATGCGACAAATAGCTTACCAAACAGCTGATTGTTGCATTGCACCGGTCAGCGAAAAGCAGTTAAGTAGGCCTAGGCCTATTGCAATATTTTAAAATACAATAGTTGGAAGAAAGAAATTATTTGAAAGCAAATGGTTATTGCTGAAAAGAGTAGACAAAGAAAATACTCTAATCTCTCTTGTTATCAAAATTCTCAAATCCCAATTGAGCGAACAGTAGCTTATCTTATTGGCACAAGCAGAGAGCATCATCACAAGCAGAGTGCATACATTATTCACTGTTTTTATCATTGGATCAGTACCACTGCAATGTTTTTTGGGGGACAATAACATCATATTGAACAATGTCTGTCTCCCCTTTTCGTAGGCCTAGATTAGATGGTTTTAACTGATTTGTTGTCAAATCAAATCAAATTAACTCAAATTGTATTAGTCACATGCGCCGAATACAACAGTACCTTACAGTGAAATGCTTACTTACGAGCCCCTAACCAACAATGCATTCTAAAAAAATATGGATAAGTATAAGAAATAAAAGTAACAAGTAATTAAAGAGCAGCAGTAAAATAACAATAGCGAGACTATATACAGGGGGTACCGGTACAGAGTCAATGTGTGGAGGTTAGTTGAGGTAATATGTACATGAGTTATTAAAGTGATATGTTGGCTTGGCCCCAGTGATGTACTGGGTCGTTCACACAACCCTCTGTAGTGCCTTGCGGTCGGAGGACGAGCAGTTGCCATACCAGGCAGTGATGCAACCAGTCAGGATGCTCTTAATCGTGCAGCTGTAGAAACTTTTGAGGTTCTGAGGACACATGCCAAATATTTTCAGTCTCCTAAGGGGAAATAGGTTTTGTTGTGCCCTCTTCACGACTGTCTTGGTATGCTTGGACCATGTTAGTTTGTTAGTGATGTGAACACCAAGGAACTTAAAGCTCTCAACCTGCTCCACTGCAGCCCAGTCGATGAGAATGGGGGCATGCTCTGTCCTCTTTTTCCTGTAGTCCACGATCATCTCCTTTGTCTTGATCATGTTGAGGGAGAGGTTGTTGCCCTGGCACCACACGGCCAGGTCTCTGACCTCCTCCCTATAGGCTGTCCCGTTGTTGTCGGTAATCAGGCCTACTACTGTTTGTCATCTGGAAACTTAGTGATGGTGTTGGAGTTGTGCCTGGCCGTGCAGTCATGAGTGAACAGGGATTACAGGAGGGGACTGAACACGCACCTCTGTGTTGACGATCAGTGTGGCAGATGTGTTGTTACCTACCCTTACCACCTGGGGGCGGCCTGTCAGGAAGTCCAGGATTCAGTTGCAGAGGGAGGTGTTTAGTCCCAGGGTCCTTAGCTCATTGATGAGCTTTGAGGGCACTATGGTGTTGAACGCTGAGCAATAGTCAAAGAATAGCATTCTCACATAGGTGTTCATTTTGTCCAGGTGGGAAAGGTCAGTGTGGAGTACAATAGAGATTGCATCATCTGTGGATCTATTGGGGAGGTATGCAAATTGGAGTGGGTCTAGAGTTTCTGGGATAATGGTGTTGATGTTAGCCATGACCAGCCTTTCAAAGCACTTCATGGCTACATACGTGAGTGCTACAGGTCGGTTGTCATTTAGGAAGGTTACCATAGTGTTCTTGGGCACAGGCACTATGGTGGTCTGCTTAAAACATGTTGGTATTACAGACTCAGACAGGGAGATGTTGAAAATGTCAGTGAAGACACTTGCCAGTTGGTCAGTGCATGCTCGCAGTACACGTCCTGGTAATCCGTCTGGCCCCGCAGCCTTGTGAATGTTTACCTGTTTAAATGTCTTACTCACATCGGCTATGGAGAGTGTGATCACACAGTCTTCCGGAACAGCTGGTGCTCTCATGCATGTTTCAGTGTTGTTTGCCTCAAAGAGAGCATAGAAGTATAGAAGTAGTTTAGCTAGTCTGGTAGGCTTGTGTCACTGGGCAGCTCTCGGCTGTGCTTCCCTTTGTAGTATGTAATGGTTTGCAAGCCCTGCAAGCTCTGGGTCACAGGAGGCTACTAATTTCTGTTGAATTATAAAGGAGGTTGCTTATGTCTCCAGTCATTTAAAGTGTAGTAGAATTGAATGAAATGTGTTAACAAAAGGGAAAAATGTTCCCGTGCAAAGAAAGGTGAAGAAACGTTTGATTAGGGCTACTATATGTCACTTTATGCTCAGGTATGCATTGTTCAGTACTTGTCTGTTTTCCTAACAGTGTTTGAGTTATATTTTTAGCCTAAATGATGACTATACAATATACTCATCACATTAGGAATAGTAGCTTAAATTACAGTAGTGTGCAAGTGCGATGATAGATGCATGCAATCCTTTATTATAAAGGTGCAATTTGATGGTGAATAAATACACTTGAAACTGACGCCCCGCCTATGGAAGTCGGCCTTGTTGTGACTTGATAGCGTGTATTATGCATCTACTTCATGTTGCACTGTATGCGCCGTTCCACAAGTAAATTTGTCAATTTATGATGAGGTTGAGTAGTGTTTCAGATTGTTTGTGCCAATCCACAGACCTTTAAACCTAATATTGTGGTGATAATTAATGGCTGGGGTCATTTTGGTTTGTTTTTTCTGTTCTCCACATAGCATTTTAGAGTTTGTAAGTTGTGTAGAAATGCAATAAATGAGCTTCAATATCCCAAAAATTCCTTGGAGGTAGGGAGGGAATACCCCCCTACTCCACACACCCCACTTTGCCATACCCTAGATTTAGCTGAACTGACACCACTGCGGAGATGTGCTGTTAAATGGCACGGATCAGGAGCCAGCTCCTCCACTATATCCCCCACTTCCCACTTCCCCTCTCATTAACTTCTCCTCCTTTCTTTTCCCTGACAACCCAATCCCCCAGTTGTGCCCATTTTCAATTCCCTCTCTCCCCTTCTCTCTCTTTTTTCCTCTACCAATCTTTCCAGCGGCTACATCTCCCTGGGTCAGAGGCAGGGGACAGCAATGGGGAATATTTGGCTTGGCTGTAGTATCCATGCTTCAGTGCTCATTCAGGCAAGCCTGAGGTGGTTCATTATAACTTGGCCTGGTATTACAACTCTTGCCCCCCTTATTCAATCTCCCTCCAAACTGGAAGGGGCCTCTGACACGTCCCCCTGTCTCTTACTACCACAGTCCCCCTCTGTGCAGTCACATGAGACCCTGCCTCCGACGGCAGCTCCAACATCAGGATGTGAGAAAGTCAAGATAGGTTTCATCAATCTTTAACATGTCTTTCGGAGCTTGTCTCTGTTGCCTGTAGAATACGATTTGGAGTCCAAATAAGTCATGACAGTTTTTTTCAATCTCTTTGGTGCTATTTTCACAAGTATCTGGCATCCGTTCCGAATGGGTCCGAGAACTGAGGCGTGGAGATGAGGGGTGTGCAAACCAGGCTGACAGGACCTCAGGCTATCATCTTTTTGAGACGTGTGGCACCATGGCTACGGGGGCAACAGGTGGCCAACACGCTTCAGGGTAAAAGACTCAGCCGGTGGGCAAAGGCTCACAAACCTCGCCAAGACAAATCAAGTGTTTGATCTCCACAGAGCGGCTGGGGAGAGTGCTGTGGCTCAGATCAAACACAAAATAGTCCCATCCAAGTTCACCCTCAGAACGTTGAAATGCAAACCCACTATCCTGTCCTGTTCTCCAAGAGCCTTACTAGCCAAAAAGCATCCTGAGTGTTCATGAAACTAGATGCCATTGACTGTAGAAGGGCTCAATTCAATTTAACCCTGCATTGCTATATTTATGAAGGAGCATGTAAACACACAGTTCTTCTGCTTTCTGTCATAGAAAATGACTAAGCGGTTATGAGAACTATTAAGTTACTAAGTGGACGTCGATTAGATGCTTTCAGTTCTCTGAATAAGAGAAGTGTATTCATGGGTATTTACTTTTTAAATATTGTAAGGCAGCTTTGATTGAATCCGCCACTTAATATAATAAAAATGGATGATACATTGCATGACAAGGAAATTAAAAGTAGGTCGTAAGCCAGAATTTGATTACATTTGATATGTTTATGTTTCAGTTAACAATTGTGGGTGGCCATGCAGATTTGTATTTGTCATGATTCTGGCTCTGCACAAGAGGGGTACAGCTTTAATTCCAATGGTGCTAAGTAATTTTCATTAAATGTCAATTAGTTATAAATTCAGAGCAAAGCTGAAATAAAATTGAGCTTCATTAATCACTCTGCTGTCCAGTGGGCTGCTAATTAAAACGTTGTGGGGCTAGATCGTTAGTCACTGGCAGACCTGATTGTTAATGTCGACTTATTGTCCTATTTCACTACGCCGTCATTTATTTTCTTTGGTGTTCTTGGAAACTCTTGTTAATTATTAAATGGCTTTTTTTGTCCCCCAGTGACACTTTTCAGATAACCATCAAAGTGGCTGCCGATGAGAGGAAGCTGTGGATGCTGTGTTCTTTGTCGGGGCGATGAATACGAAACCAAATATCGATAACGACTTCTCACCCAGGGATATTCGTTCTGTCTTTTGTTCTTTCGTGTTCATGTGTTTGATCATCACAATATGTCTTGGAGATACCGGCACAATTATTTTGATTATTTCAAAGCCTGAAGAATCAGAGGTTCATGATCATCATCAAATGGAACATTTAGTAAGCATATATAGATTTAGGAGGGTTTTAGGGGTATCAGGGTTTCTGCAGGACTGTCTAACTTTTAACTTTTAAGCCTGTGTGAGCGTTCCATAACATCCACACTTTCATTTTAATTATGAAATGAACTGTCATGGAAATTCAGTATCCCTTATTGAAATGTATTTGTGTCTAAATGTGTAAGGGCCATAAGGCCAGCATGCCTCTATTTGTCCATGAATAATGTCCTTCAGCTTCTGAGTGACAGGTTGTGAGTACAACAGTTTATTTGAGTGTCTTTATAACCTGGGAATGGTAGTGGCAGAGGACGTAATCCCTCTCCTAAGGTGCCATTAACATTCATAATCGGCTATATCAAATAATATACTTTTTATGACACAGTGGACATCATCAAGACAGTGAGTGTGCAAAGGATTTAATCAAGGCAGTGTTTTATAGTCTACCATAGTCAGCCTGTATACACACTGAAGACCAGAGAGAAGGGGCCTTCTTGAGTTCCTCTCTCTGTCAAAGTGGGCGACCTTGACCAAGAATACCCTTTCCCTCACACGCACGCACCTTCATTTATATATTCATTCCCTCACTTTTATCAAATAGAATCCTAACATGGGAGGATATGGAGGATGGTGATTGAAGTGATATTCCCTCCATCACTTTTTGTAAGTAATCAAGGTGAATCCACCAAGGATTGTTTCAGCTTGAATAGCAATGATGATATCTTGAACGCTAGGGTAATAATTAACGGTCGGGTTCCAACAGAGGTCTCTTATCCCTCAACAATACAGGTGAGAGAGAGAGAGAGAGAGAGAGAGAGAGAGAGAGAGGTTACCACCACGGCGCGGCTAATGAAATAACCAGTTTCCTAGCTCCTCAATTATGCACGTTATCCACCGCCAGTCATACGTCTCTGTCAATGCCATTTCTCAGCGATCTCGGGGTGTGTGTGTGAGCGGGATTTGTGTGTGTTAAATAATGCAGAGCCGAAAGGTCACGGGGAGACGCAGGGAGGGGTCGATGCTCGCATTGTGCAGGGCTCACCGGGGACGCCGGCAACCGTTAATTTTCAGGTCAATTCCAATAATGAAATGCATACGGTAAATGTCAAACACAGGCAGTTGAGGAGTAATCTGCCTCTGCTGGGAAATAATGGATGTCTTTCCTTAAGAATCCGACTAACTCCATCTTAGTGAGAAAACAGACTACCAACAGCAATGAAATGCAGTGCATGGGTGTCCAATGTACACTTTATATGCAGCCCTATCTCATTAGAATGAATCATCACTGAACATTTCATATTTATCCAGTACACCGGACAAGGCCCAAATTCCATTCATTTGCATGAAGAGGAGACAGATACAGTTGAAGTCGGAAGTTTACTTAAACCTTAGCCAAATACATTTAAACTCAGTTTTTCACAGTTCCTGACATTTAATCTTAGTAAAAAATCTGCTTTCATTTCGTTAATCGCATTGCCAGTGGGTCAGAAGTTTACATACACTCAATTAGTATTTGGTAGCGTTGCCTTTAAATTGTTTAACTTGTGTCAAATGTTTCAGGTAGCCTTCCACAAGCTTCCAAAAATAAGTTGGGTGAATTTTGTCTAATCCTATATTATTGAGGTCAGAGCTTTGTGATGGCCACTCCAATACCTTGACTTAAGCCATTTTGCCACAACTTTGGATGTATGCTTGGGGTCATTGTCCATTTGGAAGATCCATTTGCGACCAAGCTTTAACTTCCTGACTGATGCCTTGAGATGTTGCTTAAATATATCCACATAATTTTCCTGCCTCATGATGCCATCTATTGTGTGAAGTGCACCAGTCCCTCCTGCAGCAAAGCACCCCCACAACATGATGCTGCCACCCCCGTGCTTCACGGTTGGGATGGTGTTCTTCGGGCTTGCAAGCCTCCACCTTTTTCCTCCAAACATAACAATTGTCGTTATGGCCAAACAGTTCTATTTTTGTTTCATCAGACCAGAGGAAAGTACGATCTTTGTCCCCATGTGCAGTTGCAAACCACAGTCTGGCTTTTTCATGCCGGTTTTGGAGCAGTGGCTTCTTCCTTGCTGAGCAGCCTTTCAGGTTATGTCGATATAGGACTCATTTTACTGTTGATATAGATACTTTTGTCCCTGTTTTCTTCCAGCATCTTCACAGGGTCATTTGCTGTTGTTCTGGGATTGATTTGCACTTTTAGCAACAAAGTACATTTATCTCTAGATGACAGACCAGAGACAGCGTTTCCTTCCTGAGTGGTATGACGGCTGCGTGGTCCCATGGTGTTTATACTTGCGTACTATTGTTTGTACAGATTAACGTGGTACCTTCAGGCGTTTGGAAATTGCTCCCAAGGATGAACCAGACTTGAACAGGTCTACACATTTTTTATGAGGTCTTGGCTGATTTCTTTTGATTTTCCCATGATGTCAAGCAAAGAGGCACTGAGTTTGAAGGTAGGCCTTGAAATACATCCACAGGTACACCTCCAATTGACTCAAATGATGTTAATTAGCCTATCAGAAGCTTCTGAAGCCATTATATAATTTCCTGGAATTTTCCAAGCTGTTTAAAGACACAGTCAACTTAGTGTATGTAAACTTCTGACCCATGGGAATTGTGATAGTGAATTATAAGTGAAATAATCTGTCTGTAAACAATTGTTGGAAAAATTACTTGTGTCATGCACAAAGTAGATGTCTTAAACTGACTTGCCAAAATGATAGATTGTTAACAATAAATGTGCGGAGTGGTTGAAAACCGAGTTTTAATGACTCACATTTAAGTGTGTGTAAACTTCCGACTTAAACTGTGTACAGTGGTCGTAGGTTGGGGTTCCTTGTTAGAATCCGACGGCGAGTGGGTAACGCGCCTCTACCATCAGTCCTATTAGCCAACGTGCAATCTTTGGATAATAATCTGGATGAGCTCCGATCAAGACTATCCTACCAATGGGACTTTAAAAACTGTAATATCTTATGTTTCACCGGGTCGTGGCTGAACGACGACATGGATAACATACAGCTGGCTAGATTTTCCATGCATTGGCAAGATAGAAAAGCTGCCTCTGGTAAGACAAGGGGTGGCGGTCTGTGTTTATTTGTCAATAACAGCTGGTGAACAAAACGTAATATTAATGTCTCGAGGTTTTGCGCACCTGTGGTAGAGTATCTCATTATAAGCTGTAGACCACACTATTTACCAAGAGAGTTTATCTTTATTTTTTGTAGCTATATATTTAACCTGTTTGGGCTGCAGGGGGCGTATTGAGTAGCCAGATAAAATGTGCCCATTTCAAAGGGCCTCGTACTCAATTCTTGCTCGTACAATATGCATATTATTAATACTATTGGATAGAAAACACTCTAGTTTCTAAAACCGTTTGAATTATATCTGTGAGTCAAACAGAACTCATTTGGCACAAACTTCCTGACCAGGAAGTGAAAAGTCTGAAATCGAGGCTCTGCTTTTCTTCCTGCCTATACATGGGCATGAAACGTAAGAGTCTTTGTGCACTTCATAGACCTTCCCCTGGGTGTCAGTAGGCTGTGAGAGAAGAAATGTCATGTTTATCTTGGTCTGACGTTGAATACAGGCTCTTTGTATGACGTGTCCCTTATTTCCGGTACTCTGAGGAGCGCGCGCTGGACAGTGGGATTAACTTCTGTTTAGCTGCCATTATGGACGACCAATATCTCCGGCTTTGATTTTATTTGATACATGTGACCATATCATCGTAAAGTATGTTTTTTCAATATAGTTTAATCAGATTATTGAAATTTTTTCGGGAGTTTTGCCGTGTTCCGTTCTCTGACTTTGTTGACGATGGAGCGATTCGTGCCACCCGGCTAGCGCGCGTGCTAATTCAAGAGGGAAAGAGTCCGTTCTAATTCCAAACAACAACTGTTCTGGACAAAGGACACCTTGTCCAACATTCTGATGAAAGATCAGCAAAAGTAAGAAACATTTTATGATGCTATTTCATATATCTGTCGTGCATGTGAACAAGTCGCCGACGCCCAACGTTTGGGTACTCTAGCTATACCGAAGCTGGATGTCGTAATGAAGTTATTTTTTTTGAATTCTAACACTACGATTTCATTAAGAACTAATGGATCTATCATTTCCTATACAACATGTTTTTTTTGTTATGTTTATGAATAGCTATTTGGTCAGAATATGTGTGTCAGAAAAAGTGTCAGGAAAAATCCTGACGTAGTGGGGAAAGTAGCTAAGTTAGCACACGGTGTAACCATTGATTTCAGCTCTAAATATGCACATTTTCGAACAAAACATAAGTGTATGTATAACCTGATGTTATAGGACTGTCATCTGAGGAAGAAAATCAAGGTTAGTCAAAAATTATATATATTTTGCTTGTTTGTTACGATCGCTTACTTTTGCTACTGGGAAATGGCTTGTCTTTCTGGCTATTGTGCTAAGCTAATATAACGCTATATTGTGTTTTCGCTGTAAAACACTTGATAAATCGGAAATATTGTCTGGAAACACAAGATGCCTGTCTTTCAATTGCTGTACACTATGTATTTTTCAGAAATGTTTTATGATGAGTAATTAGGTATTTGACGTTGGTGTCTGTAATTATTCTGTCTGCTTTCGGTGCAACTTCTGATTGTAGCTGCAATGTAAACTATGATTTATACCTGAAATATGCACATTTTTCGAACAAAACATAGATTTATTGAATAACATGTTATAAGACTGTCATCTGATGAAGTTGTTTCTTGGTTAGTTTGGTTGGTTCTTGGTTAGTTAGATTGGCTTTGTGCATGCTACCTGTGCTGTGAAAAATGTCTGTCCTCTTTTGTATTTGGTGGTGAGCTAACATAAATATACGTGGTGTTTTCGCTGTAAAACATTTTAAAAATCAGACATGTTGGCTGGATTCACAAGATGTGTACCTTTCATTTGCTGTATTGGACTTGCTAACCTGTCTGACTCTGGCGTTCCGCTAGCGGAACTCCTCCCACATTCCACTGAAAAGGCAGAGCGCGAAATTCAAAAAATATTTTTTTGAAATATTTAACTTTCACACATTAAAAACTTCTTATGGCTGCAAGGCAAAGCTTTGAGTAGCCAGTGAAATCGTGCCCATTTCAAACGGCCTCCTACCTAAATCTTGCTCGTACAATATGAATATTATTATTCTTTTTGGATAGAAAACACTTTCTAGTTTCTAAAAGAGTTGGAATTATTTCTCTGAGTGAAACAGAAGTCCTTCTTCAGCACTTTTCCTGACCAGGAAGTGAAATGTCAGAAATTGATGCTCTTTTCAACTTGATGCCTATACATGGTCTTAACACTTAGGAGTCTGCTGACACTCTATACGCCTTCCTATTGGTGTAAAGAGGATGTCAGAGAAGATTTTTTTTTGCTCCTCTTGGTCTGTGGTGGAAAAAAAACTATTTCTTTGACGTGACCGTCCACTTCCGGTACTCTGAAGGAAGTGGGATTGACTTCTGTTTTGCCTTGGTAACGAACGGCTAACGTCTCCGGCTCTAATTTTTTTTGATACATGTGACCATATCATCGTAATGTATGTTTTTTCAATATAGTTTAATCAGATTATTGAAACTTTATTCGGGAGTTTTGCCATGTTCCGTCCTCTGACTGTGTTTACGTTGGAGAAATTTATGCCACTCGGCTAGTGCCAATGCTAATTGAAGAGGGACATTTGCCATTCTGAATCGAAACAACGACTCATCTGGACAGAGGACACGTTCTTCAACATTCTGATGAAAGATCAGCAAAAGTAAGACCCATTTTATGATGTTATTTCATATATCTGTCGTGCATGTGAACTGGCCGTGGGCGCCCAACTATTTCTGTCTATTGTAGCTACGCTAATATAGCGATACATTTTGTTTGCGCTGTAAAACATTTAATAAATCGGAAATATTGTTTGGAATCACAAGATGCCTGTCTTTCAATTGCTGCAGACTATGTATTTTTCAGAAATGTTTTATGATGAGTAATTAGCTATTTGAAGTTGGTGTCTGTAAATATTATGGCTGCTTTCGGTGCAATTTCGGATTGTAGCTGAAATGTAAACTATGGTTTATACATGAAATATGCAAATTTTTCGAACAAAACATATGCTATACAATAAATATGTTATCAGACTGTCATCTGATGAATTTGTTTCTTGGTTAGTGGCTATTTATATCTTTATTTGGTCGAATTTGTGATAGCACCTGATGGAGTAAGAAACTGATGGAGTTAGAAAAAGTTGTGTCTTTTGCTAACGTGGTTAGCTAATAGATTTACATATTTTGTCTTCCCTGTAAAACATTTTAAAAATCGGACATGTTGGCTTGATTCACAAGATGTGCACCTTTCATCCGGTGTCTTGGACTTGTTAATGTGTGAAAGTTAAATCTTTAAAAAAAATAGATTTTGAATTTCGCGCCCTGCACTTTGAGCTGGATGTTGTCATAAGTGTACCGGTGTCGGGCTGCCCCCGTAAAAGGTTAACAAGTCCAATACAGCAAATGAAAGGTACCCATCTTGTGAATCTAGTCAACATGTCCGATTTTTTAAATGTTTTACAGCGAAAACAGCACGTATATTTATGTTAGCTCACCACCAAATACAAAAAAGGACAGACATTTTTCACAGCACAGGTAGCATGCACAAAGCCAACCTAACTAACCAAGAACCAACCAAACTAACCAAGAAACAACTTAATCAGATGACAGTCTTATAACATGTTACACAATAAATCTATGTTTTGTTCGAAAAATGTGCATATTTGAGGTATAAATCAGTTTTATATTGCAGCTACCATCAGAGCTACCGTCAAAAATAGCACCGAAGCAGACAGAGCAATTATAGAGACCAACGTGTATTACCTAATTACTCATCATAAAACATTTCTTAATGTGTGAAAGTTAAATATTAAAAAAATATATATTTTGAATTTCGCGCCCTCCACTTGAGCTGGCTGTTGTCATAAGTGTACCGACATCGGGCTGCAGCCATAAGAAGTTAACACCACAAACCGATGCTGGCATTAAGACCGCACTCAATGAGCTGTATACGACCATAAGCAAACAAGGAAATGCTCATCCAGAGGTGGTGCTTCAAGTGGCCAGGGACTTTAATGCAGGGAAAAATAATAATAATTCGTTTTACCTCATTTTTACCAGCATGTTACATGTGTAACCAGAGGGAAAAAAAACTCTTAACCTTTACTCCACACACAGAGACGTGTCCAAAGCTCTCCTTCGCCCTCCATTTGGCAAATCTGATCATAACTCTATCCTCATGATTCCTGCTTACAACCATAAACTAAAGCAGGAAGTACCAGTGACTCGCTGAATACAGAAGTGGTCAGATGACGCAGATGCTGAGCTACAGGACTGTTTTGCTAGCACAGACTGGAATATCTTCTGTGATTCTTCCGATGGCATTGAGGAGTACACTACATCAGTCCCTGGCTTCATCAATAAGTGCGTTGATGACGTTGTCCCACAGTGAACGTCCGTACATACCCCAACCAGAAGCCATGGATTACAGGCAACATTCGCACTGAGCTAAAGGGTAGAGTAAGCTCTTTCAAGGAGTGGGACTCCAACCCGGATGCTTATAAGAAATCCCGCTATGATCTCCGACGAACCATTAAACAGGCAAAGCTTCAATACGGGACTAAGATTGAATCCTACTACACTGGCTCTGATGCTCGTCGGATGTGGCAGGGCTTGCAAACTATTATGGACTACAAAGGGAAGTACAGCTGTGAGCTGCCCAGTAACACGAGCCTACCAGATGAGCTCAATGACTTCTTTGCACGCTTCGAGGAAAGAAACACTGAAGTATGCATGAGAGCACCAGCGTATCCAGACGACTGTGTTATCAAGCACTCCGTAGCCGATGTGAGTAAGACCTTTAAACAGGTCAACATTCACAAGGCCCCAGGGACAGACGGATTACCAGGACGTGTACTCCTAGCATGCGCTAACCAACTGGTAAGTGTCTTCACTGACATTTTCAACCTGTCTCTGACCGAATCTGTAATACCAACATGGTTCAAGCAGACCACCATAGTCCCTGTTCCCAAGAACACCAAGGTAACCTGCCTAAATGACAACCATCCCATAGCACACACTTATGTAGTCATGAAGTGCTTTGAAAGGCTGGTCATGGCTCACATCAACAACTGTCACGCCCTGACCTTAGAGAGCCTTTTTATGTCTCTATTTTGGTTTGGTCAGGGTGTGATTTGGGGTGGGCATTCTATGTTCTGATTTCTATGTTTTTGTATTTCTATGTGTTGGCCGGGTATGGTTCTCAATCAGGGACAGCTGTCTATCGTTGTCTCTGATTGGGAATCATACTTAGGCAGCCTTTTCCTCTGTTGTCATTGTGGGAAGTTGTCTTTGTTAGGGGCACTACAGCCCTTGTAGCTTCACGGTCGTTTTTGTTATTTCGTGTTTTGTTGGCGAAATTTTACAAATAAAAGAAAATGTACGCCCACCACGCTGCACGTTGGTCTTCCTTGAACGATGGTCGTGACAACAACATTAGCCAAAAACCCTAGACCCACTTACATTTGCATACCGCCTCAACAAATCCACAGATTCACACTGCCCTTTCCCACCTGGACAAAAGGAACACCTACGTGAGAATGCTATTCATTGACTACAGCTCAGCGTTCAACACCATTGTGACCTCTAAGCCCATCATTAAGCAAAGGAATCTGGGAATAAACACCTCCCTCTGCAACTGGATCCTCGACTTCCTGACAGGCCACCCCTCAGGGATGTGTGCTAATTCCCCTCCTGTACTCCCTGTTCACCCATGACTTCTTGTCCGAGCACGACTCCAACACAATCATTAAGTTTGCAGATGACACAACAGTGATAGGCCTGATCACCATCAATGATGAGACAGCCTATAGGGAGGAGGTCAGAGACCTGGCAGTGTGGTGCCAGTATAACAACCTCTCCCTCAACGTGAACAACATAAAGGAGATGATCGTGGACTACAGGAAAAGGTGGGCTGAGCACGCCCCCATTCTCATCGACTGGGCTCTAGTAAACATGGTGAGAGTTTAAAGTTCCTTGGTGTCCACATCACCAACAAACTGTCATGGTCCAAACACACCAAGACAGACTTGAAGAGGGCACGACAATGCCTATTCCCCCTCATGAGACTTAAAAGTTTTGTCATGGGTCCTCAGATGCTCAAAAGGTTACACAGCTGCACAATCGAGAGCATTCCGACTGGTTGCATCACTGCCTGGTATGGCAAATGCTCTGCCTCCGACTGCAAGGCACTACAGAGGGTAGTGCGTACAGCCCAGTATATCACTGGAGCAAAGCTTCCTGCCATTCAGGACCTCTGCTAATGCAGAGCGCCAAGTCTAGGTCCAAAACGCTTCTTAACAGATTCCACCCCCAAGCCACAAGTCTCCTGAACAGCTATCCCATTGACGCCCACCCCCATTTTTACGCTGCTGCTACTCTGGTTATTGTCTATGCATAGTTACTTTACCTCTACCTACACTACCGTTCAAAAGTCTGGGGTCACTTAAAAATATCCCTGTTTTTGAAAGAAAAGCATTTTTTGTCCATTAAAATAACATCTAATTGATCAGAAATACAGTGTAGACATTGTTCATGTTGTAAATGACTATTGTAGCTAGAAACAGCTTATTATTATCTACATAGGTGTACAGAGGTCCATTATCAGCAACCATCACTCCTGTGTTCCAATGGCAAGTTGTGTTAGCTAATCCAAGTTTATAATTTTAAAAGGCAAATTGATCATTAGATAACCCTTTTGCAATTTTGTTAGCACAACTGGAAACTGTTGTGCTGATTAAGGAAGCAATAAAACTGGCCTTCTTTAGACTAGTTGAGCATCTGGAGCATCAGCATTTGTGGGTTCGATTACAGGCTCAAAAGGGCCAGAAACAAAGAACTTTCTTCTGAAACTCATCAGTATATTTTTGTTCTGAGATATGAAGGCTATTCCATGCGAGAAATTGCCAAGAAACTGAAGATCTCCTACAGCGCTGTGTACTACTCCCTTCACAGAACAGCGCAAACTGTGTCTAACCAGAATAGAAAGAGGAGTGGGAGGCCCCAGTGCACAACTGAGCAAGAGGAAAAGTACATTAGAGTCTCTAGTTTGAGAAACAGATGCCTCACAAGTTCTCAACTGGCAGCTTCATGAAATAGTACCTGCAAACACCAGCCTCAACGTCAACAGTGAAGAGGCGACTCCGGGATGCTGGCCTTCTAGGCAGAGTTCCTCTGTCCAGTGTCTGTGGTCTTTTGACCATCTTAATTTCTTCTTATTGGCTATTCTGAGATATGGCTTTTTCTTTGCAACTCTGCCTAGAAGGCCAGCATCCTGGAGTCGCCTCTTCACTGTTGACATTGAGACTACCAATCCCTAACAATTCCTAAAAATAAGACTAATAAAAGTAGACCAACAAAATATGCCACCTATTAGTATAGCTAACAGTATAAAAGTATCACAACAACAAAACATCAATATAGAGGAGACTAATCATAAGGTTTGTAGAACAGCATCCAAACCCTCAAATGCTAGACCAGCTCTTAACCCTCTAGAGTTGATGTCCACGCATATTAAAACAATTCCCATAAAAATCTGTCAGTTTAAGCTAGAGACATGTTTTTTTTTTGCATTGGATGCTTCAACATCCACCACATCCGCCGATGTCGCACCTCTTCTCACAAAATTGTCTGTAGCACCTGAATGGTTGACCCCTCTATGGTAAAATGAGACTTTCACGAACACGATGGTGTTCTCCGTTTTGCTCACAAGCGTCTTGGGACTCGTCTGAAGTAAGTACAGAGGATCTGCCAACTTCTGTCTGTAGCGTCTGACCAGTTTGGGCTAAACACTATGACCTCTCTGTTGTTTTGCTCTAGGATGCCCACAGGCCTCACAAGACTCGTCTGAAGGTCCCCCTGTACCAGTTGAAAACATTTATGGAATTATGTATGGAGACTGTTTAGTGCCAAAACTAAGGGGTTAAATACATTATTTTTATTATATCTCTAAGATATAGGACATACACTTCAGAACACACTTCCTTTAGATTGTTTAGGGGGGACTGTATATTGGACTATATATTATTCTACGTAGTGAATGTTATTCAATGCGTTTGTATGGGTGAATAGCAGTAAGGCCAAATAAAATGTTTAATCAAATATTTTTTAATAATAATTTTTGGGATACTTCACTGGGTCTTAAAATTCAAAATCAAATAGCTAAATGATCCTTGGTATGACCTTCTTAAAACAATTCCATAAAGCTTAGTAGACCCCCCCCCCCCCCTGGCTTAGACAGGGCTTAGACTGTAATGGGTTATAAAACATAAAATGCATGGCACACCTCTCTGTTTCATTGCCATAAATGATTGAAGTAATTGTCAGGATGATAACAACAGCAGCAGGACTCCTCTTAGTGGAGGAGAACACACATAATAACATGTGAGGGGGACTCAAGGTGAGGTGAGTCACAGACTACATTATCTGCAGTGGTTTGGCACCAAACATCAGTGCCAAAGACAGATCATCCTAAATCTCCGGCCTTCTTCATCACGGCACCCTAGGTGTGTGTGTGTGTCTGTGTATGTGGGAGCGTCTTGAGGAGTGCTGGCTGGTTGGGGGGGGCGTTGAGAAGGGAAGATGTGTGTAAATGACTAACAGACTTTTGTGTAATTATTTAGGACAGTGTTGATTTCCACAGATAATTTAGCATGGCTGCGAGCACTTGACTTCTGATCTCAATTTACCCGCTCTCTGTCTCTATTTAGATCTTGGATATGTGGGCGGGGTGTTTTAACCTTGGAGAACAAACACACATCACAGACAGATACAGAGAAACACACAAAATCTTACCCCCCCAACCCTCCTAAACCACCCACACATACACATAAACACTTATTTCCACACCACTCTCTCTCTCTCTTTCTCGCTCTCTCTTTCACAAACAAACACACACATGAACACCTAAGATACTGGAATAAATGCATCTTTAATGATAGCAGATAAGGACTCCCAACTACCCCTGCAGTCATAGCTCAGTGATTTGGCTAGCAGGAAAGGGGATTGCAGGAATGGAAAAGAAGTGAGTGGAAACTTACAAAGCTCTAAGAGTCACCCTGAGAAAACACATCCAGTCAGTGGTGGAAAAGAAACAACTACCTCACAAACCTTTTGATTCAAAAAGTCTTCACTGTCTGAGTTCTCTTGGAAATGAAAGTGAGATATCACTTGAGGAATCTACTGTGCAGAAATTTCTTGCTAACAAACCATAGTTTTGGCAAGTCGGTTACGACATCTACTTTGTGCATGACACAAGTAATTTTTCCCAAAAAATGTTTACAGACAGATTATTTCACTTATAATTCACTGTATCACAATTCCAATGGGTTAGAAGTTTGACTGTGCCTTTAAACAGCTTGGAAAATTCCAGAAAATTGTCATGGCTTAAGAAGCTTCTGATAGGCTAATTGACATAATTTGAATCATTTGGAGGTGTACCTGTGGATGTATTTCAAAACCCACCTTCAAACTCAGTGCCTCTTTGTTTGACATCATGGGAAAATCAAAAGAAATCAGCCAAGACATCAGAAAAAAACCTTGAGACCGCCACAAGACTGGTTCATCCTTGGGAGCAATTTCCAAACGCTTGAAGGTACCACGTTCATCCGTACAAACAATAGTATGCAAATATTAACACCATGGAGCCTCAAACCGCTCAGGAAGGAAACACGTTCTGTCTCCTAGAGATGAATGTACTTTGGTGCGAAATCAATCCCAGAACAGCAGCAAAGTACCTTGTGAAGATGCTGGAGGAAACAGATACAAAAATATCTATATCCACAGTAAAACGAGTTCTATATCGACATAACCTGAAAGGCCGCTCAGCAAGGAAGAAGCCACTGCTCCAAAACCGCCATGAAAAAGCCAGACTACGGTTTGCAACTGCACATGGGGACAAAGATCGTACTTTTTGGAGAAATGTCCTCTGGTCTGATGAAACAAAAATAGAACTGTTAGCCATAATGACCATCGTTATGTTTGGAGGAAAAAGGGGGAAGCTTGCAAGCAGAAGAACACCATCCAAACCGTGAAGCACGGGGGTGGCAGCATCATGTTGTGGGGGTGCTTTGCTGCAGGAGGGTTAACTTCACAAATTAGATGGCATCGTGAGGCAGGAAAATTATGTGGATATATTGAAGCAACATCTCAAGACATCAGTCAGGAAGTTAAAGCTTGGTCGCAAATGGGTCTTCCAAATGGACAATGACCCCAAGCATACTTCCAAAGTTGTGGCAAAATGGCATAACTTCTTCTGGCTGCAAGCCCGAGGCCGGCCACAATATGACAACAGCCACTTCAAGTGCAGGGCGCGAAATTCAAAATATATTTTTTTGAAATATTTAACTTTCACACATTAACAAGTCCAATACAGCAAATGAAAGGTATACATCTTGTGAATCCAGCCAACATGTCCGATTTTTAAAATGTTTTACAGCGAAAACAGCACGTATATTTATGTTAGCTCACCACCAAATACAAAAAAGGACAGACATTTTTCACAGCACAGGTAGCATGCACAAAGCCAACCTAACTAACCAAGAACCAACCAAACTAACCAACAAACAACTTCATCAGGTGACAGTCTTATAACATGTTATTCAATAAATCTATGTTTTGTTCGAAAAATTTGCATATTTCAGGTATAAATCATAGTTTACATTGCAGCTACAATCAGAAATTGCACCGAAAGCAGACAGAATAATTACAGACACCAACGTCAAATACCTAAATACTCATCATAAAACATTTCTGAAAGACAGGCATCTTGTGATTCCAGCCAATATTTCCGATTTTTTTAAAGTGTTTTACAGCGAAAACACAATATAGCGTTATATTAGCTTACCACAATAGCCAGAAATACAAGCCCTTCCCCAGCAGCAAAAGTTAGCGATCGTAACAAACCAGCAAAAGATATATAATTTTTGACTAACCTTGATAAGCTTCATCAGATGACAGTCCTATAACATCAGGTTATACATACACTTATGTTTTGTTCGAAAATCCGCATATTTAGAGCTGAAATCAGTGGTTATACATTGTGCTAACGTAGCATCTTTTTCCCACAACGTCCGGATATTTTTCTGACACTTTTTCTGACACACATATTCTGACCAAATAGCTATTCATAAACATAACTAAAAAATACATGTTGTATAGGAAATGATAGATACACTAGTTCTTAATGCAATCGCCGTGTTAGAATTCTAAAACTAACTTCATTACGACATACAGCTTAGGTATAGCTAGAGAGTACCCAAAAGCTGAGCGCAAACGACTAGCACAACATGTTCGACAGATATATGAAATAGCATCATAAAATGGGTCCTACTTTTGCTGATCTTTCATCAGAATGTTGTACAAGGGGTCCTTTGTCGGGAACAATCGTTGTTTGGATTTAGAACGGCCTTTTTCCCTCTCGATTTAGCAAGCACACTTGCCAAGTGGCGCGAATCTCTCCATGTCAACAAACGGAAGAGAACGGAACACGGCAAAACTCCCCAAAAAATTTCAATAATCTGATTAAACTATATTGAAAAAACATACTTTACTATGATATTGTCCCATGTATCAAATAAAATCAAAGCCGGAAATATTAGTTGTCCATAACGACAGCTTATCAGAAGGCAAATCCAGGTCCCTCGACGCGCTCTCCAGAAAAGAGGAAACTGGTGACACGTCATACAAAGAGCTATTATACGAGTCCAGATCAAGTTACACATTCCATTTCTTCTCTCACTCCTTGGCGACATCTAGTGGATCTAAACGAATAAATATCAAGGACTTTAAGAGGCAGCCCCTAGAAGAGTGCATCGATTTCAGATTTTCCACTTCCTGTCAGGAAGTTTGCTGCAAAAGGAGTTCTGTTTTACTCACAGATATAATTCAAACGGTTTTAGAAACTAGAGAGTGTTTTCTATCCAATAGTAATAATAATATGCATATTGTACGAGCAAGAATTGAGTTCGAGGCCGTTTGAAATGGTCACCTTTTATCTGGCTACTCAATACTGCCCCTGCAGCCCAAACAGGTTAAGGACAACAAAGTCAAGGTATTGGAGTGGCCATCACAAAGCCCTGACCTCAGTCCTATAGATAATTGGTGGGCTGAACTGAAAAAGCGTGTGCGAGCAAGGAGGCCTACAAACCTGACTCAGTTACACCAGCTCTGTCAGGAGGAATGGACAAAATTCACCCAACTTATTGTGGGAAGCTTGTGGAAGGCTACCCGAAACGTTTGACCCAAGTTAAACGATATAAAGGCAATGCTACCAAATACTAATTGAGTGTATGTAAACTTCTGGCCACCTGGGAATGTGATGAAAGAAATAAAAGCTGAAATAAATCATTCTCTCTACTATTATTCTGACATTTCACATTCTTAAAATAAAGTGGTGATCCTAACTGACCTTAGGGCATTTTTACTAGGATTAAATGTCCGGAATTGTGAAAAACTGATTTTAAATGTGTTTGGCTAAGGTGTATGTAAATGTCTGACTTCAACTATCAGTAATAGTTTGTCATATGTTACAAAGTCACAGTCAGAGCAAATTTTAAAGCAGCCTAAAGCCCAACAAGACTGGACATAGGAATTATGTGATGATAAGGAATGATGTTAGGGGTTAAATGTTGCTGTACATTGTAATTACAGAGAGCTGTAACATATTATGGTGCACTGGCCAAAAAGTTAAATCTTAGTTTCATCATACCAGAGAATCTTGTCTCTTATTGTCTGAGAGTCTTAAGGTGCCTTTTGGCAAACTCCAAGCGGACTGTCTTGGGGAGTGGCTTCGGTTTGGCCAATCTACCAGAAACAGCCTTATGGGTGGAGGGCTGCAGAGATGGTTGTCCTTCTGGAAGTTCTTCTACCATCTCCACAGAGGAACTCTAGAGCTCTATCAGAGTGACCATGAGGTTCTTTGCCACCTCCCTGACCAAGGCCCATCTCCCCCGATTTCTCAGTTTGGCCCGGGCGGACAGCTCTTGGAAGAGTCTTGGTGGTTCGAAACTTCTTCCAATTAAGAATTATGGAGTCCACTGTGTTCTTGGGGACCTTCAATGCTGCAGAAATATTTTGGTACCCTTCCCCAGATCTGTGTCTCGACACAATCCTGTCTCGGAGCTCTAAGGACAATTCCTTCGACCTCATTGCTTTGTTTTTACTCTGACATGCACTCTCAACTGTGGATCCTTACATAGACAGGTGTGTGCCTTTCCAAATCATGTCCAATCATTTGAATTTACCACAGGTGGACTCCAATCAAGTTGTAGAAACATCTCAAGGATGATTAATGGAAACAGGATGCACCTGAGCTCAAGGGTCTGAACACTTATTTAAATAAGGTATTTCTGTTTTGTTATGGGGTATTGTGTGTAGATTGATGAGAATGGTTCTTTATTTAATACATTTTAGAGTAATGCTGTAATGTAACAAAATGTGGAAAAAGTCAAGGGGTCTGAAAAATTACCGAAGGCACTGTATACATCAATGCTGTTCAATGTCAGTCCTGGATGGCCCAAACACTTCTGGTTTTCATAATCTCCTTTTTAACAGGGACACCAGGGGAGTGCAGTTAACTACCAGGTAGAAACAGCAACAAGAGGTGTTTCGGCCCTCCAGGACCGGATTTAAACAGCCCTGATTTATATTATATACATCATACATTACACGGACATGCATACAGTTGGTGGGTTCAATAGGTTAATTACAAACAGCTGAGTGTATTTGAATGTATTTAAATTCCGATCACCTTTCCTAACAAATGAGTACACTAGGTACTAGGTATTGGAGTTGGGCAATTACCTAGTGATAGTACCCCTGAAATGCAAATGTATCATTCCCTTTACTTGAAACTTTTACTGCAGTGGGCTAAATCAGGGTTATACAGTGTTTCTTGGTAGTCTTAAACAAATCTACTTTGAAACATAAGTATACACCTCACATATGATTTTTCAAAAAATAAGACACCTGTACCATGTCAAATATAGTGTCACGCCCTGACCTTAGAGATCCTTTTAATTCTCTATTTGGTTAGGTCAGGGTGTGACTAGGGTGGGCAATCTATGTTTTCTATTTCTTTGTTGGCCTGGTATGGTTCCCAATCAGAGGCAGCTGTCTATCGTTGTCTCTGATTGGGGATCATATTTAGGCAGCCTTTTCACACCTGTTGTTTGTGGGATCTTGTTTTTGTGTAGCTGCCTGTGAGCAGCCCAGAACATCATGTTTCGTTTTCTTCTGTATTGTTTTTGGTGAGTTTCATATTTATTAAACATGTGGAACTCTAAGTCCGCTGCGCCTTGGTCCATTCATTCAGACGAGCGTGAAATATAGAGTAAAAAATTATAACAGAAGATTGAAATATAACAAAACCATTTGACATAGATTTTCAGCAGCTTTTAGAAACATAACAATAAGTTGATTAATTATTAAATTATGAAAAAATAAACAACATTCCATCCATGAGGCCACTAGATACATGTAATTTGACTGCAGGAAAGGGCTACATGGCTCACTCATTTATCAGGGACCATGCACAGTTAGGTGTTGCACCATAGTTGGCTCCATAGCTCATTTCCATCAGCTGTCCATCCAAGTGTATTTAAAAACAGGTCTGCATTTAGAGCAGCTCAAGCCACTAAGCCCACCTGTTTTTGTGGCCATGTCTTAGAGTGACTCGTTCCTGGTAATTAAACAGAACACACGCACAGTACGGCACGAGACCACCCACCGTCATGAATAATGCATGAGAGTAGGTATGTTTTGGGGCTTTTCGTAATGAGCTCAAAGCTAGCTGCAGGGAGCTAAACAAACTGGCCGGCTTGCCTCCTATGTGGGCATCAACCTTGGCACGGGGGTCAGAGGATTCAATACATTTTTGCTCTGCCGAGTGTGTATGCCATGCACAGCCCCCCACACTCTGCCATTCCACACGCCATTACGAATGATAAACAATGAATTCGTACGTAAAATAGAGTTTGAGAGGGGAAGCACAAATGGTCCTAGTTGGATTTTTTAACTAGAATGATTCCAAAACACTGCATGAAACTTGTTAATCAGTAAGCAGCTAATGTTCCCTTTGGTGGCTACTGGAATGCAACTCAAATCCTAGCCAAAGGGTAAAATATGCCTTTAATGATTGAAATGTTTCTCCCCATGAATGTAAGACTTACTCCTGTTAACTCTAGAGATGATGTTTGCAGGTCCTTAAAATGTCCAAAGCACGTACACATGCACGTATGTACACATGCTTGCATATGTACGCACACAGGTGCACACACACGCACACCCAAACACTCACTATCAGCAATCAACTACAAATGACTAGAAATCAGCCAGGATATGTCCAAGAAGACATTAAAAGAAAATAAAAGAAACAACCTTTGCTAGGAATAAAAAAAGTTTCCTACAAAGGCACAAAAACAAACAACGCAGAAGACAAACCAGAGTCCATTCACATCATCCCTTTCTGAACACCCACTCTTTATCAAACCCTGCAATTATAAATCATGCTATCAAATCATATACCATTTTAAGGGGAAGGAAAAAAAAGATGGATCATCACAAAAAAACTAAAACAAATCTGTCAAGGGTATTATGGAAGCGTCTCAAAAAGAAGCCTATAGATCAAAGCAGTGGACAGCCATTTGTTCCAGCAGAATAATAGCTGTGATGTGTCAGCCCTGCTGACCTGCTTGAACAATAAAGCAGCTTCGTAGCTGCCTAAGAGCAATGACCTTGTGCTGCTGAAACCTGCCCAAAAAGAGAAAAGAGATGGATGAAGAGAGACACATGGGCAGGGAGAAACAATTACAATCTTTATAAAGTCTGATCCTGTCCACCACCACTCACTTGAGAAGATTGTTGTCTGGTTCCTTTAGAAAAGAAATAAGAAAAAGGAAAACCTTTTATATTTGGGATGAAGAGTGCAGAAGTGCCAATGTCACTGCCATTGTGAAGTGCTACTCTTGTTGCTGCTGCAACTACTACCATCACTACACAGCACATTGGCCAGTGTTACCTAGTGTTGATTTTTCAGTGTAACATTTATAGTGTTGTTTCAGGTGTTAATTGAACTCTGTAAGTGTTAAATTAACACTCATTGATGTAAGATAACACGAGTGTTGGTGTTAATAATAACCAGTGTTAAACCAAAACCACACCCATCATTACCACACCCAAAACCATTACCCACTATTATTATTATCATGTTTCCCAGCATGCTCTATTGCAGGTCGATTTTTAGTATTGTTTGTTTCAATATCTATGTTTCTATGTTGTACATTGATTGATTAATTAAATAGAAATAACATACATTTTTCTAAACTAATCAAATCTGTTACTTGGACTTACTACACCGTTGCTGAAATGGTTGCTCCAGTTTAGATGCTTTAGGTAGTCTTATATCCTAGTCTTCCAAACCCTGACAGTCATTCTGAATGCAGATTTCCGGAAGAATAAAAATTACAAATGTTGAATATCCCTACTCTGGCTGAGTTCCAATAGGAATTACACGTCACTTTGCAAGCTGGCACAATGTGACTTACAGGCCTGATGTTTCCTATAAACCATGAGTTTCCGGCCACCTTATTAAGGTTAAACTAGGCCCTCAAAATAATGTCAAATAATAACATTTTAATGATAACATATTCACTTAGGCTTTTACTGGGTGAAGGGCACAGGACAGCAAATGGATGAATGCAACAACCATGTCTCTGTCACTAACAAATACAGTTATGGGTGGTAACTCTGGAATATGCAAATAATTAATTACACTAAGCAGTGTGTTAATTTAACACTAAAAAGTGTGGACTCGTATAGACGCTGGACCAGTGTTAAATTTATCACCGACTGCTGTTTTTACTACTACTACTTTTTCTAATACTACTAGTAGTAGTAGTAGAAGTAGGTCCAATACCACTACAAATAGTGGTAATGACAATCAACATCATCCTTTTCAATCTACATACAATAATGATACAATTCTGAAAAGAGAACGTATTGTTTTGATCGTGCATTACTGTATGGGTTATACAGATGGACATATCAGTTGCAATCAGTCTTGATGGATATCTGTCCTGACTTATTATTTGAAATCAACACCATTGACATTGATAAAGACAGAGCACAAGGTGTAGCCTATTCCCATCTAAAATGTCCAAGCGCTGCTCGCCTGGCCAATGCCAACGGCACCTTTTTCTTTCTGAGCTGAAAAGCTATCTGGTGTGAAAGAACAAAGACGAGGAACAATCAGAGAGCCATTCAGCTGCCTCGGAGAGAGGTAACAAAAGGCGCCCACAAGCCGTGTACTTTTGTGCAACCCAGATAAAGGTCTCGGGAAAAAGGAGAGCGGCCTGGAATTCATGGTGTGACATGGAGGGAGGGAGAGGAAGGTAATATGTGAAAGAAGCCATTCGAGGTTGAATGGGTGAGAAGGGGATCTGCGGAGAAAATGAAAGGAAGCTCAGCTCCAACAAGCCATTGGCCACAATAGGATGAAGTGGTGAAATAGTAGGCCTATGCAGGGGAGGTGATCTTTACTTGTGCCCCTGCTGCTGATTGTATAGAATGCATTAGTATGGAGTGAGAAGCTAAATGTCTGCATACTGTGTTTTGTCTTTTTTTTTAAATATATGGCAGAATCCAATGAGCATAAGAGGTAATGGTGTTTGCTCTCCACATTCAGGGAGCTGCAAAAGAAGGAAAGGCTCAAATTAAGTTGAAATTCTAGTATACAGTACAGAATGTATCAACTATAATTTTTCAAAATCTGCTGTCAATAGTCGTTGATAAGGCTGGGAAAGTGGCCTGAAATATACTATGTACCCCAACAGGCTAAGTGGAACATGGCACTGGCTCCAGTTGGGACATAAAGTCAATGATGGCTCTACTGCCAACATCAAATGAGATGAAAGTTATATCAAAGTTACGTATGAAAAATACAATCAGACTGAATTTCATGGCTTTCTTCCCTAAAATTTACTGCCAGTATCAAGCAATATCAAGTCAATATCAATGGAAACCAGGTTTTAAGTTCACACAACATTTGGCATGAAAGCCTATGATACTGGTACAGAATTCTAGAATACATTCAGTCCCAATGACATCGGCTTAGCTTCTTAAATGATTAATTGAGCACAGGAATAGGGCTAAAAAGAAAGGAAACTCAAAGAGAAGAGTGGTTGCAGAGGTATGAGCTATAGTCTGAGAGTCAACGAAAAGCCTTGAGCATGTTCTCATGGTCTACCACCGCAACCATCGTTGTCTATCAGTGCTGAAATTTTATCACAGAAGTTATGGTTTGTTTGTTTTTGCCCCCCCCCACCCCTACCTGTGACGGAATTCATGGTGTAATTTCAAACAGCCCTTAGGCCTTCAAAGTGTTCTCTGATCTCACTGAAGGCTGTTTATCAAACATCCCCTTTCATTAGACTATCAACAGGGTTGTTACCACACCAACTGCAGATGTTATCAGCCTTATCGTCATGGCAACTGGAGTTTGTCACACCAGGGGGGGTGGCTGGGGACAGGGGACGTCCATGTTGCTCGAAATGCGTGTTGATGAGTGATGCTGTCTGACGGCTGATGTTGGGTGATGTTGTGCGGAAATGGGCATGACAGAGGTCGGTGAAATCATTATCGAATGGAAGGGGGAGGGATATGGGACGGTGTCCTCGTGATGGGGAGGGTGGGGCGGCTGTATTCTTGTGGTGACAGAACGTTATCATGTTAGCTTTGCATTCATTACATGAGGTGTTTGTCTGGGACAGCCTCCATATATACATGTCACAGGTGTCATGGTAGGAAAATATGAGACTTATTGTAATGAAGGCGGAAGTGAAGGGTATCTTGTTGTTTTGTCCCAAGATTCTCTCTGGCTCTCTCGTTGTCCTCAGCCTACTCTGACATCTTTGACCAGCCCATCTGTGGCTCCTAGATTACTTCAGGAACAGAGGAGACGTCTCTATAGAGTGAGTCCTTCAGTTTAAGGAGAAGACACACAAACATACGAGCGCACACACACAAACGTATGCATGTACGCACACACGAACAAGTCTTGCTGAGTTAAATAATTGTTGAATTTGGAAAATGAGCACAAGGCCTACGCAATGTAAAATTTGCCATAATTTTTCTGCCATTGTACTTGACATACAGTAACTATGATGTATGACATGTCTATGGTATCACAACATGAATAATGATCCTCATAATGCTATTATAGACACAGCATGACAACTTTCGTGTGAATGTCTAAATTGATCAAAGCCAGTTGTTGTGTTGTTACATGCAATGTAATGTCAGGTATGTCATGTTGCGGTTGATTAATGGAGGTTGAATGAGAGATTGAAATAAACGTTTTAGGCCCTAATCTATGGTTTTCACATGACTGGGAATACAGATATGCATCTGTTGGTCACCGATACCTCTTTTAAAGGTAGGGGCGTGGATCAGAAAACCAGTCAGTACCTGGGGAGACCACCATTTGCCTCATGCAACGCGACACATCTCCTTCTTGAACAGGCTGTTGATTGTGGCCTGTGGAATGTTGTTCCGCTCCTCAACAATGGCTGTGCGAAGTTGCTGGATATTGGCGGGAAGTGGAACATGCTGTTGTACATGTCCATCCAGAGAATCCCAAACATGTTCAATTCCACTAATTCTCTTAAACAATGTTGGAGGTGGCTTATGGTAGAGAAATGAACATTACATTCTCTGGTAACAGCTCAGGTGGACATTCCTGCAGTCAGCATGCCAATTGCAGGCTCCCTCAAAACTTGAGACATCTGTGGCATTGTGTTGTGACAAAAGTGCACATTTTATTGTTCTCGGCACAAATGTGTAATGATCATGCTGTTTAATCAGCTTCTTGATAGGCCACACCTATCAGGTGGATGGATTATCTTGACAAAGGGGAAATGCTCATTTACAGGAATGTAAACACAATTTGAGAGAAATAAGCTTATTGTGCATATGGAACACTTCTGGGATCTTTATTTCAGCTCATGAAACATGGGACCTACACTTTACATGTTGCGTATATTTGTTCAGTATATTTCAGAACAGTTTAACGCTGCTTTGAGACAAGCGTGGGGACTGGTCTTGATAAATCAATCAATGTCCGATTTTTTTTCCACTGAATCTCTGTTTGGATATTGGTTAGGCCAGAATTAGGCTGTAGAAATGTTAGCTAAATTGAGGTGAGTGCTGCTCATGATCATCTTGTCTAGTTGGCTCATTTATTATCACTGATCAGAATATTTTGCAAGCATGTTATGTATCTTAACAAGTGGATTATTTTGCACTTCACTCGCAGTCATTTAGTAGCCTAGGCCTACTCTCAACCAAAAGCCTGTGACTTGTCTTAATCAATCAATGTGATTTTGTTTCACTGAATCACTGTCTGTATATTTGGTTAATTCCCTTGCTGGGCAAATACATGGAGTTGGTATAGCTCATCTATTTGTTTGCTCATCTATCACTATCAGAAACACTTAGAATGCAATAATGTAGCCTAAATCAAGTATAGGCCTATTATTTTTTCTTGATCGCTTATAGGTAACTCCAAAAGTGGGCTCTACAAGGGCTCCCTAGTGGCGTAGGGATCTAAGACACTGCATCTCAGTGCAAGAGTTGTCACTGCAGTACCTGGTTCAAATCCAGGCTGTATCACATCCGCTGCACAGTTTGCCCATCGTCATCTGGGTTTGGCTGGTGTAGACTGTAGGCATAAATAATATTTTGTATTTAACTGACTTGCCTAGATAAATATAGATTAAATTAATAAAATTACACATTTTTTAAAAAGTGTGTGGAGGTTGTGAAATAGACTCACATGCTTTTGAAAATATAGTTTGCTATTATTTTCTATCGGTATCATGATGAAAATACTCTCAATGTAAGACCTTACACCTGCTCTCTAACAAAGCAGAGTGAGGGTAGAAAAGAGATGAAACGTGAATCAAAAAAGCCCTGGCTTGCCTTGGACTCTGATTTAAAATATCACCATTTTTTATTTATCCAATTTTCTCCCCAATTTCATGATTTCCAATTGCGATCCAATTACGATCTTGTCTCATTGCTGCCATTCCCCAACTGGCTCGGGAGAGGCGAAGATCGAGTCATGCATCCTCCGAAACATGACCCGCCAAACTGCGCTTCTTAATACCCGCGCGCCTAACACGGAAGCCAGCTGCACCAATGTGTCTGAGGAAACACCGTTCAACTGGCGACCGAAGTCAGCTTGCATGCGCCCGGCCTGCCACAAGGAGTCACTAAAACAGGCCAAACGTGGACGACGCTGGGTCAATTTAAATCAAATCAAATTGTATTTGTCACATACACATGGTTAGCAGATATTAATGTGAGTGTAGCGAAATGCTTGTTTTTCTAGTTCCAACCACGACCAAGTATCTAACAAGTAATCTAACAGTTTCACAACAACTACCTTATACACACAAGTGTAAAGGAATGAATAAGAATATGTACATAAAGATATATGAATGAGCATTGGCCGAACGGCATAGGCAAGATGCAGTAGATGGTATAGAGTACAGTATATACATATGAGATGAGTAATGTAGGGTATGTAAACATTATATAAAGTGGCATTGTTTAAAGTGGCTAGTGATACATTTATTACATCCATTTTTTTTTTAAGTGGCTAGAGATTGAGTCAGTATGTTGGCAGCAGCCACTCAATGTTAGTGATGGTTGTTTAACAGTCTGATGGCCTTGAGATAGAAGCTGTTTTTCAGTCTCTCGGTCCCCGCTTTGATGCACCTGTACTGACCTCACCGTCTGAATGATAGCGGTGTGAACAGGCAGTGGCTCGGGTGGTTGTTGTCCTTGATGATCTTTTTGGCCTTCCTGTGACATTGGCTGGTGTAAATATCCTGGAGGGCAGGTAGTTTGCCCCCGGTGATGCGTTGGGCACCGCCCTTTGGGACCCTCGGTCATGGCCGGTTGTTACACAGCCTGGGATCGAACCCAAGTCTGTAGTGACGCCTGAAGCACTGTGATGCAGTGCCTTAGACCACTTGCGACAGACAACCTCCAAAATAGACCATCAGGCACAGGCCTTGTAAAGATTCTCTCCAGTTTAGTCCTAAAGTATGGCTGCCAGCAGAAATTGACATAGGTCCTGTACCACAGTGCACAGCAGATGCATGAGCAAGAAAAGGTTGAGATGAAGGGACAGTTGGAGAGAACCAGGAAACTAATGACAAAAGCAGAAAAGAAAAATATACTGCTAGCCTAGGAACTTTGTTTGAGACAGGAACAATTAAAAGAAATGGCAAAAACTTATGAAGACGAACGAGCACAAACTCTTGAACAAAATCGTCTTCTACAGAAACAAAGTCGTCTTCCACAGGAACAACTCGATTTAGCCAAAAAAATAAATACAACAAAGTCTACGCCAAACTCGATAAATCTGACGAGTTAGCTACAAACAGGGGTGCGCAACTTGATAACATGGATGCAGTTTTGATGAACAACACTCAAAGCAATAATGTTCTAGTCCAAATGCTGCAGACCAAAGACAATAAGTTTATGAACACAATGACCAAGATGGATGACAAAGCAGCAGAACTCATTGAAGTTGCTGACCAAATGAATGATGAGAGAACCCAGGTGAAGAAGATAAAAAAATTCTCTCTAAGCATGTGGAGGAAATCTCATCACTGAATCTCTCGCTACGCACTGAAGACCTGCAAACCATGACAGATAAGTACAAGGCCGAACGGAGCAAGTGCGACCCTCACGTGTCTAAAATAAGTCTCTAAGCATCCAAATGGACTCTGCTATGTGTGACGTTCCCCAGTTTCTGTTTTGTATTTGAGTGTGTGTGTTTCAGGAGATGGCTTCCTGGAAGCCTCCCCAACCAGCTGATTGGTCGACCCCAGGCTAATTGATGATTGGAGCTGACCCCGCCCCCTCGTCAAGAAGCAGCTGACTCTAATCACCATTGCCACCTGAAGATATAAAAGCCAGTGTTCTGTTCAGAAGAAAAGAGGTTAGAGGGAAATTGAATATTTTGGAGAAAAGATTAGAGGGAGATTAAATGTTTTGGAGAAATCATTAGAAAGAGTTGTGTGTTTGTTGCTTTGTCAAAGCTTCTTTAGTGGCCTGAGTTAGTTTACTCAGTTTTGTTGTAAAGTGTTTGTGAAATTGTTCATAATTATTCTGTTTCATTTGTTCCCAGGGGGGAAGGGGAAGGCACTTAGGGAGTGCTTAGGCAAGAGTCCCGACGGCATACATATACCCGTAGTATATTCAATGTCTAGGCACACTAGGTAAGACCTGGGCGGACCACCCCTTCTATTTTGGTTAGGGCACCAGGTGGTGCTAAGTTAGGTAAGTTAAGTTGGTAGGCAGGTTAGATAGGAGAGGGAGAAGCTTTGATATTTACTTTCTTTGCTTTGGTTCCATCCAGCCCCTTTTCCCCATATTATCGTTTAAGGAAATAAATCCTAGTAAACGGTGAATTCTGACTTTTGTCATCCTTACTCGCACCTACAGTCCATACCTCTTTCGCTTCACGGGGAGTTGAGTTGCAGCAGGGAGTTGCGTTCCCTCTTTATAGAGGCAGCAGAATACCACCCTTAGGTACCACCTGGAGGAACTCCAGAACAGTCAAGCGCTACAGCGTGACTACCCAACAAAGCAACCAAGGTCGCAACCGGAGCTCGGTACACAAAGGAATGAATACAACAGAAGGTTTCAGACTTAAGTCCCTCAGTCTTTTCCTCTTGGCCATTCGGCACAGAGTAATATGGCGCCTCCTCGCTAACAAAGCTTGGCTTCTCCTCTTGGCCTTTCTGGCCTTTCGGCCCACAATTCTACACAGGATGAAGCAAACCCTCTCCGCACTCTTAGCGCGGAACGTCTTTACAAAACCCTTTGACCCCGTTCCAGGGAAGCTAAACAAAACTGAGATTTTCTTAGCAGACATAGAGGACGCTTTGGATGTCTACCCGAATGCAAGGAATGCTATTGGTACTGACAGGCTTTACCTGTTGAAGAGAACGTCAAATACACACGTGACAAGGTTCATCCGTCTACAACAGCAACATGTGCCAAACGACTATGCAAAACTTGCCACGGCTTTGAAAATAGAATTCAATGGTTCTGCGACTCACAAACACGACAGATCGCTGGCTAACACTGTCACAAAAGCACGGAATGAACACCCAAAAGCAGTAGCGGATTTAGGTTTAGGCAACATAGGCAGCCGCTCAGGGCACCCGCACACAAAAATTCGTAATGGTGACATTTGCGCAATCAGTTTTCCTTCGCTCATTTGCACGTCACATCACTGATATGTCACCGAGTGGGACTGTGGGTCAATTAAACTAGTCGGAGTGGGTGCCCTGATTCTTGTATGTGAGATAGGCATGCTACTCCCGGGGAAGGTCTCCGACTCAGAAGTACGAGATGGGGAGGGGGGCAGGGGTAGGTTGACCTCAGGTCTCCCCACTGGAAGCACAAGGTAGGGGGCGTGGGGGAATCTATCAAATAGCGCACCTCTAACTTTGTACAGTATTAATATAATTAGTTAAATCAGTCACAGAATGCAATTCCTATGGCTTCCACAGGGTGTCAGCACTATGTTCAAGGAACTTTGAAATATCAGTTTTAGCTTAAGGACACTCTTATTCTTGGAAATTCGTGTTTGCGCGCGCTATGAAGACATAACGCACCTGCTAAAATCGGTTTCCTATTGAACATACTTCTTTCTGTAAGAAATATATAATTTATAGTTTGATTACATTTTAGGGTATCTAAGGAGTAAATAGAAACGTATTTTGACTTGATGGAACAAAGTTTAGGGGTAAATTTTCGGATTCCTTTCTCTGCATGTTGAACGAGGGGATTACTCAAATCGATGGTGCCAAATAAATTGACTTTTTGGGATATAAAGAAGGATTTTATCTAACGAAACAAAACTACATGTTATAGCTGGGACCCTTTGGATGACAAATCAGAATTTGTGAATGTATTATTACATTATTACATGTATTATTACATTATTTGTGAATGTATGAAACCTGTGCCGGGGGAAAAATATTTTGATGTGGGGTGCCGTCCTCAAACAATCGCATGGCATTTTTTGGTGTAATACCTACTGTAAATCGGACAGCGCAGTTAGATTAACAAGAATTGAAGCTTTCAGCCAATATAAGACACTTATGTGTACATAAATGTTTAAAATCCATAAATCCGAATGGCTCCCGGTATCACCTATTGCTGATCATTGGACCCTATGATCACTCGGCTACACATGCCTCTCTCTAATGTCAACATGCCTTGTCTCCTGCTGTTTCGGTTAGTTATTGTTTTATTTCACTATAGAGACCCTAGTCCAGCTCAACATGCCTTAGATAGCTCTTTTGTCACACATCCCACGCATGGGGAGACCTCACCTGGTTTAGCGGGTGTCTCCAGAGCTGCAAGCTTTCTCATCGTCACTCAATGACTAGGTTTGCCCCCACTGTACTTACATCCTACAATACCCGTCGGTACATTATGCCCTGAATCTATTCAACCACGCTCAGAAATATGTCCCTTTTATTCTATATAGCCCTTGATTCTCTCCAGACTTGACCAGCACTATTTTTTAATGGGGTATTGTGTATAGATTGATGAGAATTGTTCTTTATTTAATTAATTGAAGAATAAGGCTGTAACGTAACAAAATGTAGAAAAAGTCAAGTGGTCTGAATACTTTCCGAATGCACTGTATACAGTTTGCAATGAGGTTCAGAGAATTTGGGATTTTAAAGCTAATTTCCTGTCATTCCACACTTTTTGCCTTGAGAAAAATGTGTAGTGCATTTGAGGTTTCAAAAGTTTTCTGAAGTTTGTAATTTACTGAAGTTTGAAAATTCAGACTTGATTTCCCTTCATGAAAAATGTATCAAACCCTACAAAAATGTGAATGAAATATAATCCATATAATTCAAATTTCCTGTTGCTGCAAGATTATTTTCATGCTGTATCAAACTGTCTCAGATTAAGATCCTACATCCGTAGGCGGTTCATTGAAGGTGTTATTGCTCAGTCTAACAAATCAAGTTATGTGCAGCAGTGAGAGACTCCTAAACCTCTGATACAAATCTGTGTGTGGCCCACAATGAAGAAGAAGTAAAGAAAAACTTTGAACCTGTTCTTCTCTCCTTAATCAATATTACTTTGCTTCCGGCTGAGCTTAAGAAAAATGTTCGTGAAAGTCTTACAAATTCAATTTTAAATTGAATTGTTCTCCCGGGCAGGTGCTTTTTGTCATATGTTAACATTTTTATCACTGATGCCATCTTGACAGTTTCCTTTGGCATTTCTCCGATTGCGGTTATTAACACCCACAAGGAAGAAAATCCATATTCCACGACTTGTTGTTTGTCAGTTGTCAGCATTAATAACATCGTCAGCCTGCAGGATACGTGGCAATTACTCCCAGACTCTCAATTAATGAGCTTTCTGAAAATGGTATTATTACTGTTACAGAGCTTTAGCAAACATTGCCAGACTTCACCTCTCTTTCTGCTTTTCAAACAGACACCAGTAGACTAGTTCGGGCCAATGATGCAATAGCTATAGCTTTGAAAGCAAAGGAAATTATTTAAGCATTAAAATGGTCTTCTTTGAGTTGGAAACCAATTTGTAACGTACTAATTACAATCATCCTACCAAAGCGGTGTCAAGTAAACAGAAGGCCTTCTAAGGAAAATATGCTGAAGAGATGAAAATGTGGTTGGAAAGAGCACATTTTGAGGAATAAAGCAGGGTCCTTATGAATGTGTGGTTGTGTTATGTCACAATTGCTTTCAGACGAGTCCCGTGACACTTGTGGGAGCCGTAGAGCAAAATGCAGAACATTATCTTGTTTGTGAGAGTCTCCCCTTTCCATAGAGTGGTCAGTTATTAGTTTTGTGGCTCAAACCGTTCAGAGAGACGTTTTCGTGAGAAGACCGATTTTCGCAATGTCTGACAAACATCGCTGTTTTTTAAAATGTATTTTATTTCACCTTTCTTTAACCAGATAGGCCAGTTGAGAACACGTTCTCATTTACAACTGCGACCTGGCCAAGATAAAGCAAAGCAGTTCGACACATGCAACAACACAGAGTTACACATGGAATAAGCAAACATAGTCAATAATACAGTAGAAATAGTCTATATACAGTGTGTGCAAATGAGGTAGGATAAGGGAGGTAAGGCAATAGATAGGCCATGGTCGCAAAGTAATTACAATATAGCAATTAAACGCTGGAGTGATATATGTGCAGAAGATGAATGTGCAAGTAGAGATACTGGGGTGCAAAGGAGCAAGATAAATAAATAAATACAGTATGGGATTAGGTAGCTGTAGCTTGACACAGCCCATGCAAAAAAATATATATCTCTAGCTTAAACTGACAATTTTGATGGGGATTTTTTTTATTATGTTACTTAGATTGATGCCCGGGTGCATCAATAGACTATTTTAATAAATAACTAATTTGGGAACAGAGAATTGCCTACGCAATCGACTGATATTTTGGAAGAAGAGTTGAAATCAAGGATGCATGATAGTTAGATCTGCAATGCATAGTATTTTATTACAATAAAGGCCTTGCCATCTAGAAAACGGAGGAATATATTTGTTTTTAAAGAGAATCAATTTCATGCCCGTCAGTATTGGCGCTACCCCCAACTGCAACTATCGTCGAACAGGAATGTACCCATTGGAAGCTCTAGCGGGCATGCTTTCTTGAATTCATAGCTAATGGCTTAGGATAAACAGTCTAAAATTTTTTATTTACAATGGCAGAATATGGAGAGGAAGAGGGATTGATGTTGCCTGTAGACGATGGTTTATTTGCTGATACATTTTCTGATGATAGCATGTACAAAGTAGGGGTGCCGAGGAGCACCCCCGGAATTTAAAAAATGTTCTAACAAAAGTAGTGCATTGGGCCTTTAATAGTTCTGCATGAGAGGACAAATATAGCTGTTCGCCTCCAAATATGTGACCTGGACAGTATGAAAATGGTTAAATGATGACATCATTATGCAATGCATCATCTCCACAGGATTTTTAACACACATTTAATTTGGAAAAGTGCCTCTGAGTAACCCAAGCGCAAAGCGCATTGCCTCCTTTTATGTACTTACCTATTTGATCCTGAGGGACTTGGGCAACCTACCGAGGTATACTATCTCAAAAGACAACTACCTGTTTGGAATAGTTAACAGCGGAAGAAAACCCCAGCCTCCACAATGACTTCTCAGTGTCTAGTGCTTCACAAGCCTGTCTCAAATTCAGGGTGTAAACCCATGTCATTTAACGTCATGCTACAAGTTTCCCATGCACTCCCAACCCCCAGACCAAACCCCAGATAGAAATGGTCTAAGAGTGTAAAAGAATCATGTTGACAGAATTCAGGACACAGTTAAAACATCTAATTTGACAAGCGGAATCCTCGCCTCAGGCTCTCTCTCTTTCTCTCTTCTCCCTCCCTCCCTCCCTCCCTCACTTGCTCTCTCTGTCTCTCTCTCGCTAATTTATTTATCAATTCATTACGATTCCCCTTCCCTCCCATCTCAACTTCTCTGAGGGTCCCCCCCCACCATTCAACGTTGGAGGAAGAGATACCCCAAATACCCTTTAACTCTCAAGAATTCTCTTTTATCAAAACTTCGTAGGAACATTTAACATAATTATTCCCAAGGCAATTCTAGCCATTATACATTCAGAAAATGCAACCTCAATCCCATTTTTGGAGTGCGCAAATGTCTTCTCAGTCAAGTATAATGAAAACAGGTTTGATGTTTTAAATGTAATATTAAGAAAGAAGACACATGGCCACTCTATGGTAAGAGACGTCATGGTTTCGGGATGAAAAACCCTGTGCTACCCCTGGGAACGAGTACAGGATAATACTAGGCTTCTCCCAATAGTTCTATGTCAGCACACAGAGTTTGATGCTGTTGTAGCCCATGTAGGATTTAATGACATTAGGAACGGTAGCTCGGAATGGCTGAAACAGGATTTTGAAGATTTGATTGGGTCTCTGTTGGACACCAAAAAACGTCCTATCATTTCTGGACCTGTGCCCTCGCTTGGTTGAGGTAGTGAATGTTTTATCAGGCTACTAGCACTTCACAACTGGCTACGTGACTACTGCAGCTCCTTGGGTGTAACTTTTGTAGACAACTTTGACAACTTTGGGAGTAGAGGATTTGGGACCACCCAAATCATTTCAGTGCCTGGATCCTGTCCAAACACTACAAGGCAGCGCTGATGCATTGACAGATCAAATCAAGCTCCTCAACGATATTTGCTCCCATTAAATCGCAGAAATATTATTCCGCCACAGCTTCCCATGTTGATTGGGGTATTGTAAAATAATAATTCCGTACCTGTTCATTTAATTTCCATTCATAACTCTGTTAGTTCACATAAGGAACCCACTGTTGTTAGCTCCACCTATGCCATTAATAGTTGTATATCAAGCTATCGTTTTTCTTCATGTGCTCATAAGCATAGGGGTATTGTCAATAGTGATCTTGTGCACATTTACCTGAATTCTACTATTAGCTCTCAAACTTTGAATCCAATCCAATCTCATCCAGTTCTATTGACTTTTGTGTCACCATGGATACTGATGCTTTCAAATCTCGCAGAGGGCTTTGACTGTTACATATACATGTTTGAAGCTTGATGTCTAAACATTTTCTGGATGTCTAGGTGCATGACTCTGGAGACCTGGCTGAATAATTTGATTATGGATAAGGACGTTGCCATTGCATACTACAACATTTTCACATGTGATAGACAAACAACGGGGGAGGGGTGGCTATTCATGTAAGATCTTCTCTTATGGCATCAGGCTCTCTTAGCATCTCTGTCCCCAAAATGTGTGAGTTGTTGGTTATAAATGTATCCATAAGCAAAAATATGCATTTATTTATTGTTGTTGTCTAACACCCCTGAGCCGCTTCTGCAGAGGCTGTTGGTATTTCTGATTATTTAAAACTGTTACTGTTAGGAGATCTAAATCTTGATTGGCTTACACATGCCTCAGATCAGTTTAAGAATATCTGTCTTTAGTTCAACTTGACTCAGCTGATAACAAAACCCACTCAGATTAATGTAAATAACCTAGCAAACTCCTCATTGATCCTGACTAACCATCCTCATAAGTATTTGGCTAGTGGTGTTTTTGCAAATACACTGCTCAAAAAAATAAAGGGAACACTTAAACAACACAATGTAACTCCAAGTCAATCACGCTTCTGTGAAATCAAACTGTCCACTTAGGAAGCAACACTGATTGACAATAAATTTCACATGCTGTTGTGCAAATGGAATAGACAAAAGGTGGAAATTAAAGGCAATTAGCAAGACACCCTCAATAAAGGAGTGATTCTGCAGGTGGTGACCACAGACCACTTCTCAGTTCCTATGCTTCCTGGCTGATGTTTTGGTCACTTTTGAATGCTGGCGGTGCTCTCACTCTAGTGGTAGCCTGAGACGGAGTCTACAACCCACACAAGTGGCTCAGGTAGTGCAGCTCATCCAGGATGGCACATCAATGCGAGCTGTGGCAAGAAGGTTTGCTGTGTCTGTCAGCGTAGTGTCCAGAGCATGGAGGCGCTACCAGGAGACAGTCCAGTACATCAGGAGACGTGGAGGAGGCTGTAGAAGGGCAACAACCCAGCAGAAGGACCGCTACCTCCGCCTTTGAGCAGGAGGAGCACTGCCAGAGCCTTGCAAAATGACCTCCAGCAGGCCACAAATGTGCATGTGTCAGCATATGGTCTCACAAGGGCTCTGAGGATCTCATCTCAGTACCTAATGGCAGGCAGGCTACCTCTGGCGAGCACATGGAGGGCTGTGCGGCCCCACAAAGAAATGCCACCCCACACCATGACTGACCCACCGCCAAACCGGTCATGCTGGAGGATGTTGCAGGCAGCAGAACGTTCTCCACGGCGTCTCCAGACTGTCACGTCTGTCACATGTGCTCATGTGCTCAGTGTGAACCTGCTTTCATCTGTGAAGAGCACAGGGCGCCAGTAGCGAATTTGCCAATCTTGGTGTTCTCTGGCAAATGCCAAACGTCCTGCACTGTGTTGGGCTGTAAGCACAACCCCCACCTGTGGATGTCGGCCCCTCATACCACCCTCATGGAGTCTGTTTCTGACCGTTTGAGCAGACACATGCACATTTGTGGCCTGCTGGAGGTCATTTTGCAAGGCTCTGGCAGTGCTCCTTTGGCAGAATCACTCCTTTATTCGAGGGTGTCTTGCTAATTGCCTTTAATTTCCACCTTTTGTCTATTCCATTTGCACAACAGCATGTGAAATTTATTTTCAATCAGTGTTGCTTCCTAAGAGGACAGTTTTATTTCACAGAAGTGTGATTGACTTGGAGTTACATTGTGTTGTTTAAGTGTTCCTTTTATTTTTTTGAGCAGTGTATATCAGGGACCACTGCCATATTGTTTGCATTAGAGATACCAAATGGAAAACTCTGACCCTCGTATAATTGTGAAGAGAAATTATAAAAAATTCTAGCCCTAGGTGTTCCTTCTTTCTACTAGCTGCATACCAGACCCAGTTTTGGCACTTAAATGTTTCTCTTCCATTTACCTCTCTGGCTGATAAACATGCCCCTTTCAAGAGTCAAAAACCAAACTAACCCATGGTACTCTCAGACCTCCCCTTGATAAGAAATCACACCTGGGCCAAGGGCTCATTAGCTGATTGGCAGCTATTTAGGCAATTTAGAAATAGATGCAGTGCCTCGGTTAAACAGGCAAAATCAAACTACTTCCTTAGCGCTATGGCAGATTCTGTTAGTGATCCCTCTATTCTGGAGGAAAAGAAATATTCACTGAAGCTGGCTAATTCCTCTACTTCCCTGCCTTATTAAGTCAGACTCCTGCATCATTACTGAAAAGAGATTTGTGATGCTTTTAATCAGCCTTTTACCTCAGCTGGTTTCCTATTTGAAAAAAAGATGGTCATACTGATCTTAGCCAGTCAGTTGACTGTTCTTCCCACATACAGCCTCCAGTTGCCTCAACGGATGATCAGTCAACCACATTTGACTTGGGTAGTCATGGTAGTGAGGGTTTTTCTTTTTGGCAACTCACAGAAACAGACATTCTTGCTGCCTTATTAGCTATTGACACCAAGAAGTAATTTGGGGCTGACAATTTGGACCCGTCTTTGCTTAAGTATGCAGCGCCCCTCATTGCTGGCTCAGTAACACACATTTTTTATTTTATTTTAGAATCAGGAAAGATTCCAAAAGTGTGGAAAGCAGCTTTTGTGCCACCACTCCATAAGGGCAGAGATCATGGTGATCGCGATAATTATCGACACATTTCCAGGCTCCCTTGTCTTGCGAAAATACTAGAAACATTGGTAAACAAACAGCTATGTTTTTTTCTATCGTAAATTGTATTCTTAATGTTAATCAATACAGATTCAGACATAAACATAGCACCACTACAGCTGCCATGCTTGTTGTATGATATTGCAAATGCCTTAGATGATAGAAAGGATTGTGCTGTCATGTTTGTAGACTTTTCAAAGTGTTTGATACTATAGACCATGTTATTCTGTTGAATATGTTGTCTTCTATAGTGTTGGAAACTGATGCTTGCCGATGGTTTTATAATTATCTCAGTGACTGAACTAAGGCCATCAAGGTAGATGGGGTCAAATCTGAGTTGCTTGAGTTACATAAAGGGGTGACCCAAGGTTCGATACTCAAACCACCACTGTTTACAATCTATATAAATAACATTGATAATGCTGTAAAAATATATATACACTGCTCAAAAAAATTAAGGGAACACTTAAACAACACAATGTAACTCCAAGTCAATCACACTTCTGTGAAAACAAACTGTCCACTTAGGAAGCAACACTGATTGACAATAAATTTCACATGCTGTTGTGCAAATGGAATAGACAAAAGGTGGAAATTATAGGCAATTAGCAAGACACCCCCAATAGAGGAGTGATTCTGCAGGTGGTGACCACAGACCACTTCTCAGTTCCTATGCTTCCTGGCTGATGTTTTGGTCACTTTTGAATGCTGGCGGTGCTCTCACTCTAGTGGTAGCATGAGACGGAGTCTACAATCCACACAAGTGGCTCAGGTAGTGCAGCTCATCCAGGATGGCACATCAATGCGAGCTGTGGCAAGAAGGTTTGCTGTGTCTGTCAGCGTAGTGTCCAGAGCATGGAGGCGCTACCAGGAGACAGGCCAGTACATCAGGAGACGTGGAGGAGGCCGTAGGAGGGCAACAACCCAGCAGCAGGACCGCTACCTCCGCCTTTGAGCAGGAGGAGCACTGCCAGAGCCCTGCAAAACAACCTCCAGTAGGCCACAAATGTGCATGTGTCTGCTCAAACGGTCAGAAACAGACTCCATGAGGGTGGTATGAGGGCCCGACGTCCACAGGTGGGGGTTGTGCTTACAGCCCAACACCGTGGAGGACGTTTGGCATTTGCTAGAGAACACCAATATTGGCAAATTCACCACTGGCGCCCTGTGCTCTTCACAGATGAAAGCAGGTTCACACTGAGCACATGAGTACATGTGACAGACGTGACAGAGTCTGGAGACGCCGTGGAGAAAGTTCTGCTGCCTGCAACATCCTCCAGCATGACCGGTTTGGTGGTGGGTCAGTCATGGTGTGGGGTGGCATTTCTTTGTGGGGCCGCACAGCCCTCCATGTGCTCGCCAGAAGTAGCCTGACTGCCATTAGGTACCGAGATGAGATCGTCAGAGCCCTTGTGAGACCATATGCTGACACATGCACATTTGTGGCCTGCTGGAGGTCATTTTGCAGGGCTCTGGCAGTGCTCCTCCTGCTCAAAGGCGGAGGTAGTGGTCCTGCTGCTGGGTTGTTGCCCTCCTATGACCTCCTCCACGTCTCCTGATGTACTGGCCTGTCTCCTGGTAGCGTCTCCATGCTCTGGACACTACGCTGACAGACACAGCAAACCTTCTTGCCACAGCTCGCATTGATGTGCCATCCTGGATGAGCTGCACTACCTGAGCCACTTGTGTGGGTTGTAGACTCTGTCTCATGCTACCACTAGAGTGAGAGCACCGCCAGCATTCAAAGTGACCAAAACATCAGCCAGGAAGCATAGGAACTGAGAAGTGGCCTGTGGTCACTACCTGCAGAATCACTCCTTTATTGGGGGTGTCTTGCTAATTGCCTATAATTTCCACCTTTTGTCTATTCCATTTGCACAACAGCATGTGAAATTTATTGTCAATCAGTGTTGCTTCCTAAGTGGACAGTTTGATTTCACAGAAGTGTGATTGACTTGGAGTTACATTGTGTTGTTTAAGTGTTCCCTTTATTTTTTTGAGCAGTGTATATTAATTAGTATGCAGATGATAGTTGTATTCCGTTGCTCCATTGGTTGGCCAAGCCTTTTCACAATAGAAGTCTGATTTTCAAGCACTTTCTATAAATATCTTGGCATCTGACTTGATGTCAAACTGTCATTTGAAAAACATGTCACTGAGCTGGTGAAGAAGTTGATGTTCAAGCTTGGTTTCTTTGTGTACAGGAAGGACATTGTCCAGGACCACTTTTAGGTCTCTTTTAGAGGATTGGGATATTATCTATATGCATGCAGCAGCATCTACACTTAAACCACTAAATGTTGTTTTCCATTTTGCCCTTAAGTTTATTGCTGGTGATGTTTATAGAACTCACCATTGTGTTTTGTACAAAAAAAGTGGGTTGGGCCTCTTTGTATGTAAGGAGAAAGCATTATTTTGTTGTGTTCATCTACAATGCACTCATGCAGAAACTTCCTATGTATTTATCATCATTAATTAAATGTAGACTTACAAATGACCAAACCTGGTCTCAGGTTTGGATTAAACTGGAGGCCCCTTCCGTCACTACAGTTAGGCAAAGCTACTTTCTTTTGCGCACTTTATGTGGAACAATTTAGAGAGCTCTCTGAAATGAGATGTTCTGGTCCCCCTTAGTCAGTTCAGAGTAGTGATCAGAGACTACTATGTTGATAAATGTGACTGTTTCTCTTAATATGTTTTGTATGTGTTTGATGTATTTATGCAGGGAATATCTGTAAAATAGACCCTGGTCTCAATATGACATCCCTGTCAAAACAAAGGTTCAATAAAAAATAAAATAATAATTTGAATAAAATATTGATGTCACGTTCAGGGCCAGATTGGGAATTTAGCCAGGACACCGGGGTTAACACCCCTACTCTTACGATAAGTGCCATGGGATCTTTAATGACCTCAGAGAGTCAGGACACACGTTTAAAGTCCCATCCGAAAGACGGCACCCTACACAGGGCAGTGTCCCCAATCACTGCCCTGGGGCATTGGGATATTTTTTAGACCAGAGGAAAGAGTGCCTCCTACTGGCCCTCCAACACCACTTCCAGCAGCATCTGGTCTCCCATCCAGGGACTGACCAGGACCAACCCTGCTTAGCTTCAGAAGCAAGCCAGTAGTGGTATGCAGGGTGGTATGCTGCTGGTAAGTAGCCTTACACACCACTGAAAAAATCCTAGAACAGTTAAATGGGCCAGTGTTCTTAAGGTTTTCAACAATCAAATGAAGTGAATGAGACACTGAAAGTACAAATAAATGCTGACAAAGCTATTTTTACCTAAATTAGCAGGAATTTGTTGCCCAACGATGCACACCAAATTGCAACTAAATTTAATGGAACTTAATTTGTTCTGGTAGAAAATGTAATTTAATGTATGATGGATAATATCCCTATAAGCCTTCGATTTGAAGCTCAATTAACTTAACTGATTGATGCACCAGTGGCTTTCAGCTGAATTGATAATAAGAGAGGAATGTGATAGTGTGAAATAAACTGAAATGACATGTGAAAACATGTCAGTTAGGACCTTTTGGAAAGCAATGTTGATGTGTGAAGGGATGCCCGTGTAATGAACAGAAACGTACTTGGTTGAAAGCAGATTCCCCCTATGTCAATGGTTTCCAACAGGTCGATCGCAAGCTTCCAGTAGCTCACAGCCCACCTATGAGTCAAACAATTCTGAAAGTACATGCAAGTGTTCCATTGCAAAATGTCATAAACAAATATCACAAGTATCAGACACCACAAGCTCCCATCTACTATCGAATCAATGCAACATTGACATTATACCACCCCTGGTTAGCCACTATTGGTACTAGAGTTGATTTCCGCAGCCCTGTGGGAATCTAATTAGCATAATACAACAATTCCATCAAAATCTGTCAGTTTAAGAAAGATATACATTTTTTTTTGCATGGGCTATGTCTCAATCCACAGCATCCGCTGATGTTGCCCTTTCATATCTGCAGTGAAAGGTGGCAGAGCTAGAGCGGTGTTTGTCAGACCATGAGACATCCCGAAAATCAGTCTTCTCACAAAAACGTCTGTAGCATCCGAATGGTTTGGCCTTCAAACTATTACGAATCTCATGAACATGATGGTGTTCTCTGTTTTGCAAGAATCACGGGACTCATTTGAAGTTGGCACATCCGATCGGCCAACTTCTGTTTGTAGCTTCTGAACAGTTTTGGGCTACACACCTCTACGGAAAGGTGAGTCTCTCACAAACATGTACAGGTTGGCTATTTTGCACAAGCCTCACAAGACTAGTCTGAATGTAGCCAGGTACCAGTTAAAATGTTTAATGGAAGTATATATGGAGATAGTTTAGTTCCTAAAATAAGGGATTAAATACATCAACAACAAATAAATAATAGTTTCCTGAACAATGCGTTGCTATGGGCTAATAATAGTAAGGCGAAGTTCAACGTTTCATCCCCCCAAAAATGTTATACCTTAAGGGGTCCTAAAACTCAACATCAAATAGATAAATGATCCTTGGTATGACCATCATAAAACAATTCCATATGTAAACGTAGTAGAACTCTCCCCCCGGCTTAGATTCTAGAGGGTTGGCTTAAAAAGCCAAACCTAACACAATATCTGCCAATTAATTTCCAGCAATATTGCCCCTGTCTGTCTGTGTGGTTTGCACATTTGTCTATCACTCCGTGTGTAGCCAGTTGATGTGATAACCGTCTTGTGGGTTGACAGAAATACTTTCCCCAAAACCTTCTCAATTCAATGTTAACTGCAAAGTAGGCTTACCTGGCAGAGTATATCATGAGTAAGTATATCATTTGTATCTATTATTTGTTATTTGCAAAATTTGCCATGAAATGAGCAGCAGGAGTACAGAACCATCACTAGACTGGCACATTAGGCGGACATTCCTCGCTAGATGTGCAATTAAAGGGCCGTATGCGCAATTAGAGGGCAATTACATTCACAAATATTTTGTCTTCCAACCCCAAAAAATGTGTCTGATGTGATTTAAGCATTGAGATGTACTCAGCACATCCAATGTAATTGTTTCTCTATTAACAAATGTAATTTTAAGAGTGAAAAACAATCTAAAACCAGGAAAAATTCAAGTGAGAACGTAATTTGGGAAACTATCAAATAGAATTTTGCTGGGGAGAGGAGAGAAGAATGTGCCTATTTGAAAGCTAGAAAAATATTAGTAGCTCACGACATGTTTCATTTTTAAAAGTAGCTTTCATGCTAGAAAATGTTGGAGACCCCTACTCTATATGGTAAATGGATTGAGACTGACTGGAGGTGAGTAAGGCATTATACTCTGAAGATACCCATCCCTCATCTGTTTGGCAGAGTGCGAGTTGGTGCAAGACAACCCACCGGGCACAGACGTCAATTCCACATTTATTCCATGTTGATTCAACCAGTGTGTGCCCAGTGGTAAAGGCCTAAATTCAATCAATTGCAGAAAAGCACACTGTGTTGGTGAGGCTGGAGGTGTTCCTTATGAGGGTACATGGTGCTGACAAGTATTTTTCTATGCTCTGCTAACAAGTATTTTTCTATGCTCTGCTAACAAGTATTTTTCTCCGCTCATACAGGAGTAATAAAGGCCACACATATGCTGGGAAATATTATTCATATTATTTATTATTCTTTTTTAAAATTTTAAAAAGGGGGTGCTGCAGCAGCCTCTGCACCGCTACTTCCCATAGCTATGTGAGGGTATTGTGATTGGATATCGATGCCAAATCACACCTGCCCTTGAATTACAGTGTATTCTGTGTGAACCTGCAGTGAGGTTTTCCAGCAATTGATTGAAATGGAACAAAACAGCTCTACTCAGATTAACACTGTATCCTGAACACTTCAGGGTTAGGGAGAAAAACACCTACCCTGTTCTAATAGATACTCACTTTAAGTCATTGGTAACACTTTACATTACGTTGCCACTATAAATCATTTAAAACAAAAAACGATGTTTTAAGTGAGAATAGGCATTGGTCTGAACCTGAAAAAGGAAATTCACATGAGCACCACAATGCCTATTCCACCCAAGCTCTACAGAGGTTTTCAGCGCATAGTTTTGACATACTACAGTAGTTATGCTGGTATTGTACTTCAAACTATGTGTAGACAGGTTGCTTCCCATTCAAACCTTCCCAGACAGCCTAATTCATGCCTTCATACCTAATTCATACCTTTTCATGCTTTTTTTTATTTAGTGAAAGCAAGCTTTGATTTTGTACTTACTTATAGTAATGTGGTGGATGCCTGTATTTCCTTAAACAAAAATGTTTCAATAAATGTAATTTACATTCTTTGAAACATAATTACATCCTTTTTGGGTCAGTAGGTTCCCAACATAACAACAGGTGGTGGTATGTTGGACACAGTAGCTCAGAAAGATAGAGCCTGTCTGTATTCCTGATTTCTGTAACTTACCTCTGTAATATTGACATAAGCTCAGAACCACTTGTTTTTCAAACATGGTCCTATTTAATCAATTGCTGTGCTGATCAATGGACAGTTCATTAACTCTGTCAAAATAATATGTTTGTACTTGTATTTCTTTTTGCAATAAAGACGGTGACGCAACAATAAAACACATTTACAATAGGCCAATATCTAAAGATACATACAGCCAAATGATATACTATAGATACTATACAATATATATACAGTATATACAGTATATATATATATATATATATATATATATATAATAGTTTTTACAAGTCAAATGTTTGGACACACCTACTCATTCAAGGGTTTTTCATAATTTTTACTATTTTCTACATTGTAGAACAGTAGTGAAGACATCAATACATATTGAATGATGTAGTAAACAAAAAAGTTTTAAACAAATCAAAATATGTTTTATATTTGAGATTCTTCAAAGTAGCCACCCTTTGCCTCAATGACAGCTTTGCACATTCTTGGCATTTTCTCAACCAGCTTCACCTGGAATGCTTTTCCAACAGCCCTGAAGGAGTTCCCACATATGCTGAGCACTTGTTGGCTGCTTTTCCTTTATACTGTGGTCCAACTCATCCCAAGCCATCTCAGTTGGGTTGAGGTCAGGTGATTGTGGAGGCCAGGTTATCTGATGCAGCACTCCATCACTCTCCTTCTTGGTCAAATAGCCCTTACACAGCCTAGTGGTCTGTTGGGTCATTGTCATGTTCAAAAACAAATGATTGTCCCCTAAGCGCAAACCAGATGGGATGGCGTATCGCTGCAGAATGCTGTGGTATCCATGCTGGTTACGAGTGTCTTGAATTATAAATAAATCACCAGCAAAGCACCCCCACATCATCACAGCTCCTCCTCCATGCTTTAAAGTAGGAACCACACATGCAGAGGTGGGAGCCACACATTGACACATACAAAGACATGGCGGTTGGAACCAAAAATCTCAGATTTGGACACATCAGACCAAAGGACAGATTTCCACCTGTCTAATGTCCATTGTTTGTGTTTCTTGGCTCAAGCAAGTCTCTTCTTATTATTGGTGTCTTTTTAGTAGTGGTTTCTTTGAAGCAATTCGACCATGAAGGCCGGATTCACACAGTCTCCTCTGAACAGTTGATGTTGGGATGTGTCTGTTACTTGAACTCTTTTATTTGGGCTGCAATTTCTGTGGCCGGTAACTCTAATGAACTTATCCTCTGCAGCAGAGGTATATCTGGGTCTTCCTTTCCTCTGGCGGTACTCATGAGAGCCAGTTTCATCATAGTGCTTGATGGTTTTTGCGACTACACAAAGTTCTTAAAAATTTCCGGATTGACTGACCTTCGTGTTTTAAAGTAATGCTGGACTGTCATTTCTATTTGCTTATTTGAACTGTTCGTGCCATAATATGGACTTGGTATTTTAACAAATACTGCAATCGTCTGTATAGCACCCCTACCTTGTCACAACACAACTTATTGGCTCAAACGCAACAAGAAATAAAGAAATTCCATAAATTAACTTTTAACAAGGCACACCTGAAATGCATTCCAGGTGACTACCTCATTTTTCAAAACTTAATTTCACCTTTATTTAACCAGGTAGGCCAGATGAGAACAACTTCTCATTTACAACTGCGACCTGGCCAAGATGAAGCAAAGCGGTATGATAAAAAAACAACAGAGTTACATATGGGATAAACAAATGTACAGTCAATTAAACAATAGAAACATCTATATAGAGTGTGTGCAAATGTCATAAGATTAGGGAGGTAAGGCAATAAATAGGCCACAGTAGCGAAATAATTACAATTTAGCATTAACACTGGAGAAATAGAAGAGCAAAAAATAAATAAAGAGCAAAACAAAAAGGGTGGGATGACCGCGGCAGCATTCCAATCTTTAGGGATCACAGACGATACGAAAGAGAAGTTGAACAGGCTAGTAATAGGGGTTGCAACAATTGTGGCGGATAATTTTAGAAACAGAGGGTTCAGATTGTCTATTCCAGCTGATTCGTAGGGGGGGGGGGGGGGGGGGGGGGGGGGCTTGGGCAAGATGCTGCGGGGGGTGCAGAGCTGTTGACCAGGGTAGGGGTAGCCAGGTGGAAAGCATGGCCAACCGTAGAAAAAGTGCTTATTGAAATTCTCGATTATCGTAGATTTATCGGTGGTGACTGTGTTTCCTAGCCTCAGTGCAGTGGGCAGCTGGGAGGAGGTGCTCTTATTCTCCATGGACTTTATAGTGTCCCAAAACTTTTTGGAATTAGTGCTACAGGAGGCAAATTTTCTTTAGGAAAGCAAAGGCTAGGTTTTTCAAACTGACTGTATAATGGTTCCTAACTTCCTTGAAAAGTTGCATATCGCGGGGGCTATTCGATGCTAATGCAGAACGCCACAGGATGTTTTTGTGCTGGTCAAGGGCAGTCAAGTCAGGAGTGAACCAGGGGCTGTATCTGTTCTTAGTTCTACATTTTTTGAATGTGGCATGCTTATTTAAGATGGTGAGGAAAGCACTTTTAAAGAACAACCAGGCATCCTCTACTGACGGGATTAGGTCAAAATCCTTCCAGGATACCCTGACCACGTCAATAACAAAGTCTTGCTCGCTGAAGTGTTTTAGGGAGCATTTGACAGTGATGAGGGGTGGTCGTTTGACCACGAACCCATTACGGATGCAATGAGGCAGTGATCATTGAGATCCTGGTTGAAGACAGCAGAGGTGTATTTGGTCAGGATGATATCTATGAGGGTGCCCATGTTTACAGATTTGGGGTTGTACCTGGTAGGTTCATTGATAATTTGTGTGAGATTGAGGGCATCAAGCTTAGATTGTAGGACTGCCGGGGTGTTAATCATATCGCAGTTTAGGTCACCTAGCAGCACGATCTCTGAAGATAGATGGGGGGCAATCAATTCACATATGGTGTCCAGAGCACAGCTGGGGGCTGAGGGGGGTCTATAACAAGTGGGAACAGTGAGAGACTTTTTTCTGGAAAGGTGGGTTTTTAAAAGTAGAAGCTCGAACTGTTTGGGTACAGACCTGGATAGTAAGACAGAACTCTGCAGGCTATCTGTGCAGTAGATTGCAACTCCGCCCCTTTGGAAGTTCTATCTTGACGGAAAATGTTGTAGTTGGGGATGGAAATTTCAGAATTTTTGGTGGCCTTCCTAAGCTAGGATTCAGACACGACTAGGACATCAGGGTTGGCGGAGTGTGCTAAAGCAGTGAATAAAACAAACTTATGGAGGAGGCTTCTGATGTTAACGTGCATGAAACCAAGTCTTTTACAGTTACAGAAGTCATCAAATGAAAGCGCCTGGAGAATAGGTGTAGTACTGGGGGTTACAGAGGAGGAGTAGGATAAGGGTACAGCTAAAGGCTATAAAAACTGGTCATCTAGTGCGTTGGTAACAGAGAATAAAAGGAGCAGAAGTCTGGGTGCGGGCGAATAGAATCAAGGCATAATGTACAGACAATGGCATGGTAGGATGTGAGTACAGTGGAGGTAAACCTAGTTATTGAGTGATGATGAGAGAGGTTTCATCTCTGGATGCACCAGTTAAACCAGGTAGGTCTCCGCATGCGTGAGGGGTGGGACAAAAGAGCTATCTAAGGCATGTTGAGTGGGATTGGGGCTCTACAGTGAAAAAACCCCAGTAAGAACTAACCGAAACAGCAGTAGACATGGCATATTGACATCAGAGAGAGCCATAAAGCAATCACTGGTGTTGGTCGGGAGAGTTAAGACAACAATGGGTAAATGCCGATGAATGGGCAGAGACGGTCAGTTAGTTACACATAGGGCCTGAGTTCGAACCTGGGACCAACAGATAAACAAAATGAGGTACAGTATTAATAATGAACAGTCCAGCAGGCATCAGCTGTGTAGCCAAATTATCATAGGGTCCAATGAGCAGCAATAGGTGAGTTACGGAGATGTTAGGTAGTCGCTATTACGCTAGGCGAGCGGGAAACACGGCGTTCAGAAAGCAAGTGGAAAAGCCTGTTGAAACCACATCGGACGATAAAGTCGGCAGACCAGTCGTGATGGATCGGCGGGGCTCCGTGTCGACATTAAAGGGTCCAGGCCAATTGACAAAAGCTGGTTGAGAGAATGCCAAGAGTGTGCAAGCTGTCTCAAGGCAAAGGGTGGCTACCTTGAAGAATCTCAAATATGAAATATATTTAGATTTTTCAAGTTTTATTTTTGGTTACTACTTGATTCCATATGTGTTATTTCATAGTTTTGATGTCTTCACTATTATTCTACAATGTAGAATTAGAAGCTGTGCCCAAACCTTTGACTGGTCCTATATACATAATTTTATTAGCAGGACACTGAAAAGTTGATTATCCCTCTGAAGAGTATGATTTAGGCTGTTTGAGAAGATTTGAATCCTAATCAACCTGCCTACACATAATTTGATGTACTATACCAACATAGCAACTGTCGTACTGTAGGTCAAACCTTGGTGGAGCATGGGTAGAATAGTATTTGTGTTGCTCATGTTATTTGCCTTTTCTTTTTGACTTCAGACCAATGCTTTTCTTACTTAGGACTTTTTGAAAAACATTTTTTACTTAGGACTTTTTTTCCCCATGTTTTTTCCACCTGAAAGTGATTACGCAACTTTATTATACAACATTATAATACAGCATAACATTGCAATACAAGTTAAGTAATAGTAAACAATAATGCAACAGAAATAATGTAGATGCTAGTATTTATTTACAGGGGAGAGGGGGGATTAATGAGACAATTGGAAGCGACTTCAGATTTTTTGGGAGTGCACTGAAAAGTAACTTGACACTGTGTTTTAGTCAGCACACATTTGGATTATAATAATGTAAAGAAAGCAGGAGAGTCTGAAGTCGCTTCCAATTGGTTCATTCATCCCCCTCCTCTCCCCTGTATTGCGGTTTCAAACATGTATGTAGAATCTCTGGCATACTTAATTTATTCGACAAACATATTTGAAACAACAATGCTGTCAGTCGAGCCTTGTAAGTTGCCTGACGCAAGCATGCCTTTGCACACTTGCGGTGCACAACTGAACTGAGGCTCTGTTTACATGCGCATTTGGGGTTTAATGTTGCTGTTTGGGGTTTTAGGCTGGGTTTCTGTATAGCACTTTGTGACATCAGTTGATGTAAAAAGGGATTTATAAATACATTTGTTTGATTGAGCTAGGTAACATTATCCAATGTAAGACTGTAACGTTAGCTAACGCGTATGACCAGTTAATTCACAACAATATATCATAATTTCTTACCCAAAACATAGATAGCTAACATTAGGTAGCTAGCTAGCGAGCTAGCTAACATTAGTTATGTTAAGTTTAAAACCTCCAAACTTTGGGAAACTGTCACGCTGCTCAAGTTAATTTACATTGCTAGCTATAATCAATGAGATTCATTGCTCACGTTTACTACCGAACTAGCTAGTTAGGTAGCCAATGTTACACCAACAAGACTTTACCACAACTCAATGTTCATAATATTTCATAGCGGAATTCTTCCACAAAACATAGCTAGCTAGCAAAATAGGTTCAAAGTAGGATCAAAGCCAACGCCAAACTTTGGGCTGCTGTCACATTGCTAGCTAACTACCTTACAATGAATGCAATGGGCATTGCAAAACTAGCTAGGTAAAACGCCTTCCACTAGATGTCAACAGTCAGTAGAACGTGGAATGAAGCCTCTAGTGTGATGTGGGGCCGGATGGCAGCTATGAGTCAGTGGTCTGGCAGAATGCTAGTTCCTGGTCATGCGCACTAGTCATGATATGGCCATGCATTCCATTACTCTGTAGACAAAAACGAATGCTCCGGTTGGAACGTTATTGGATATATATGATAACAACATCCTGAAGATTGATTCTCTACTTAATTTAACCAATTTATTCGACCTGGAATATAACTTTTTGAAGTTTTCGTCCGAGTTCACCTGGACCGGCGCCAGCGTTTGGACATGTGAACTAAACGTGCTAGCAAAAGTAGCTAATTGGACACTAGTAATGGACATTATCGAACAAAACAACGATTTATTGTGGAACTAGGATTCCTGGCACTGCATTCTGATGAAAGATCATCAAAGGTAAGGGAATATTTATGATGTAGTTTTGTATTTCTGTTGACTCCAACATGGCGGAGAAATGTTGTGTATTCCTGAGCGCCGTCTCAGATTATTGCATGGTATGCTTTTTCCGTAATTTCAAAAAAAAAATCTGACACAGCGGTTACATTAAGAACAAGTGTATCTTTAATTATATGTAAAACATGTATCTTTCATCAAAGTTTTATGATGAGTATTTCTGTATTTCACGTGGCTCTCTAATTACTCTGGATATTTTGGAGGCATTTCTGAACATGGCGCCAATGTAAACCAAGATTTGTGGCTATAAATATGCACATTATCGAACAAAACATAAATGTATTGTACAACATGATGTCATATGAGTGTCATCTGATGAAGATGTTCAAAGGTTAGTGATTACTTTTATCTCTATTTGTGGGTTTGTGAAAGCTATCTTTGCTGTGAAAAAATGGCTGTGTTTTTTTGGATATGGTGGTGAGCTAACTTAAATATATGTTGTGTTTTCGCTGTAAAACATGGAAAAAAAAACGGACATGTTGGCTGGATTCACAAGATGTTTATCTTTCATTTGCTGTATTGGACTTGTGATTTCATGATATTATATTATTTACCTGTGGCGCTATGCTAGGCTATGCTAGTCAGCGTTTCTGAAGACAATTATCCTGGATCCGGGATGGGTAGTCCAATAAGGTTAACAGGCTATCATAGTAGCCAGGGACAGTAGCTATCATATTTGGCCTCTGATTACACGCAAGTGTTTAAGTTGCGTGTAATCAAACACAGCCAACGTTAGCTCTCATCTGACTTCAATAACGTTACGACTTGCTAGCTACCTAGCTAATCAAAACAAAATCACAGTAATTGGCTAGCTAAGTTTCTTTGCATGTTTGTCAGCTAGCTAGATTTCAGCTGACTGGTGTTAGCTAGCTACAGAGGCTAGCTGCTGGACTTGAACAACCCAGCTAGCAATGAAGAATCGGCCCAGAAGCGGGTGTCGGACTCAGCCCGGAATCAAAATGAATGACTGCCCAGACTCCGCCCAGGTACATCGGGCTGTTTCCGTCTACCGGAATTCAGTCGACTTTGCCTGCGTCTTACCAGAATCCCCCCAAAGCGGCCCGATGCAAATTTAAATAAGTGTACAAAATTACCCGATTTTGTAATTTTAAATATTACTATTTTATACATACAAATTATACCCATCCACAAATAAATAACATTTTGTGTCGGAGGAAGCACCGTACACCTGGTGACCATGCATGTATCTGGCCCGCCACAGGAGTTGCTACAGGGCGATGACTCTCAGGCGGAATCGGCCCAGATCCACTGTGCTAGCTGGGAAGCTACATAACGTTAGCTAGCTACCTAGCTAATCAAAGTATCATATAGCTAGCTATACACAGTATCCTAGGTTTGTTCCTATGACAGGCAGCATGGTGCAAGCAGCTGTGTTGTTGCTGAACAACTAACCCGGTGTTAGAACTCTGAGCTTCAGGTAGAAATAATGTTCGCATTGTCAGAAATGCTACAAAAAGGTAGCACATTGTTGGTTCTTACTGGACAGAAGTTAGAATGTGAGAGTGATACATTATACATTTAATCAAACCTGTTGCCCCTACAAATGTATTCAGTCTGAAAGGTGGCAAGTCTAATTGTCACTTAATGGATGCTGTAATCTCTTTTTATCCGACGCCTAGACAATGAGCTAGTTCTTGGCCCAAAAAATTCTGACGACTAATGGTAACGACCCTATTAAAAATGTGCTTTTTGGTTCTTGATAATGGATAGACGGCTCATGACGAGAGGCGGAGAGTGTGTTGTGTACCTTCAATTAAGATGATCTGCAAATTTTCATCAAGATTGGTGTCATATTAGCTTAGATATGATGGTAAGGAGATTTGAATTTAACATTGAGCCTCAATCAATGCCTATACATAAAACATTATTTGAAACAATCATTGCATTTTTTTTATAGCAGAGAAAGAACACTACTTTACCTTGTCCTAAAACAATTACCTGAATTAGTTTTTTGATAGAATAGGACTCTGCCTGTCATAGGACACTGTCAAACAACATTATTAAAATAAACCACGTAAATAATTAACATACGGATGATTCAAAAATCGTATTTAAAGGAGCAGTGCAGTTCAAACTTGATTTTGCTTTTTCCACACTATGCATACTGAAATTGTGAAAATGATGATGAGGCCCTTTTTGTGTAAGAGCTGTTTGAAAAAAATAGCTGGAATTTCAGCCTGTTCAGGAGGGATGGAACTTTTGGCCCACATCATGACGTCACAATGTGATCAGATTACGATAAAACAATGACTTTTTATCCTGGTAAGGGGGGGGGGTGGCTCATTAACATCCTATTAGCCAATCATGGCTGTGTATGTATATATCATCACATTTGTTTCCTAACGCCCAAACGATGAGACTGAGCATATCAAGGGCCATAGGAGGCTCAGGGAAATAAATTATAAAAACTATATTTTGAATTATTTTCATTAAATAAACACACAGTGATGAGTGAAAAATACAATGGTATAGCACAGTTAACATAAAGCTAGATCAACTAGGGCCCTGACCCTATACACTTCCCAACCTCAAGGTCTCGACTGCACTCAACCATACTGAGACTTTGTGACCTCACTACCATATAATGGAGAAACCACATTACACTATCTGTTATTTCCTGGGCGTTGACAAGCGTTTTCATCTCTGTGGCCTCTTATTGATGAGTTAATGTGCTCTTTTAGCTTTTCATCTGAGCTCATTCACTGGCAAGGTGAACCTCCCCCGGGCCATAATTGGCGTACAGAGCCCGACGGCGTAGGTGGGAGAGAGTAAATCCTCCTCCTCAACACTGCTAGATAAATCAGAGGAGAGGAGAAGGGAGAGGTGAAGGAGGTAGCTGGGCTATGCAGAGGAGAGGAGGTTGGCATAGAGAGTGTTGAGGAGATTTAGGAGTCTTTGGTTACTCTATTTGCTGTTCTGTCAATGAATTTCCTGGACAGAACTAAGTCACAAATTCAAAAGTCCATAAGCAATTGAAACATATTTATGAATTCTGATGTTAGCCATTTAATGATGATTCAGAGTTCGTTTTACTTCACTTGGCACTTATTTGTTAAAGGCACTGTGCTTATTATGGTGTTGTTTTGGCCTTATAAACGTACAGTGTTAGGTTCATCTCTGGATGGACCTAATATTTATTTAACAAACCAGAAATCAGCTTGACTCTCTATTTCAACATGAGAGATTGTTATCAGACTCAAAGAAGAGGACAGACAGCAGTACATTGAGTGAGCAGAGAGCAGAAACTTGAACTGAGAGCTATTTTATCAGGTTGACAAATAGGCCTTGACATCCTCATTTCCCTTTCCAATGACATCGAGACCCCATCATATCTTTGACAAAATAATGAATCTACCTTCTCCAAACTGTCAGTCAACAATGAGCTCTAAACAATGCCGCGGTTTTAGAAAATGTCATTTTCAGCGGATTAATTTGACTGACGTAGAAATTAAATGAGAACATCTAGATAGACGATAGATGATGCCTTCCATTTAGTTGTGTGTTTTAATGTGTCTACAATCATCTTTTTATGTATTAGAACAGGCGGCACATTGATGCACTGAAATTTCACTTTTGCTAACACAAAATCCTCCAGTCCAACTAAATGGTGATATAACTTAAGAAAATAACTTGCACATCTTTTGCTTGTTGCAGATGACTTGCAGAATTGTGATGATATGTTAGAGGAAAATAAAAACCTGCACACTGTTCTTGCCAGTATCACTTTAGTTTATTAAGCTTACATACAGTATCAGAAAATGTGACATAACCGACAGTAAATTAACAAAAAGCTGTGCTTTTTTAAGGGTGAAATACTGTAACTGTATCTGATGTCATCGGATTTCAATCTTTTGCAATGTGTTTTGTTTCCGGACAATATTACTGTAGGTTTCCTTTCCATTTCCTAATTTTCATGAAAAAAATGCATTTAGAAAATCTAAGGCCTCAGTGTTATCTCAAGCTGCACAAATAACAACTCCAAGCCTTTGTAACACAATTAAATGAAGACAAAATTCAAACAGTTTTGAAATGAATTGAATTATTTTTAAACAGTGTCTACAACACTGCTGTCACCATTGTCATTTACATCCCAGTTTAGTGAGTGCGATGACATACAGGTTCATCAGCATGCTATTAGGATGATAGGGCAGAACACATTAAACATTAAAGGAAATGTCATTATTTGATATCACGTTTTTGATTCCCTGCATACAAAATGTGTTTTCTAACAGATGAAAGGGAAATGTAACGAGAGTGTGCACACGCCGAGAGAAGCCTTTCACTGTCAATGTGTCTGTGCCGGGCTGTTAGTGGGAGCTGATCTCCCTCAAGAGATCAAACGTTATATCGGACAGGGGAGCATTTGATTTGTTCGACGAGCAGTTCAATATGTCGATCCCTCGCCACGGGAGAGCTAAATCATAAACCCAGAGTACTCTGATGACAAGCCTGACATTCACACAATTACGAAGGAAATGAGTGGGAATGAGGAAAAGTAGAATAGAGGAGAAATCACCTCCACTTTAATCAGGGTTTTCAGTAACAAGACAATCAAAATAATAGAAATGGTAATATGGGAGGTGTTTTGTAATACTGTAATTTATTTTCTTTTGTACAAGGTTTATGTGTTGAAATAGGAGGTGGAAGATTGGTTACATAAGGACATCAAAACACTGAGAAAGGGACACAATAATCGCTTGGTATAGTCATATCTTGAGACTGCTTCCACCCTGAAATGGTGTTCCTTCTTAGTCCTGGTGTGCTTGGGTAACTGCACAGGATTGGCTTATGGAGACAATTCTTCTCAGTATGAACTCATTAATTTCTCAGTGAAGGGTCCCCATCCAATGTCCCCCCTTGTGCTGTGACTTGTGTCATCTTGCAATTTATTGCACTGTGAGCGGGCAGTTCTTATCATTAAAGGTTTACTGTCTCTCTTGGTCTCTCTCATTTATTTCGCTCTCTTGGTCTTCTCTTTATTCACCCTCTCTCTATTTCTCTATCTCCATTCTGCTCTGTTTGCTGCCTCTGAAGTCTTTTTGAGAGATCTCAGGATTGACACAACGTGGTCACAACACACAAGATTGATTATCTTCCCTTATTTGATGATCTACTGGGGCCCGTCTCCCAAAACAATTATGTTCTCCAAAGATATTGCTTACATCTGTGTATGTGTGTTTTTCTTTTTACAAAGTGTGAACTAATAAAAGTCTCAGGTTTTTAATAAAAGTGATATCTATGATGGTGCAAGGAAAAGTGACCTCTCCAAGACAGAATTACTTTCTCAGGTATGATGTTCTGTAGAGCTTCTTAGTCATCTTTAATATAAGCATTCTCTTGATGAAAACAACCTGAACTGACAAATTCACTCACAAGTTTGCATTGACAGAGCATGTCATGATGACAAGACAGTGTCAACCAACTAGATTGTCAATAATAAAAACAGACATCCAAGGCAAACACAAAATGGCTCAGATACAAACAAATAGATTACAGAGTGTAGATCGCTACTACAAAGAAGCAGCAACAATGTGTTGAATAGTGGAAAAATCACTTTACATTGAAGTTGATATTGGGACTTAATTTTCCCCAACTCCCTCAAAAATATGCAACCCCCCCTAAAGAAGACAATGACTACCATGTTAAGACCATTCATGATTCATGAATATTCAGGCCACCCTCGTAATGGCCCGTTATGTAATCAACAGAGACGCAGTTTGGGGATGGGATCTGGGTTAATTGATGAGAGATTTCATTGCATTCTTCTCCACTACAATGGTCTTAACGAATTAGCGAGAGAGTGGGAGAGGAGGGAAATGGGAGGGAAAGAGGAGGAGGAGACTGAGGAATCGACGGAGCCTATCCTGTCTGATTTGGAACTGGCGAGGGAGAAAGTCCTCATGTTAATCGTTGGTCCATACAAAACTTGAGTAGAGTGGATTGATTAGTAAGCCAAGCTGACTTGGGTCTGGTGCGTGGCCTGGTGGATGTCTGGGGAGATGCCTGCTGAAGTGGAGATAGTGGAGAACAAGATCTTAATCCCTCCCGTGTGTCTGGCACTCTTAACCCCGCCATTGTTCATGAGGCTTCAGTTTCCTTTTTCCTCGGCAGCGCAACACAGACTGGAGCTGGCATGCCAAGTCGACTGAGCTGCTCTGTTGGTGTAGGTTCTATGTTTTTTATTGACACATTTTTAAGCTCATTTTTCCTTACGTATGCACATGAGAGTCAGCTTCTGTATCATGGGTTTGACTCAGGTGTGTCTCTTCGACCAACACTGTCAGACATTGATGAAGAAAGTCTGTGTGTGATGGAAATGTACCCTTGGGATGAGGAGGGGAAGTTAGGGATCGGCTAATCCAACTAGGGGATCAGCTAGTGAAGAGGATAAGGAAAGGAAGAATGGGGACCAGGAGTCGATTCACCAAATTATTGCATTCATGACAGAGGTGGCCTTCCCTTTTCTTTTTTCCCTTACCCAATCCCTGGCATTTCAATAAATCTGTGACTCCCCTCGTCGTCGTCATCCGTTGCCACAAACCAAAAGAATGGTCTGTCATTTCTATGGTTAAATTAAATCCCTTCCACTTGAACATGCATCAACAGGGACCCATCAGGATGGGAGCATCATTCATCACGTTTGATCTGGCGTTGGCGTGCGCACCGCGGCCCAGATTTGTCTTTGAGTCGTGGGGGAAAGATGATGGGAGCCGCGACGTGATCGGCAAAGCAAACAAGCATTTAAGCCCACATCAGACAGCGTGATATATTTTTTTCTCTCTTTGATGGCAGAGGAGGAGAGAATACAAGCACTGGCTATCTAGTCTTCACCCCCCCCCCCCCCCCCCGTCCTATTCACCCCACTGAGCATCAATATTGGCAATTTTAGATTCACAATGGAGCCCAGTGGTAGGTAAAATGGATGGGGGGGGGGGGGGTCAAGCCATACAACTATAAATCCCTCCTGTATGTTTTCATTTTTCTCTAATCATTTAAGACAGCCAACAAGGCCCAGGATGTAAAGGGGAGCGTCACAGGGTCTATTTTGTGCAATGTTATTTTCTTTCTATCCCCTCTGCTTTTCTTTTTATCTTTGTCTGGGTGAAATGTGAGGGGATAGAAGAGGGGATAGAAAGAGGGACTTCTACTGGTGTATCTTGTTCCAGAGTAGTATATTAACCTCTACAGAGTACCTAACCCGGATCCGGGAGCACCCCCCACACCCCCCACACTGATTAGCATCGCTAGCATAGCGTCACAATTAAATAGTAGCATCTAAATATCATTAAATCACAAGTCCAAGACACCCAATGAAAGACACAGATCTTGTGAATAAAACCACCATTTCAGATTTTTTAAATGTTTTACAGGGAAGACACAATATGTAAATCTATTAGCTAAACACGTTAGCAAAATGACACCATTTTCTTACTCCAACAGTTTCTTACTCCATCAGGTGCTATCACCAATTCGGCTAAACTAAGATATTGATAGCCACTAACCAACAAAAAAATTCTTAAGATGACAGTCTGATAACATATTTATGGTATAGCATAGTTTTTTTTTTTTAAATGTGCATTTTTCAGGTATAAATCACAGTTCTACATTGCAGCTGCAATCTGATATAGTGCTGATGCAGCTAGAACAATTACAGAGACCAACGTTATATAACTAATTACTTGTCTTAAAACATTTCAGAAAAAATACACAGCGTACAGACATTGAAAGCCCAACATCTGGTGAATCCAAACAATATTTCAGATTTTTTAAATGTTTTATAGCGAAAACAAAATGTATCGCTAATTAGCATAACTAGGCCAGCCAGAACCGGCTGGACGCGCCCGACCAGTTCACATGCACGACAGATATATGAAATAACATCGTAAATTGGGTCTTACTATTGCTGGTCTTTCATCAGAATGTTGATCAAGGTGTCCTTAGTCCTGATGAGTCGTTCAATCCATTCACAATGGCAACCTCCCCTCTTCATTTAGCCTGGTACTGGTCGACTGGCACGGTCAATTCCCAAAGTTAAAAAACTCAAAGAACGGAACACGGCAAAACTCCCGAAAAAATTCTAATAATCTGATTAAACTATATTGAAAAAACATACATTACGGTGATATGGTCACATGTAGCAAACAAACTTCGACACGGAGATAGTTTTCATCCGTAACGTCAGCATAACAAAAGACAATGGCACCTCTGAAAACGCGCATCTCAGAAACCGGAAGTTGTCGGTCACGCTAAAGAAATAAGTCTTATTTCACGTCAGTACAAGATAAACAAAAAATTTCTCCTCTGACGTCTTCCAAACACCCATAGGAAGAAGTAGGAAGTGTCATTCGGGTCATAGGTGGCGTGACCATATATAGGCAGAGCTTTGAAGCGAGCATACACATCTTGCAATATTTTTCAGGCTCAGGGAAAGTGCTGTGAAATGACCTGTGTTTGACTCAGAGACTCAATTGGAACGGTTTTAGAAACCATAGCTTGTTTTCTATCCAATGCTATATGGTTATATGCATATAGTAACAGCAATAATTGAATAAGAGGCAGTTTAGTCTGTAGAGGCAATTATGCTAATGCGAAATAGCACCCCCTGTATTCTCAAGAAGTTTAAACTATGCTACACTTAAGTAATAAGGCCTGAGGAGGTGTGGTATTTGGGAAATATACCAAGGCTAAGGGATGTTCTTATGAATGACAACGCAGAGTGCCTATATACAGCCATTAGCTGTGGTATATTGGCCATACTGTATACAACAAACCCTTGAGGTGCCTTATTGCTTTTATAAAGTGGTTAACAACGTAATTAGAAAAAAATATATGTTTATGTCAAACCCATGGTATAAGGTCTGATATACCACGGCTTTCAGCCAATCAGCATTCAGGGCTCAAACCACCCAGTTTATAACATACTTTATACAACGGGTGGGTCTAATTCTGGATGCTGATTGGTTAAAACCACATTCCAGCCGATGTCTATTTAACAAGTTACCACTGGCTAAATCTTTACTCTGTTCCATCTGACTGCGTAATCCACTGTCTCATCAGCTCAGCCAGTCAATTTATATACTAGATCTCCACTGTAAACAGCATCTAGACATTATCTCCCATGTATTTTAGACTAGCATTTGGTTTTCAACAGCAGAGATTTGTAATAACCTCTCGCCGACATCCAGCCAATATTTCAGAGTTTTAAGTGTTTTACAGCGAAAACACAATATAGCATTATATTAGCTTACTACAATAGCCAACCACACAACAGCATTGATTCAAGCCAACAATAGCGATAAGGAATAAACCAGCAAAAGATATAAATTTTTTCAATTAACCTTCTCAAACTTCTTCAGATGACAGTCCTATAACATCATATTACACAATACATATAGAGTTTGTTCGAAAATGTGCATATTTAGCGGCACAAATCGTGGTTATACAATGAGAATAGTAGCCAAGCTGCCAACAATATGTCGGGAGAAATCTTGGGAGAGGCACCTAATCTAATCAGTAACTAATCATAAACTTGACAAAAAAATACAGGTTGGACAGCAAATGAAAGATACATTAGTTCTTAATGCAATCGCTGTGTTAGATTTTTAAAATTAACGTTACTATGACATACAGCGTGCGTTAAAGCGAGACCGCACCGAAATTAATGGCGGATTATGACTTTTACATTTTTCAACAGAACAACGAATTACCATCATAAATAGTTCTTACTTTTTGATGAGCTCCCATCAGAATCTTGGGCAAGTTGTCCTTTGTCCAAAAGAATCGTTGCTCGGTTGTAGATTGTCGCCTTCAACTTTGGAATTAGCAGTAAACATTAGCCATGTGGCCCAGACGTGCCCAACTCACTAGAACGCAGCACAAATAAATATTCGAAAATCGCAATATACTGATATAAACTGATATAACTCGGTTTAAAATAACAACATTATGATGTCTTTAACACCTATATTGAATAAAATCAGAGCCGGATATATCTAAGGGCTATAACGGGAGCTTTCTAGAACGCCATCCTGAGGTCTGTCTTGCGTCATGGCGAATGAAGGAAAGAGAGGACCCCACGTTGCCAGTCCATTTATATGGCCTCAGATCTGCCTAGCAACTCCATTCCAATTCTCACTATTTGCTGACATCCAGGGGAAGGCGTATGCAGTGCATCTCAACCAATAGAAGACATGCAAATTAATAAACCGACCTCAGAACAGCCTGGCTGATTTCAGATTTCTCACTTGCTGACAGGAAGATTGCTCCAACTCGAGTTCTGTTTTACTCACAGATATAATTCAAACTCTTTTAGAAACTAGAGAGTGTTTTCTATCCAATAGTAATAATAATATGCATATTGTACGAGCAAGAATTGAGTACGAGGCAGTTTAATTTGGGAACGAAATTTTTACAAAGTGCAAACAGCACCCCCAATTGAGAAAAGGTTGCCAAGAGTGTGCTGTCATCTTGGTAAAGGGTGGCTACTTTGAAGAATCTCAAATCTAAAATATATTTTGATTTGTTTAACACTTTTTTTGTTCACGACATGATTCCATAGGTGTTATTTCATAGTTTTGATGTTTTCACTATTGTTCTATAATGTAGAAAATAGTCAAAATAAAGAAAAACCCTTGAATGAGCAATGTAGGTGTGTCCAAACTTTTGCATGGTACTATATACACTACCGTTCAAAGTTTGGGGTCACTTAGAAATGTCCTTGTTTTTGAAAGGAAAGCAAATTTTTTGTCCATTAAAATAACATCAAATTGATCAGAAATACAGTGCATACATTGTTAATGTTGTACATCACTATTGTAGCTGGAAATGGCAGATTTTTATGGAATATCTACATAGGCGTACAAAGGCCCATTATCAGCAATCATCACTCCTGTGTTCTAATGGCACGTTGTGTTAGCTAATCCAAGTTAATAATTTCAAAAGGCTAATTGATCATTAGAAAACCCATCTGCAATTGTGTTAGCACAGCTGAAAACTGTTGTGCAAATTAAAGAACAAATAAAACTGGCCTTCAGACTAGTTGAGTATCTGGAGCTATCTGGAGCTCTCTTCAGGTCATTGACCAGGTCCTGCCGTGTGGTTCTAGGCTGATCCCTCACCTTCCTCATGATCATTGATGCACCACGAGGTGAGATCTTGCATGGAGCCCCAGACCGAGGGTGATTGACCGTCATCTTGAACTTCTTCCATTTTCTAATAATTGCGTCAACAGTTGTTGCCTTCTCACCAAGCTGCTTGCCTATTGTCCTGTAGCCCATCTCAGCCTTGTGCAGGTCTACAATTCTATCCCTGATGTCCTTACACAGCTCTCTGGTCTTGGCCATTGTGGAGAGGTTGGAGTCTGTTTGATTGAGTGTGTGGACAGGTGTCTTTTATACAGGTAACGAGTTCAAACAGGTGCAGTTAATACAGGTTATTACATTTACATTTTAGTCATTTAGCAGATGCTCTTATCCAGAGCGACTTACAGTAGAGTGCATACATTTTATTACTTTTTTAAATTATTTTTATTATATATATATTTTTTTACATACTGAGACAAGGATATCCCTACCGGCCAAACCCTCCCTAACCCGGACGACTCTATGCCAGTTGTGCGTCGCCCCACGGACCTCCCGGTTGCGGCCGGCTGCGACAGAGCCTGGGCGCGAACCCAGCCCAGCCTGGCAGCTAGCACTGCGATGCAGTGCCCTAGACCACTGCGCCACCCGGGAGGTAATGAGTGGAGAACAGGAGGGCTTCTTAAAGAAAAACTAACAGGTCTGTGAGAGCTGGAATTCTTACTGGTTGGTCGGTGATCAAATACTTATGTCATGCAATAAAATGCAAATTAATTACTTAGAAAATCTTTGGAGGTAGCTGAAAGTCCGTATTGCCCAGCGACAGCCCCGAAACCTGAAGGATCTGGAGAAGGTCTGTATGGAGGAGTGGGCCAAAATCCCGGCTGCAGTGTGTGCAAACCTGGTCAAGAACTACAGGAAATGTATGATCTCTGTAATTGCAAACAAAGGTTTCTGTACCAAATATTAAGTTCTGCTTTTCTGATGTATCAAAAACTTATGTCATGCAATAAAATGCAAATTAATTACTTAAAAATCATACAATGTGATTTTCTGGATTTTTGTTTTAGATTCCGTCTCTCACAGTTGAAGTGTACCTATGATATTACAGACCTCTACATGCTTTGTAATTAGGAAAACCTGCAAAATCGGCAGTGTATCAAATACTTGTTCTCCCCACTGTAGATACTTTTGTACCCGTTTTCTCCAGCATCTTCACAAGGTCCTTTGCTGTTGTTCTGGGATTGATTTGCACTTTTTGCACCAAAGTACATTAATCTCTAGGAGACAGAACGTGTCTTCTTCCTGAGCGGTATGATGGCTGCATTGTGTACTATTGTTTGTACAGATGAACGTGGTACCGTCAAGCGTTTGGAAATTGCTCCCAAGGATGAACCAGACTTGCGGATAACTACCTTTTTTTCTGAGGTCTTGGCTGATGTCTTTTGATTTTCCCATGATGTCAAGCAAACATCAACTGAGTTTGAAGGTAGGCCTTGAAATACATCCACAGGTACACCTCCAATTAACTCATATGATGTCAATTAGCCTATCAGAAGCTTCTGAAGCTGTTTAATGCAACTGCTGTGTCAGATTTCAAAAAAACTTTACGGAAAAAGCACACCATGCAATAATCTGAGTACAGACACAAAACCAAGCCATACAGATATCCGCCATGTTGTGGAGTCAACAGAAGCCAGAAATAGCATTATAAATATTCACTTATCTTTGATGATCTTCATCAGAATGCACTTCCAGGAATCCCAGTTCCACAATAAATGTTTGACTTGTTCGATAAAGTCTATCATTTATGTCCAAATACCTCCTTTTTGTTTGCGCACTTAGTTCACAATCCAAACTCACGAGGCGTGGGCAAGTCCAGGCGAAAAGTCATATTACAGTTTGTAGAAACATGTTAAACGAAGTATAGAATCAATCTTTAGGATGTGTTTATCATAAATCTTCAATAATGTTCCAACCGGAGAATTCCTTTGTCTGTAGAAATGCAATGGAGCGCTAGCTAACTCACACGTGAACGCGCGTGGTCAACTCATGCCACTCTCGCAGACCTCTGACTCATTCAGCTCCCATTCCCCCCTGCTTCACAGTAGAAGCATCAAACAAGGTTCTAAAGACTGTTGACATCTAGTGGAAACCTTAGGAAGTGCAATATGACCCCATAGACACTGTATATTCGATAGGCAATGACTTGAAAACCTACAAACCTCAGATTTCCCACTTCCTGGTTGTATTTTTTCTCAGGTTTTTGCCTGCCATATGAGTTCTGTTATACTCACAGACATCATTCAAACAGTTTTAGAAACTTCAGAGTGTTTTCTATCCAAATCTAATGTTATGCATATTCTAGCTTATATGGCTGAGTAGCAGGCAGTTTTAATTTGGGCATGCTTTTCATCCAAAATTCCGAATGCTGCCCTCTACCCTAGTGAAGTTAAGATAACCTTCGGGCCAACTGGGGGCCCAAGGCTGGTTAGGAGACACTGCTAGAGACACTGTAATTGTGAGGAACTGAGAGAATATTAGGGCAGCACTGTAATTCATTAATCATATGCCTCTGTTCTTACCTCTTTCCCTTTGTCTTCTACACCTCTCCCCCCACCTCGTCTTTCTTCCTTGTTTTATAATGCACACCATACTGTATGTGCATTGAAGTATAGAATGAACTTGTATTTATAATATAATATTACAATTATCATAATTATAATGCATGTATAAATAACACCTGGATAATGAACTACTTTCAATAAAGCGTTTCACATTCTCCACTGGTTGAAATTAAGTATCTCATTGAAATAATATCCTGTGTCCTCAGATTAATGCAGACGAAGGGAGTTAGATATACGTAGTTTCTTTTCTGTATATATGAATTACAAATCAGCCTTCACTTAAATCATGTTTCTCGTCTATTACATAGTTACAATGTGTAATCATTGATAACTCAGAAGCAGGAGTGGTAAACACTGTTGAGGTGTATAATTGTAATTCATACATGCAGACAGACACAGCATCATTCAAAGAATGGAGTTTGATATGACTGAAAAATTATGTCTCAGAGATTCATACCTGAACCGCACTTTTTTTTGCCAAGGAAGACTACATGATCAGTGATTATATTCAATGTACAGGCTACAATGTGGGGATCTCATGCATGGTAATAACTACAGTACATGTATATAGGACTTGCATCTTTGGCACAATACAGTTATTATATTCTACTCTATCCATAGGCTTCATTAATGCCATTCAGACTTGAAGTTGATACAACAACTATGAATGTTTTAGGGTCCATACACATACCGGCTACATACTGTAGCTAGCTACACATCCATAGGCATACAGCTAGTTTTATCCTCACGACACAATAAGCAAGTAAATAGTTAGCTAGCTATTTTACTTCAGCTGCATTTGCAAGCCAAGCTTACACAATTGTACATTCAATTTGCAGTAAATGCTTTAGCTAGCTAGATTCTTTACGTCCACTGTTTCACAAGATGACAGCCTGGTTTGATGGTTCTCTCAGGAGTCCCTTAAACATTAAACAACACGAATTACAAATTCATTCTCATGTCATAACACTAGCTAACTAGCTGGCTAATGTTAACTTGTAAGTTAACTTTCTAAATAGAGATTTTCGTCAATTAACTTTATGACAAAAAAATATGCACAAATGTTTGTCTCTATATTAACTAACATATTCCTCTCAGTTGTACATGTTTTGCTTGACTCGTTATGATGTTATAACTACTTACATTTTGTTCCACCGTAATGTTTTGTCAGCCATCTTCACCCAGGGACGGGTGGCTCACGTCAAATTCGTCATTGGAACCACTCGATGTGATTGGTCATATAAAAACCTTGGAACCCAAATGCATAATTGTAATATTAATCAAATTAATGAAGCCAAATTTCTTAAAATCAATCCCATATACTATGTTATTACAAAAAAGGTTTTAAATTCTCTGCTAATGCCAATACGGAAGACTATCAAATGCTCCTCAAAGATGTCCTCTGGTGGTCAGACTAGCAATAAATTGCATTAACCTGTTGTGGCTGCAGGGTGAATATTGAAAAAACTGGAAAATATGTGCACATTTTCAAACGGCCTCCTAAGAAACTTTTTATTTTACAATATGCATATATTTACTACTGTTGGATAGATAACAGTCTATAGTTTCTAAAAAGGTTTGAATTATTTCTCTAAGTCGAACAGAAATATTTTTACAGCCATTTTCCCAGCCGAATTGAGATTTCCAAAATGCGATGTGTCTCTTTAAGACCTTGTCTATAAAAGGTCATTAGACTTAGGACCGTAGAAACACGTCACACGCCTTCATCAGGGTGTAATGCGGAAGTGAGAATTGAAAGCAGTCGAATATCTCGTCCATGGACTGAATACCACACCTTCTTGTGAGACCTGCGCAGTTAAAAAAAAATTCCGGGCGCGAAACAGAATTTGGTCTCGGCTACTGGAAGAAGGTCGATAACGGTGAATATGATCTCTGACTTCGATATTATTTGATACATGTCACAAAATCATCCTAAAGTATGTTTTTTCAATATACTTTAATTATATTATTGCAATTTATTCTGGACTTTAGATGTGATGCGACGGAAGAATTTTTTGAAGAAAGACAGATTAGCGCCGCAATGCTTTGGGCTTGCTAACCAAAGAGGGAAATAGTTCATTCTGGAACCCAACTAAAGACTGTACTGGACATTGGACCCCGTTACAACATTCTGATGGAATATCAACAAAGATAAGGACCCAATTTGGGATGCTTTTTCATATATCTGTCGAACTGTTGTATGCTAACTGTGCTAACTGTGCTAGGCTAGCGCTTGACTTATGCTAGTGCTGCCTTATGCTAGCTTATGTTGTTAGCTAATATAACGATATATTGTGTTTTCGCTGTAGAACACTTCAAAAATCGGAAATATTGGCTTTATTCACACGATATCTGTCTTTCATTAGCTATCCACCATATGTTTTTCTGAAATGTTTTATGAGGTGTAATTAGTAATCGACGTTGGTGTATGTATTTTCTCTGGCTACTCCCGTCTGGATTCAGACTGTAGCTATGTGGTAGCATTTATGGTAGCATCAATGTAAAACTGATTTATAGCTAAAATATGCACTTTTTATGAACAAAACATAGATTTATTGTGTAACATGTTATATGACTGTCATCTGAGGTAGTTTTTTCTGGGTTCTTTAGGTTGGTTTTAGTTTATTTCGGTTGGCTTGTGCATGCTACTTGAATCATAATTCATACATCATAATCATATTCATACGTGTCTGTCCACTTTTGTATTTGGTGGTGAGCTAACATAAATATATGTGGTGTTTTCTCTGTAAAACAATTAAAAAATCGGACATGTTGGCTGGATTGACAAGATGTTTATCTTTCAAATGCTGTATTGGACTTGTTAATGTGTGAAAGTTAAATATTTTTAAAAAATAGATTTTGAATTTCGCGCCCTGCAGCTGTTGTCATTTTCGTTCCGACGTCGGGCTTGCAGCCCAAACAGGGTAACTGAAAAAATGTCTCACAAATAGATAACGTGCCAAAGAATGCTGCAACATCCCGCAAGGTGTGCCGCAGTATGATGCAACTTTTAAAAGAGGAACCACTGTAGATTGAGGGGGAAATAAAATAAAATAAATAAAAATGTAACACCTTTTTTTTTCAATTTTAGAATAAGGCTGCAACGTAACAAAATGCAAAAAAGGTCAAGGGGTTACTTTCCGAATGCACTGTATATGGAAGCATATTGAACTGCCTGAATGGCTGGCTGGATCTCAATGGCACTCTCTTCTGAATAGTGCGCTACTTTTATAAGGGCCCCTAAGGGATTTGGTGAAAGTAGTGCAATACAGTATTTTTTTATTTATTTTTTATTTCACCTTTATTTAACCAGGTAGGCCAGTTGAGAACAAGTTCTCATTTACACCTTGCCAAGATAAAGAAAAGCAGTGCAACAAAAAACAACACAGAGTTACACATAGGATAAACAAAAGTACAGTCAATAGCACAATAGAAAAATCTATATAGTATATAGGGAATAAGGTGTCATTTGAGATGCAGAGGGTGCTGTGCTTGTATGGCTCTGACCTAGAGTGGCCCATCCTGGAACAGCTGACTCCAGAACAGCTTGGCCAGTCAGGCCTACATATGTCTCCTCAGAAGAACTAGGCCAGACATGGTAACATCTGTTCTGTTCTGCCCAGGAAGGCATGCCCAGACTGGCTCTGTGTCTGAGTCTTTCTGTCTGACCAGACCTTATACGCTGCAAGGGTGGCGGAGAGGAGGGAGGTAACTTGACACACAGGCGGTCAGGCAGGGGCGTACATACAGACATACATATACGGTACACTCACACACACAATCACATATGAATAAGCACACCTAAACACAAAAAAAATGCATCTGGCATGTGCAAAAAAAACCTACAAAAAATTCAGTGGTATTTTTTTGTTTCTTGTGAAATCATGTACTCCTGTTATCATGAACCATAAGAAAACGATTCGATGTGTGAGCAAATCAAGAATCAATGTAATGATATGGCTCATTAAGTTTTGAACTTCTTATTGTTTTGCTTCTAGAAGATTTCACAAAACTGATTATGTGGTAATGCGCTGGAAAAATAAACACTGAAATAAACAAATCAACTTCAGGCTCAATATCACTGTTTCCTTTTTTGGTTGGTTGGATAATGTCCGTAATGAATCAAATGTCAATTTAAGAGTAGAAATTAAAGGATCGCTTATTCAATGAGCCCTTTTTGTTATCTTGGCCTACTATTCATGTGACAATTCCCCTCAAAAGTAACAGGTGCGAAGGTTTCCATATGCAAAAGCTATTACCATCATTTTATTTAACCTTTATTATTTTTTTAATCATCAATATCATGATCATCATTATCCTCATAATATGTAACTATAGTCGTAATTGTCATCACACATTGATGAAACTTCTAAATGCTTTGTGTCTTTATTCTGTGTATATGTGAAAACTGTGTGATGAAAATAATTCTGAAGGCCAAAAATCAAAATCCCTGGTTAAATTTAAATGTCATATCCTTCAGTATTCAATCCCCACTTAACATCTCTATTTTTATTCCAAGCTGGGAACTGTGTTCTACTTCAGACTATGAAAAATGAATTTATTTGGTAGGGTATTTGTTAAAAGCGAAGAGCCTTAGACATTAGATATGGATAAAATACATGAAATCTTCACATCTGTTGACTAATGAAAAGGGCTCTCTAACAGCTGAAATGTTGATATATCTATTTACATTTTTGAAATCCTAAATGCCATGTGAAAAAAATGCAAAACCTTATTAATATTCCACTTGAAAGGGAGACATTAGTCACAGATTATGTAATTCAAATAAAAATGTTTTGTATTTTGTAACATTTATTGTAATTAGGAGATAGGGTACCATTTGGGACGTAGCCTATTCGCTATAAACTGCACTATTTTTTACCTGATTCCTATGGGTCCTGGTCAAAAATAGTGCACTAAATAACAAATAGGGTGTCATTTGAAATACAGACAAAGAAGCTAAGAAGGCCAATGTGAGAGAAGATACAGTATGAGCCTCAAATCAGTTGAATTAAAGCTAAAGTGTCCTCTTAATGCTGCCCTTCATTCATGTGATCAGCACCTGTATAGCATTTTAGAGTATCTGGAAAACCTGATAATCACATGCTGTGTCACATGAACTACTCATAACATCTCAAGGTTAAGGACAATCATAACACTGATATGAATTACAGAATATCATTCTCAGTATCTTGCTTCATGACACAATATTCCTAAAGACATTGTAGAAATGCCCTTACAGTCCCTCTCCTGAACAGTAACTAACAGCCTTCTCTAACTCTTGGAACAAGTAGCCTAACTTCCCCCAACTCTGCCTGACTCCATCACCCTGCAGAGAGCAGAGGCGGGTGATGGGTACTCACTGTTTGTGGCAGGTAGTCTAGCGGTTAGTGTTGGGCGAGTAACTGAATGGTTACTGTCAATTGTGCTACCTCTTCGGCCTCTAGGTCACCAGGCTGCTCGATATGGCATACACCTGTCACCATCGTTACGCGCACTTGCGCGTCATCAGACTCACCTGGACTCCATCACTTCCCTGATTACCTTCCCTATCTATGTTACTCCCTTTGGTTCCTTCCACAGGCCTTATTGTTCCTGTTCCGGTGTTAAGGCTGTGCGTTGCTCGTGTTTTGTTGTAGGTTGCGTATATTTATTAAAACACTCACTCCCTGAACTTGCTTCCCGACTCTCAGCGTACATCATTACAGTTACTGGTTTGAATCCCTGAGCCGACAAGGTGAAAAAATGTATAAACAATCTGTCAATATGCCCTTGAGCAAGACATGTAACTCTAATTGCTCCAGGGGCGCTGTTCATAATGGCTACCCTGGTTGTGACCCCACTCTCCAAGGTTGTCTCAGGTAGAATCGGACATGAAAAATATACATTTCCAATTCACACATGCGTATAATTACACACTTGTACATGTGTGAAATAGGACAAGTATAATCACCCATATAAATTGTAGATTTTTGATTACAGGCAACTCTGTTTGAGCCTCTGGAACTCTCCAGTTACATTCCACCCCCAATGTCCTCTGACTGTGACAATTGAACGCTCATCACCACCTTTGACCCTCCCTACCTGTATCTCTTCAGGGCATCCGTCCAATAGTTAGGTGGGCCCGGGACAAATACAAGAGCACAGTCCAGTCCAGTCTGGGTTCAGTTCTCAGCAAGCAGTTGCAGAGTGAGGAGTGCTCATAAACCTCTGCCCTGCACACTCACAGCTGGGCCACAATCCATGGACCTTCCTCCTGCAGCCCTGAGGGGTATCCTACAATGCAAGCTAGATCTTACTCAAGGTTTTTCTAAAGGTAAACAGCTTCAGATATCTTCACATTCCACCTCAGGCTTCATCCATACTACGATGGTGGATATTGCTAGTCCGCTTGCTGCTAACTCTAGCAGGCTTGTAATTGCGCGTATGTCACACATGGCTAGTCGAACACCGAACTCTTCATTGAGACAATGCTGAAACATCAATCCATGGACAAGTCAGTGACACATTTTAATTTGTGACAAAATCAAGTCTGGCTTTTTATGGCTGTTTTGGAGCAGTGGCTTCTTCCTTGCTGAGCTGCCTTTCAGGTTATATCAGTATAGGACTCATTTTACTGTGGATATAGATACTTTTGTACCCGTTTCCTCCAGCATCTTCCCAGGGTCCTTTGCTGTTGTTCTGGGATTGATTTGCACTTTTCGCATCAAAGTACGTTCATCTCTAGGAGACAGAACGTGTCTCCTACCTGAGCGGTATGAGGCTGCGTGGGCCCATGGTGTTTATACTTGCGTACTATTGTTTGTACAGATGGTACAGTTTGTACGTGGTACTTTCAGGCGTTTGGAAATTGCTCCCAAGGATGAACCAGACTTGTGGAGGTCTACAATTTTTTTTCTGAGGTCTTGGCTGATTTATTTAGATTTTCCCATGGTGTCAAGAAAAGAGGGACTGAGTTTGAAGGTAGGCCTTGAAATACATCCACAGGTACACCTCCCATTGACTCAAATTATGTCAATTAGCCTCTCCGAAGCTTCCAAAGCCATGACAACATTTTTGGGAATTATCCTAGCTGTTTATAAAGGCACAGTCAACTTAGTGTATGTAAACTTCTGACCCACTGGAATTGTGATACAGTGAATTATAAGTGAAATAATCTGTCTGTAAACAATTGTTGGAAAATTACTTGTCATGCACAAAGTAGATGTCGTAACCGACTTGCCAAAGTTTTAATGACTCCAACCTACGTGTATGTAAACTTCTGACTTCAAATATATCACATTGCACATTTAGTAATTTCAGAATGCCTTTTAAACTTCACACAACGTAACACTTTCGTGTGACTTAATAATGAAGGCGGAGGTAGCGGTCCTGCTGCTGGGTTGTTGCCCTCCTACGGCCTCCTCCACGTCTCCTGGTAGCGCCTCCATGAGATGTACTGGCCTGTCTCCTGGTAGCGCCTCCATGCTCTGGACACTACGCTGACAGACACAGCAAACCTTCTTGCCACAGCTCCCATTGATGTGCCATCCTGGATGAGCTGCACTACCTGAGCCACTTGTGTGGGTTGTAGACTCCGTCTCATGCTACCACTAGAGTGATAGCACCGATAGCATTCAAAAGTGACCAAAACATCAGCCAGGAAGCATAGGAACTGAGAAGTGGTCTGTGGTCACCACCTGCAGAACCACTCCTTTATTGGGGGTGTCTTGCTAATTGCCTATAATTTCCACCTTTTGTCTATTCCATTTGCACAACAGCATGTGCAATTTATTGTCAATCAGTGTTCCTTCCTAAGTGGACAGTTTTATTTCACAGAAGTGTGATTGACTTGGAGTTACATTGTGTTGTTTAAGTGTTCCCTTTATTTTTTTGAGCAGTGTATAATAGTACATAGTTTGTCTTCACTATTATTCTTCAATGTTGAAAATAGTAAAAAATGGAATGAGTGGGTGTCCAAATGTTTGACTGGTACTGTACATTTTATACACACACATTTTACAGACAATGCATTTACAATAGTTATGTTTTTAATCCTATCCTTCAGATATCCTCAACGCCTCTCTGAAGACCATCCCGTTTGAATTATATATGCCAACTGTGGTGTGTCAGAAACCTATATTCTGGTTCACTAGCAGATTAGTTACAATATCTCATCCCATGTTCAAGAATGAATTTTTTTTCCAGATTACAACCTCACTTTCGGGTACAGTAATCCCTCGTTTATCGCGGGGGTTACGTTCCGAAAATGACCCGCGATAAGTGAAATCCGCGAAATAGAAAACTTTTTTTTTTTTTTACAATTAGCAACTATTACATGTATACAAATACAGTGACTCACGTGTAGGCCGTTTCACTGCTCTTCAGACTGGGCCGCTGCATCCTGACTGCGCTCTGCAGTGTTCTCTTCTTCTGAAGCCCGCGGTGCAGGTGTGTTTGTTCGGGAGAAGAACATAGTGATAGGCAGCTGTTGTCGCTCTTTTTTCTTCTTTGCAAAAAGATCCTTGTACACCGACATGCCACCATCGATTACGTTGGAGAACTGTAATGAACGGCTCATCAAAGGGTCCCATTCCTCAGCTACTCGCTTAAGTTCAGTGGCCATTCGCACCATGGTTGCTAAGCGACCAAGCGTTAGTCCTTCCTCCTCATCTCTCGTGTCCAATTCGTAGCATGTTTTGATACAAGAAGCGGGAGTGAGTTTTTAGCGAATCAGAATGCAGAGCACAATCCACCAAAAAAAAAAAAAAATGCATTATGAAAATCCGCGAAATAGCGAATCCGCGATAAGTGAACCGCGAAGTGGCGAGGGATCACTGTATTGGAAAATATCAAAAAAGTATCACTATTTATTAAAAAAAAGATAAATTGGTTGCACTTTCAGTTTAATCCACCAGAACAGACAGAACAGATAATACAACAAGGTGTTAAAATCAAATATACTAACTGAAAAAAAAAGTTTGGATTTCAGTATAACTTTATGACTGAAGCCTTTAGTGAAAGGTTGAATGCTTTGATATTTAATCATTTCTGCCCTCCCAATTCATTATATAAATCTCTGTACTTTCCCGCTCATCTTTCCCTCGATCCTAACTAGTCTCTGTCCCTGCCGCTGAAAAACATGTTGCCACCACCATGCTTCACCGTAGGGATGGGGCTAGGTTTCATCCAGACGTGACACTTGGCAATCAGGCCAAAGAGTTCAATCTTGGTTTCATCAGACCAGAGAATCTTGTTTCTCATGGTCTGAGAGTCCTTTAGTTGCCTTTTAATGAGGAGTGGCTTCCATCTGGCCACTCTACCATAAAGGCCTGATTGGTTGAGTGCTGCAGAGATGGTTGTCCTTCTGGAAGGTTCTCTCGTCTGTCAGAGTGACCGTGTTCTTGGTAAATTCCCTGACCAAGGCCCTTCTACCTCGATTGCTCAGTTTGATTGGGCAGGCCAGTGGTTCCAAACTTCTTCCATTTAAAAATTATAGAGGCCACTGTATTCTTGGGGACCTTCAATGCTGCAGAAATATCTTTGTACCCAGATCTGTGCCTCAACACAGACTCCTGTCTCGGAGTTCTACAGACAATTCCTTTGACATCATGGCTTGGTTTATGCTCTGATGTGCACTGTCAACTGTGAGACCTTATATAGACAGGTGTGTGCCTTTCCAAATCATGTCCAATCAATTGAATTCACCAAAGGTGGACTCCAATCAAGTTGTTGAAACATCTCAAGGATCATCAATGGAAACAGGATGTACCTGAGCTCAATTTGAGTCTCATAGCAAAGGTTCTGAATATTTATTTAAATAAGGTATTTCTGTTTTTTAATTCTAATTCTATTAAAAACCTGTTTTCGCTTTGTCCTTATGGGGTATTGTGTGTAGATGGATGAGGAAAAATATGTATTTAATTGGGGTGGCAGGTAGCCTAGTCGTTAGAGCATTGGGCCAATAATCAAAAGGTTGCTAGATTGAATCCCCAAGCTGACAATATAAAAATCTGTTGTTCTGCCCCTGAACAAGACAGTTATTAACCTACTGTTCCTAGGCCTTCATTGTAAATCAGAATTTGTTCTTAACTGACTTGCCTAGTTAAATAAAAGAATAAATTTTAGAATAAGGCTGTAACGTAACAAAATGTTGAAAAAGTGAATGGGTCTGAATACTTTCCGAATGCACCGTAATATAGTACACTTATCATAATTTGGTTGTATTCCAGAGAGGTTAGAAGAAGTATCTAGATCCTCTGAGGTGTAGAGGGATCCACATTTTATTTAATAGAAAACATGAATCATCGGCGTACAATGACACCTTTGTTTTTAAGAAATGGATATCTATCACCTTCATGTTTTTGTTGAATCTGATTTTAATTGCTAACATTTCGATGGCCATAATACATAGATATGCCGATAGTGAACCACCTTGTTTTAATCCTCTTGACCATTTAATACTTTCTGAGAAGTAGCTAGTATTTACTATTTTACACCTAGGGTTACTATACATAACTTTAAACCATTGTATAAGAGATTCTCCAAAATTGAAATATTCCAGGCATTTATATATAAAATCCAGTAGTACTGGATGTGTTCTACGGTTTCCAGTACTTGTCTTATGTTATCTCCAATGTATGATCCATGTAAAAAACCTGTCTGATTAGGATAAATAATATCCGACAATACCTTTTATATTATATGCACTATGCATTTTGCTAGAATTTTTGCATCACAACACTGAAGTGTAAGTGGCCTGCAGGGATTGTAGCTTGTACTGACAATACAATGCAACGATAATCCAATGGTATGTATACAGCTATTGAAATGTGTTGATAGTTTATGAAGGTTTATGTTCATTCTAAATACAACCACTATAACAACAAATTACAGAATGATATGCGGTTGTTTGTTTGCTGTGTTATTTGTAATTTTTCTGTTGCAAAGATTAATTGCCAAGACCATAGGAAACGAGTAACAGGGCGGCGAACCCGGGTCCTTGGTTTGAGCAACCCGGCGAACCTGGGTCCTTAGTTTGTGTGTGGTATATGGCCAATATACCACAGCTAAGGGCTGTTCCAATGTAATTAGAGTAGTATTAACCCAAAGAAACCGATTGGAAGACAACAAGTAACGACCTCATCGTCTTGAAATCTAGCTGGGTAGATTGCTCATTGGCTGAGGTAATTGGCAATATGTAATGTTTCTGTGTTGGAAGACCAACCCATGTAGTGAACTCCGGCGTAAAGACGGTCATTCGCCATTGAAGAATCATACTGGAAGGAGCCAAGCTCGTTACGCACAGCACTTTTTCGGTAACACGCATCTTCAGCTGTTTATATATCGAACATCATGGCGAATAAGTAAGGGAAAGCTAAATCTAAGACTAGAAATATGAATGTAGACAAAATTGTAGAGGAAATTGATCGTGAAAGTGAAACATATGCTTTTGGAAGACGACTCAGTTAGCGACCATGACTCAAATGGAAGCATATTTTTTTGAACGGAGAGGACATTGTTTTGGACTGGTAAGTTCTTCTCATGCTAATGCCGTTGTTTGAAATTAATAATATAAAATATTATTTGTGATTGTTTTTACATTTTATTTGCAATATATAAAAATGTAATGAAATCTGTAAAGTACACATTGGCTATACTTCCTCCAGCGGCATGCTTCCTCCACTCAGTCTACATATTATGGATTAGTGGGAGCATGGTCGAGATGCGTGTGTCTGCCGCTCCACCCCACCCCCACATGAAATAGCCTATTTGAGGCAGGCCCACAACAATGGCCAAAGTGAAATGGAACAGCACTTTATGTTCCCTGTACTCTATATATCTGTTTATTATAGCTGTTGATACAGGGCTCATATGTGATACAGAAACTGTTCTAACTGAGCATTTTCTTTCACAGTGACACTGACTCCGACTGGGAGCCCCCAGTGCCAACGTGTCCATCCCCCTCTGAGCTGGTTCATCCAGCAGGACCCCTGGTGTCTCTGGCTCCACACCTCCCGGCCACTGTGATTATTAGTGTCTGACCCTGCTGGTCATCTATGAACGTTTGAAAATCTGTTCTGTTATAATCTCCACCCGGCACAGCCAGAAGAGGACTTACCACCCCTCATAGCCTGGTTCCTCTCTAGGTTTCGGCCTTTCTAGGGAATTTTTCCTAGCCACCGTGCTTCTACACCTGCATTGCTTGCTGTTTAGGGTTTTAGGCTGGGTTTCTGTACAGCACTTTGAGATATTATCTGATGTACGAAGGGCTATATAAATAGATTTGATTTGATAGAGGACTGAGGGTCTTCCAAATATTGAAAGTGTGTAAATAGTTACCCATGTTATTTTGTAAATGTATATATATTTTTTCAATATTTTTTCCCCCATTTTTCCCCTCCATTTTTTGCGGGGGTGTGTTAGAATACCATTTTGGTATTTTGTATATAGTTATTTGTTTCAAAATGTATACCTTCACCAATTTGGCCACTTGGGTACATTTGGGCTACTTGTGTGGGACACCTGGGTGACTTCATGATAAATGTCATGTAGCACACTCATTTTGGAAGATATCATTCTGAAACTTTGCTACTGTTGCCCTCTTATGTTTTTCACTGAAATTGTCCCCATATTCATATCTGAATGTTTGTTTTATCTTGTTCATTTTAAAGATGATGATACAACAATTGAAAAGATAAAACGTATGTTTTTTTCATTGCATTATCTAAACCAGATCTATTGTGTTATATTCTCCTACATTCAATTCACATTTACACAAACGTCAGATTGTTTTCTTTCAAATGGTACCAAGAATATGCATATCCTTGCTTCTGGGCCTGAGCTAGAGGCAGTTAGATTTGGGTATGTCTTCAGGCAGAAATTGAAAGAAGGGGGGGTAGCTGTAAAAGGTTTTAATTGGGAGTTGCTCAGATCCCCACCAAACCAACACCACCACCCCTCTCCACCCTCCCCCACCACCACCATTCTCTTGACCACCCCACCTTTACCTACCCCGCTCCACCCCAACTCGCTCTGTTCCACCCCGCTCCATCCACACTCCCTGCCCTGTCTGTGTGCTGCAGCCTCCTGATGACTCAGCAGTTATGCTATAGTGGGCCTTAATAATAGGGCCGTGGAGGAACAGAGGAGATCTACAGTATTTAGCACTTAAACTGGCACCCAGCTCACCAACAAGAGAGAGTGAGTGTGTGAGAGCGAGAGGGGTGGAGGGAGGGGGGGAGAGGAGAGGGGAGGGGAGTCTGACATGGTGATGTCATATGCTGCTTGAAGTGATGTATAACCTTACACGCAGAGACGGTCACCCACACAAGGACCACAAGAACACAATCACACACATAGCCATCCACCCACGCTCAGAGTTCTCATCTGGCATTAAAGCACTTCTTTGGCTCTGATGTCTTGTCACTTATCTTAGTCACTGGAGGGATGTGTGCTGGGGATGGAGGGATGAGGAGGAGGATGGGAGGAGGGGGCTGGATGACAGAGATCCAAGCTCCATTTTGCTGACTGCTCAACTTTAGGCATCGGTGAGGGAAGATTAACAATGACGGCATGTGCTAACATCAATTCCATGTGAGGAATGAATTATTTTCACCACGTTATGAGTATATTTATAATCATCTAAAGTTAAGAGTATCTCAAAAACTAATACAGTAAATGGGCCCTTATATCACCTAAATATTTAGGTGATTAGTCTTAAATCTTATTTTATTGACTGTCTGCATCCTTTAAAAAAACGTAGTTTACTAAGCTGGTTCCAAGACACACTTCATAATGGAACAGCTTGTCTCGGATACTATTTTAAAATCTCTGTTCCACGACCAAAACATTCCTTCACTCCAACATCCCAGCAGTCTTGTACCATTGTCTTGTATCATTGTCATTCACGCTGAGTTCTATTACGGCATCCATATTAGGAAGTGTCTCAGTTAACAGATAAAACTCCCTCAGTTGTCAGTTGACAACTTCCGTCTGACAACTAAGGGACTTCCTACAATGGATGCCGTATTCCAGGCATCCTTTCGGCTCCTTGTCCTTGTTCATTTCCTCTGAACTACCTCATTCCCAGGTCTTAAAATATTTACTCCCACCCACATCTCAATTTCAAATCACTCTTGTTGTTCATTTCCTTTGAACCCGTTTCAGTGTGAGATGTTTTCTTCCCTCTTTTCTTTCTTTCCCTCTCTGTCTGTTCTCCCCGTTGTCTATGTTTACCTAGAGAGAGAAGAGGTCTATTTTAATAAGCAATGCTGTGCCATGCATCAACCACCCACACAGTGCGGGGAGAAATTGGTACATCTCATGCATTTCAGGAGGAGGGTTTCAACCCCCCCCCACCGCCCTTCTCTTAGTCCATCCTTACTACCACCTTCAATAGCACAGTCCATCAAAAGCAAAGGTTCAGCTAGCCTAGCGGTTAAGAACGTTGGGCCAGTAACCAAACGTTTGCTGGTTGGAATCCATGAGCAAACTAGGTGAAAAATCTGTTGATGTGCCCTTGACAAGGCACTTAACCCTAATTGCTCTTGTAAGTCGCTCTGGATAAGAGCGTCTGCTAAATGACTCAAATTGAAAAATGTGCACTGTCTGCAAAAGTTTATCGAATGCGCTGTATCTGAAAGCAGAATTTGTATCTCGCTGCTGGAGTCTGCAATGTTGTGAGATTGGGGTCTGGCGGTGTCTCCTTGAAATGCCATTGAGCACAGAGACATTGAGGAAGAAATTAAGCAACTCTGATTCTGCATAGCCAAATTATTATTTGTCTGTTTTCTCAATTATTAGTAAATGGTGAATATCTAGGTGCCTGAATTGTGATACGATAAGCTATAGTGCTTGTGGAAATGCTAATTATACCTTGCCGGTAGAAATCATCTCAGAAAATGTGTTGTTAAGCTAAGCTTAGTCTGAAGCCTTGCAGTATTGCACAGTGTGTGCTGCGCAAAGTAAAGTTATTGATTCAGCATGGATTGCACATGAATTCAAGTAGTCTTTGAAAAACACAATACAAATATTGACGTTTTACACAGAGTGGAACCAGGATGTTTATTGACATGTTTGTCAACATACAGTATGTGTGCAATATGTACTGTACCAGTCAAAAGTTTGTACACGCCTACTCATTCAAGGGTTTTTCTTAATTTTTTACAACTATTTTCTACATTGTAGAATAATAGTGAAATCATCCAAACTATGAAATAACCCATATGAATCATGTAGTAACCAAAAAAGTGTTTAAAAAAATCTAAATATATTTTATATTTGAGACTCTTCAAAGTAGTCATCCTTTGCCTTGATGACAGCTTTGCACACTCTTGGCATTCTCTCAACCAGCTTCATGAGGTAGTCACTTGGAAGGTATTTCAATTAACAGGTGTACTTTGATAAAAGTTAATTTGTGGAATTTCTTTCCTTCTTAATGTGTTTAAGCCAATCAGTTGTATTGTGACAAGGTAGTGGTGGTATACAGAACATAGCCCTATTTGGTAGAAAACCAAGTCCATATTATGTCAAGAACAGCTCAAATAAGCAATGACAAATGACGGTCAAATTATTTTAAGACATGAAGGTCAGTCAATCCAGAAAATGTCAAGAACTTTGAAAGTTTCTTCAAGTGCAGTCGCAAAAACCAACAAGCGCTATGATGAAACTGGCTCTCACGAGGACGGGTGGAAATCTGTCCTTTGGTCTGATGAGTGCAAATGTTAGATTTTTGGTTTTAACCGCCGTGTCTTTGGGAGATGCCGTGTAGGTGAATGGATGATATCTGCATGTGTGGTTCCCACCATGAAGCATGGAGGAGGAGGTGTGATGATGTGGGGGTGCTTTGCTGGTGACACCGTCTGTGATTTATTTACAATTCAAGCCACACTTTACCAGCATGGCTACCACAGCATTCTGCAGTGATACGCCATCCCATCTGGTTTGTGATTTGTCCCACTATCCTTTATTTTTCAACAGAACAATGACCCAATACACCTCTAGGCTATGTAAGGGCTATTTGACCAAGAATAAGATTGATGAAGTGCTGCATCAGATGACCTGGCCTCCACAATCACCTGACCTCAACCCAATTTTATATTTGTATTTTTTATGGATCCTCGTTAGCTGCTGCTGCTACATTCGCAAATTTCACAACACACTGTGTGCCTTCAGGCACCTACTTCACCACTACCACATATCTACAGTACTAAATCAATGTGTATGTGTGTGTATAGTGCGTATGTTATCGTGTGTGTGTGTGTGTGTATGCATGTGTCTGTGCCAATGTTTGTGTTGCTTCACAGTCCCCGCTGTTCCATAAGGTGTTTCTAATCTGTTTTTTAAATCTAATTGTACTGCTTGCATCAGTTACTTGATGTGGAATATAGTTCCTTGATGTCATGGCTCTATGTGTGCCTCCCATAGCCTGTTCTGTACTTGGGGACTGTGAAGAGACGTCTTGTGGCATGTCTTGTGGGGTTTGCATGGGTGTCCGAGCTGTGTGCCAGTAGTTTAGACAGACAGCTCGGTGCAATTAAGATGGGTTGGAATGAGTTGGACTGCAGAGTGAAGGAAAAGCAGCCAACAAGTGCTCAGCATATGTGGGAACTCCTTCAAGACTCTTTGTAAAGCATTCCAGGTGAAGCTGGTTGAGAGAATGCCAAGAGTGTGCAAAGCTGTCATCAAGGCAAGGCATTTGTTTAATTAACACTTTTTGGTTACCTCATGATTCCATATGTGTTATTTCATAGTGTTGATGTCTTCACTCTTATAATAAAATAAAAAATAAATGAGTAGGTGTGTCCTAACTATTGACTGGTACTGTATGTATATATGAGTACACCCTCGTATGTGACTTGTATGTGACTTGTATGTGTGAACGATGTGTGTGTGTGTGTGTGTGTGTGTGTGTGTGTGTGTGTGTGTGTGTGTGTGTGTGTGTGTGTGTGTGTGTGTGTGCATGCGATAATGTGTATTTGGCTGTTCATCACCTTATTTTTCTCCCCTCCTCTCAGAGAGACGAGTGTGGGATGACTCGTGGGACGAGCAGGCACTGGGCACACGCTGAGCTCAGGTAATGAGAAATGATGTTCATGTCAGTGGCAGAATTGTCTAAATCATTCCCAAGCTGAGTTACATAATGCGAATATCATTCCACCACTCTGCCTGCCCTTTATCCCTTATCTTCACCTTATCCTCTGGCTCCTTCCATCTTTCCTCACTCCCATTTCAAATATATATTTTTTCCCATATTCTCCTCCGAGGGGGGAGTGCAGGGATTTGAACAGGGCTTAAGTAACCCATCGGAGCAGAGCATGCTGGGTAAAAAGGCCCTTCGGTAAAAAGAAGAAGGGAAGAGAAAAATAAGAAATTCATATACGTGTCATTGTACCCAATCTGAGACCTGTTCACAATGATCATCTTCTTGGAGGTGGGTTTGATATTAAATGCTTCTGAACACAGTGATAGACAGCATAACTATATTGTTACTGACAGGTTGGAGTTCATATAGGAAATCTTTGAAAAGGTCTTGTTTATTTTCACAGTGCTAAGTCTTTCACAAACAATGCATCGATGTGGTGTCTACACGTTTGATCTAGTCTGACCTAGAGAGCTATTGGTGGTCAGCTGTTTCAAACGGAAATGGAGTTCACAATTGGTTTTTGGAATTTGAATGGAACTTTCTCGGCGGTCCGAGTCGGAATTGGAACCAGATTGAACCGAGATGCAGTTGGAATATGAACAGAGATGAAGTTGACCTCAACCTTTTCTTTTTTGTCCCTCCCCTTCCCACCACACCCTTCCCCTCCCCACACCACCCCATCCCAATCTAACAGCCACTTCTATGGCAGAGAAGAAAATGTACTTAACTGTGGAAAACTTTTCCTCACATCTTTCTTGTTATTCACACCCACTCATCTTTCCTGCAACTTTCTTTCACTCTATCTCTCAATGTCCAAATCTCTGATGGCTTGGCAGGCCTTATACCGTCTCTACTGACATTTGGAGGCTGGAGATATGGAGGGGTGTGTGGACTGGAGATATAGAGGAGTGTGTGGACTGGAGATGTAGAGGAGTGTGTGTGGACTGGATATATACAGGAGTGTGTATGGACTGGATATATACAGGAGTGTGTGGACTGGATATATACAGGAGTGTTTGTGTACTGGATATATACAGGAGTGTGTGTGGACTGGATATATACAGGAGTGTGTGGACTGGAGATATTGAGGAGTGTGTGACCGGAGATTTGAAGAGTGTATGGACTAGATATATACAGGAGTCTGTGGACTAGATGTATACAGGAGTCTGTGGACTGGATGTATACAGGAGTGTGTGGGCTGGATATATACAGGAGTGTGTGTGGACTGGATATATACAGGAGTGTGTGGACTGGAGATATTGAGGAGTGTGTGACCGGAGATTTGAAGAGTGTATGGACTAGATATATACAGGAGTCTGTGGACTGGATATATACAGGAGTGTGTGGACTGGATATATACAGGAGTGTGTGTACTGGAGATATAGAGGAGTGTGTGTACTGGAGATACAGAGGAGTATGTGGAGGGGTGGGTATGAGTGTGTGTTGAGGCGTAAAGGACCCTCTGCGCCCCTGGACAGGCCCCGTCCGTCCAACGGTAGTCCAGACGGTGTGATTCAGCTCTTCTGAAGCCCAGCCAACTCTCACTCACTCTCTCTGCCCCTCGCACACACACTCTCCCTATCTCTCTTTCCCCTATCACTCATTAATTCACTCACTCTGCCCTTCTATCCATCTCTCTCGTCACCCCAGTGAGACCACACAGGAGGAGGGCAGGGTGGTCTGTAGTGGTGGAGATGGTGTATGTGTGTCGGGGGGGCTCTCTGGTGCTCAAACCCGGGGCAAGGTGACCTTAGCCTGGCATATACCATCCAGGAGGGCCATGGGAAGGTGTGTGAAGGGGAAGGGGTGGTGAGCGTAGAGGGCGAGGGGCGGGGATTAAGGGTTATTCGTACTCCTGTCAAACTTCACAGGAAAAGGGGTTGTTCCTTCAGGGTCAAGTTCTATATTGAGATATGTGTACGTAACTCCAACCTTTTTAAACATATGCATGCATGATTTATGCAAGAGTCGTGGTCATGTATAAGTACAAAATTACAACCTTGGTGTTGTATGTGATGGAGGCCTATTAGGAAATCTGCGTATTGCAGTAATGCAGCAAACCGGTATAAATCGTAATTCCAATCTAACAATGTGTCCCAAGACTACAATTTCAGTGTGATTACATACCAATGTTATTGCTGTCTGTAGCATAACATCAATACTAAGTTGGTAACCTTCTGTGTACAGGATTCAATTTCAGATTGAGCTGACATCTGCAGCATTTTACTGTGAATGCTTTCGCTGCGAATGTGGTAATATTGCCTTTAAAAGCTGCATTGCTGTCAACCCGCAATAAGATTGAATCCTGGCCTAAATCTTGCAACAGGAAACATAATTGAAGAATACTTTGATGAAATACTACAAGTATTAGCTACTTTGACAACATGATGTTGATCTAGCAGTAGGTCATGTCCATCTTATGTCCTCACAAGGCATGACATCATGGTATGTGAACTACATAACCTTCTACAGTTGGCCTCATTGTGTCCAGGTAAGTTAGCATCTCCATGAGGTATAGGTTATGACAGACACCTGGGGTGACCTCCAGACATACTCTGCGTTCATGTCCCTCTACGCTGGCGTGTCCCTCTAAGGCACCTGCATTGAACAGACCATGTGAATCCTGACCTGTCATTTGCTCCTCGGTGGCATGTGAGGTCACATGCAAACAGGTCAACTGTTCTGAACTTTGACTGCGTGTGCGTGTGTGTGTCAGTGAAAGCTTCTCCGAGGGGGAAGGGCAGGACCATCCTACTCAGTGAATTTCAGAAAAATACTAAATAATGAAAGGTTAAAAAGTTATCCCTTTTAGATAAAACTATACAAAATACAGTATGTTCACATATCACCAAATTGTCACGTTCCTGACCTGTTTTCTGTTAGTTTTGTATGTGTTAGTTGGTCAGGACGTGAGTTTGGGTGGGCAGTCTATGTTTTCTGTTTCTATGTTTCTATTTATGTTTTCTATGTTTTCCGGCTCAACGTCTGGTCTCCAGTGCGTCTCCTCGGGCCGGCATGCATGGCACCAGCCTTACGCATGGTGTCCCCGGTTCGCCTACATAGCCCGGTGCGGGTTATTCCACCTCCCCGCACTGGTCGGGCGACTGGGAGCATTCAACCAGGTAAGGTTGGGCAGGCTCAATGCTCAAGGGAGCCAGTACGCTTACATGGTCCGGTATTTCCTGCGCTACCTCCCCGCCCCAGCCCAGTACCACCAGTGCCTACACCATGCACCAGGCTTCCAGTGCGTATTCAGAGCCCTGTTCCTCCTCCACGCACTCTCCCTATGGTGCGTGTCTCCAGCCCAGTGCCTCCAGTTCCGGCACCACGCACTAAGCCACCTGTGCGTCTCCAGAGCCCTGTACACACTGTTCCTTCTCCCCGTACTCGTCCTGATGTGCGTGCCCTCAGCCCGGTGCCACCAGTGAGGTCAGTGTGCCCTGTCCCTGCTCCCCGCACTAGGCTTGAAGTGCGTGTCTCCAGTCCGGTGCCTCCAGTTTCGGCACCACGCACCAGGCCTACAGTGCGTCTCAGCCGGCCAGAGTCTGCCGTCTGCCCAACGGCGCCTGAACTGTCCGTCTGCCAAGCGCCGCATGAACTGCCCGTCTGTATTGAGCCTTCAAAGCCGCCCGTCTGCCATGAGCCTGCAAAGCCGCCCGTCTGCCATGAGCCTACAGAGCCTTCCGCCAGACAGGAGCCGCTAGAGCCTTCCGCCAGACAGGAGCCGCTAGAGCCTTCCGCCAGACAGGAGCAGCCAAAGCCTTCCGCCAGACAGGATCAGTCTGAGCCATCCGTCTCCGCAGCGCCATCTGAGCCATCCGTCTCCCCAGCGCCATCTGAGCCATCCGTCTCCCCAGCGCCGTCTGAGCCATCCGTCTCCCCAGCGCCGTCTGAGCCATCCGTCTGTCCCGAGCCATTAGAGCCGCCCGTCTGTCCCGAGCCGTCAGAGCCGTTAGTCAGTCAGGAGCCGCTAGAGCCATTCGTCAGTCAGGATCTGCCAGAGCCGCCAACCAGACAGGATCTGCCGAAGCCGCCAACCAGACAGGATCTGCCAGAGCCGCCAACCAGACAGGATCTGCCAGAGCCGCCAACCAGACAGGATCTGCCAGAGCCGCCAACCAGACAGGGTCTGCCAGAGCCGCCAACCAGACAGGGTCTGCCAGAGCCGTCAGCGAGCCATGAGCGTCCAGAGCCGTCAGCCAGCCATGAGCGTCCAGAGCCGTCAGCCAACCATGAGCTGTCCCTCAGTCCGGAGCTGCCATGTATCCAGAACTGCCCCTCAGTCCAGAGCTGTCTCTCTGTCCGGAGCTGCCCTTCAGTCCGGAGTTGCCCCTCTATCCTGAGCTACCTCTCTATCCTGAGCTACCTCTCTATCCTGAGCTACCTCTCTATCCTGAACTACCTATCTGTCCTGAGCTACCTTGTCCCGGAGCTGTCCCTTATTTTGATGTTACCCGGTATATTAGGTGGGTGGAGTAAGAGGGTGGTCATTCTGAGGGAGAGACGTAAGCTGGGATTGACTATGGTGGGGTGGGGACCTCGCCCAGAGCCTGAGCCACCACCGTGGTCAGATTTCCACCCTGACCCTCCCCTAGACTTTGTGCTGGTGCGCCCGGAGTTCGCACCTTAAGGGGGGGGGGGGGTTATGTCACGTTCCTGACCTGTTTTCTGTTAGTTTTGTATGTGTTAGTTGGTCAGGACGTGAGTTTGGGTGGGCAGTCTATGTTTTCTGTTTCTATGTTGGTTTAAAGGGTGACCTAATATGGCTCTCAATTAGAGGCGGGTGTTTTTCATTTCCTCTGATTGAGAGTCATATTAAGGTAGGTGTTTTCACACTGTTTGTTTGTGGGTGGTTGTCTCCTGTGTTAGTGTTTGTGGCAACATACGGGACTGTTTCGTGCGTTCTTCGTTTTATGTAGTCATTTTTCCTGTTGTGCGTTCTTCGTGTTTTATGTAAGTTCGTATGTTCAGGTTTGTCTACATTCGTTTCGTTATTTTGTTAATTATTTCAAGTGGTTTCGTTTCGTGTTTTTCCCGTCTTGTTTAATTAAAATTATGTCATTTCAAAACGCTGCGCCTTGGTTCAATCCATGCTCCTCCTCTTCGGATGAAGAGGAGGAGGAACACCGTTACACAAATGCCTGATTAAAACCCACTGTTTTGCAATGGTCTACAGTAGTCTCAACAGTGGAAGAATCTCAATTGCATACTCCTCGCGTCCTCTCTCCTCACCTCCTTCTCAGAACCAATTGGAGGAGATGGTCAGAGGGAAGGGAGGTGAGGAGAGAGGACGAGAGCAGTATGGAATTTACATTCTCCTATTGACTTCAATACAAAACCTAGGAGGCTTGTGCTCCTCACCCCTTCCATAGGCCTACATGATAATTATGACGACTTCCAGATGAACCAATCAAAGCTTTTGCAGTATGAACTGACGTTGTCCATCCAATCAAAGGATCAGAGAATGAATCTAGTACTTCGCATGTGTGATTTAGAAGATTGGTGAGTTGGTGACATTGTTGGATAGATTGAGATTGAGATAGTGAATAGTGATTGCATTTTTGGGATATTGTTCAATTCTTCAAACTCGTTTCTTCAAAGTACAGGAGATGGAGGAGGTAGATTATATGTTTTCTTGCTTTTAGAACTTTATTTTTGTATTGAGTTAATGCATTTTATTTTAATTTGCCTTGCTAACTTTAGAAGCAAGTAACTAACCAGAGAGCAGTTTTTCTGCCAGAATGGATAGCTAACGCTAACGACAATGTAGTGCATTTTTGTTGAAGAACCCCTTTCACTGCCCATATCAGATTCAAGCTTCTGGAAAAAAGCTACATTGATCATGTAATGGATGAAGGTCTATGTATTCAAAATGCGTAACACAATGAGAAGGTCATGAAAAACAGAGATGTTCTTAAGCAGCTTATCTACAGTACTGCATTTTTGGGCATGTACGTTGGCTTTGTTGGCTTTTAGGAGGTACGATGAGAGGGAAAGTTTCACTAACAAGGGCTTCCAGAGGTAATTGCACGTTACAATGCTTACTTGCTATGCATATGGAAGTTTCTACTGCCTTCTCTGTGATCATCATTTCAGAGTGATTTGAGAGCTTCCATCGCATCAATTAAAATTTGACTAAAAGAGACGTTGACGCAGCACATTCTTCCTCATGGCAAATGGATGAAACCACAGACATCAGCTGTCGCTCACAGTTGAGTAGCCCTGTCAATGTTCTCTCATTACCGTCTGTAGAGTCAAACACAAATCAAATAACATTTTATTTGTCACATGCGCAGAATACAACTGATGCAGACCTTTCTGTGTAATGCTTGCTTACGAGCCCTTTCCAATGATGCAAAGCTTCAAAATATTAATACAACTAAAATAGTAACACGAGGAATAAAATAAAATACACAAGAATGGAGCTATATATAGGGAGAACCATTACCAGATGAATGTGCAGAGGTAAGAGGTATTTAAGGGTAGATACTGTACGTATATGAAGGCAGGGTAAAGTGACTATATACAGTACCAGTCAAAAGCTTGGACAAACCTTTTTCTTTATTTTTACTATGTTCTATATTGTAGAATAATGGTGAAGTCATCAAAACTTTGAAATAACACATTTGAAATCATGTACTAACCAAAAAAGTGTAAAACAAATCCAAATATATTTTATATTTGAGATACTTCAAAGTAACTGTCCTTTGCCTTGATGATAACTTTGCACACTCTTGGCATTCTCTCAACCAGCTTCATGACGTAGTCACCTAGAATGCATTTCAATTAACAGGTGTGCCTTGTTAATGCGTTTTAGCCAATCAGTTGTGTTGTGACAAGGTAGGGGTGGTATACAGAATATAGCCCTATTTGGTAAAAGACCAAGTCCATATTATGGCAAGAATAGCTCAAATAAGCAAAGACAAATTACAGTCCGTCATTACTTTAAAAGACACAAAGGTCAGTCAATCCAGAAAATTTCTTCAAGTGCAGTCGCAAAAACCATCAATCTCTATGATGAAACTGGCTCTCGTGAGGACCGCCACAGGAAAGGAAGACCCAGAGTTACCTCTGCTGCAGAGGATAAATTAATAACTTCACCTCAGCTTGCAGCCCAAATAAATGCTTCACAGTTCAAGTTAGACACATCTCAACATCAACTGTTCAGAGGAGACTGCGTGAATCAGGCCTTCATGGTCAATCAGGCCTTCATGGTTGTGCAAAGAAACCAATACTAAAGGACACCAATAATTTGAAGAGACTTGCTTGGGTCAAGAAATATGAGCCATGGACATTAGACCGACGGAAAACTGTTTTTTGGTCTGATGAGTCCAAATTGAGATTTTTGGTTCCAACCACCGTGCCTTTGGGAGATGCAGAGTAGGTGAACGGATTCCAGGTTCCCTCTGTGGAGCATGGAGGAGGAGGTGTGATGGTGTGGGGGTGCTTTGCTGGTGGCACTGTCTGTGATTTATTTAGAATTCAAGGCACACTTAACCAGCATGGCTACCACAGCATTCTTCCGAGATGTGCATTCCTGTGTTGTTTGCACTATCATTTGTTTTTCAACAGGACAATGACCTAACACACCTCCAGGATGTGCAAGGGCTATTTGATTAAGAAGGAGAGTGATGGAGTGCTGCATCAGATGACCTGGCCTCCAGAATGCCCCGACCTCAACCCAATTGAGATGGTTTGGGATGAGTTGGACCGCAGAGTGAAGGAAAAGCAAGCCAGCAAGTGCTCAGCATATGTGGTAACTCCTTCAAGACTGTTGGAAAAGCATACTGGGTGAAGCTGGTTGAGAGAATGCCAAGAGTGTGCAAAGATGTCATCAAGGCAAAAGGTGTCTACTTTGAAGAATCTCAAATAGATAATATATTTTGGTTCATGTAATGCTTTTTTGGTTACTACATGATTCCATGTGTTATTTCATAGATTTGATGTCTTCACAATTTTTCTGCAATGTAGAAAATAGTCAAATAAAGATAAACCCTTGAATGAGTAGGTGTGTCCAAACCTTTGACTTGTATTGTATATAGTCTAGTGAGTGTGGCTAGGGTCAGTGCAAGATATAGTCAGTGCAGATAGTTGTGATACCATTTATTGCCGATTTAGCTGTCTGGCTATTTAGCAGTCTAATGGCTTGGGGTAGAAGCTGTCTCAGAGCCTGTTGGTCCGAGAGCCGATGTTCCAGTAACTCTTTCTGGACAGAAGCAGAGTGAGCAGTCTATGGCTTGGGTGGCTGGAGTCTTTGGCAACTTATGGGGCATTCCTCTGACACCGCTTGATATAGAGGTCCTGGATCGCAGGGAGCTCCGCCTCAGTAATGTACTGGGCTGTCCGCACCGCCCTCTGTAGCGCTTTGCTGTCAAGGGCGGTGCATTTGCCATACCAAGCGGTGATCCAGCCAGTCAAGATGCTCTCGATGATACTGTTCTATAACTTTTTGAGGAGACACATTTCCACATTATTCAAATTATTACACATCAATGTGATTTTAATCCTTGCTTGGACTAACTCATTCTGTCTAACTGTGTTGTGCTATTGTTTTCCCAGTTCGATCCTGTCCTACCCTCAGTAGAAGAGTTGAGCTCTTCTCCAACACCATCCATCTATGATGAGCCTGACAGGCTGACTACACGCTCGTGTTGCAAAACACATTTAGAAATCTATATTATTCAATTATTGCACCCACATTGCTCCAATGAGCGTCTGCGTTGCCACGGGCTAAAATAGAAGACAGTTCTATTCGTGACGCAGATAGCGCTGCAAGTCCTGCCTCTCCCATCTCCTCATTGGTTTATAGAAGCAGGTACCCACGTGTCATCTCCTCATTGGTTATACCCACGTGGGGGACTGAAAGACGAACGAGGTCAGTGGCGGTAATGCACCTAATTTGGCAACTTTCATAATCGCAATAAAAAGTCAAGAGAAGAAAAAGCCTAGAAGGAGGAGAGATGACTAGAAACGATTCGGTTGACCGTTTTATGTGTGGATTCATTGTCGGAGTAGAGGACCCTGTGCATTTCAGGTAAAATAACAACTCAATGTTTATATCCCAGGACAAATTAGCTAGCAACAGCAAGCTAGCCAAATAGGACAAATTAGATAGCAAGTGCAAGCTATCATGCTAAATTGCCATAAATGTTTCATTCCTTTCGACCTGTCCCCAAATTAATGTAATTGGTTCAGAGTTTGTTTTGATATTTTAAAACATGTGTCGTATCCGGGTTTGGTGTGGGGGGACAAAATAAATTAATGCACGATGGTGCACACGCGCAGCCGGTTTGTGTTCTGTGTGACCTGCAGTGAAGCCTCTGAACACCTCAATCCCTGTTCTGCATGGAATTCAAGCCTCTGAACACCTCAACTCATGCCTTACACCCTCATTCAATCACTGCTGTGATCCCTTCCCTACACTGTGTAAGTAGCCCCCTCATTCCCATTACCCATAAGACTTTATTAAATGTTTTAGGCAAAAATTATTTGTCTTGATGATTTTTGAAACACGCTTTGTAGACTCCATGCTGTCCACGTCTGTACCGTGGGTCTCCCATCCTCCGGTGTGTGTATGTTTATTCCACGACATTGTGCTTGTTTGTGCCATGGTGTGTGAAAACCTGAGAGTAATGCATGCAAGACCAGAGAGAGAGAGCACGAGAGAGAGAGAGCAAAAGAGAAAATAAAACAAGAGCGGGACAAGACAGGAAGGAGGAGTGTGACAAGCACCATAACGTCCTCTGAGATGCATTTGGACAGAGAGAGCATCTGTCAAAACACGCCAGCCTCAACGGCCGCCTCGCTAATGGCCACAAATGTGAACGAAGGAGGAGGAGAGAGAGAGAGAGTAGGGCTCCACACATGCTATTCCCTTATTTTGCTTCTGCACAACCACTCTCGCAACAAATCATTCGTCTCAATTTCTATAAAAAAGGTACATTGTAACGTTAATGGCTATTGAAATATTTTTTTTTTTCCACTTTGCTGATTTTGTGATTGTTTGTGTCTGTGTGCGAGTGTGTGAATGGGTGTCTATTTTCCAATGTTTTCTCATTTTGATGAATTGGCCCCACTGTCAATCATTCATCTGTATAGTTTTTTGAGGCAATTTGGATCAAGTAGTTTTATTTCTTCTTTGGGAGCACAACCATCAGCAATCATCCTTAGCTTTAAATCATGTCATCGCAGGGAAGGCAGGCTCACTGCTAAAAGTGCTAAGTTGAACAATTACAAAGCAAAGACATATTTGAAAACATTGCAAGATATTTTTTGTTTAAACATTGTTAATCACATTTTCCTCTCATAAAAACATTCACTTTTCTTGTGGGGGGTGGGGTAGATCTGCTTAAATACTGCAGATGTCAATGTAATCTCCATTTTCCTATATATTCTTTGGTATATACAGTACATATTGTAGATAGTATGTTGATTCTAACAATGTAATTTCCAATTCCCCATATATTATTTGGTATATACAGTACCAGTCAAAGTTTGAACACTGATTCAATTTTATATATTTTTTTTTTTACTTTTTCTACATTGTGGAATGATAGTAGAGACATCAAAACTATTAAATGAAACATATTGAATCATGTAGTAACCCAAATATTGTTAAACAAATCAAAATATATTTTAGATTTTAGATTCTTCAAAGTATCTCAATTGGGTTGAGTTTGGTAGAATGTGGAGGCCAGGTCATCTGATGCAGCACTCCATCACTGTACTTATTGGTCAAATAGCCCTTACACAGCCTGGAGGTGTGTTTGGTCAATGTCCTGTTGAAAAACAAATGATAGTCCCACAAAGTGCAAACCAGATGGGATGGCGTATGGATGTGGTAGCCATGCTGGTTTAGTGTGCCTTGAATTCTATATAAATCACTGACAGTGTCACCAGCAAAGCACCCCACACCATGACATCTCCTCCTCCATGCTTCATGGTGGGAACCACACATGCGGAGATCATCCATTCACCTACTCTGCGTCTTACAAAGACACAGCGGTTGGAACCAAAAATCGCAAGTTTTGACTCAGACCAAAGGACAGATTTCCACCCGTCTAATGTCTATTGCTTGTGTTTCTTGGCCCAAGCAAGTCTTGTCTTCTTTTAGTAGTGGTTCCTTTGCGTGAATCAGGCCTTCATGGTCGAATTTCTGCTGTCTCTGAACAGTTGACGTTGAAACATGTCTGTTACTTGAACTCTGTGAAGCATTTACTTGGGCTGCAATTTCTGAGACTAAATGTAATTAACTTTGTTTTTATTTAACTGGGCAAGTCAGTTAACCTGTTGGGGATGGGGGCGCTGTTTAGACTACTTATGCTAATTTGGCTAATTTTTTAAACGGCTTCCCACAAAATCCTTGATCGTACAATATGCATATTATTATTATTATTGGATAGAAAACAGTCTATAGTTTCTATAGGAGTTGAAATTTTGTCTCTAAGTGGAACAGAGCCCATTCTACAGCAATTTCCCTGACATGGAGTCAGATTTGAGAAATGTTGGCCACTGTTCTGAAGTCATTTAAAAGGGCACTGTCGTTGCTATGACTATACGGACACTTCTTACGTCTTCCCCTGGATGCCTTTACGTGATGACGATTCCAACGGGGTCGATTGCGCGTTCACAGGCCCTACAAATGAAAAAACCCTGAAGCTAGTCATTCTTTGGGAGCTGCGTCATGAGCCAAGAGGACACCGGCGCGCACTTGTTCCAAGCGTTAGTTTAGCCTGTTATATTTCTCCGGTCATCTTTTCACTCGTTATAGGAGTTAAAAACATCATAAGGTAGTTAATTTAAAGCGTTTTATAGCAATTTATATCCGTTTAGTGCGATTTTGGGACATTTATTTTTGCAACGATGTGAAAAGTTGGGCACGCTTTTCAGTTCATCCCGAACGCAGTTGACATTTCCACATGGCAAGAGGACAGCTTTCCACCAAAAGACGATTTCTCCCAAGAAAGGATCCTTTGCCCAAGATACTGATGGAAGAACAGCTCAAGGTAGGACATTTTTATTATGATAAATCGTGTTTCTGTCGAAACATTTTAGTGGCTTAGGACGCCATGTTTTTTGACGTAGCTTCGCTTGGCGCAAACTGTATTGAAAAGTAAGGATAAATTAAAAAATGTAATAACGCAATTGTATTAAGAATTAAATTGTCTATCAATCCCTGTCCACCCTGTATTTTTTAGTCACGTTTATGAGTATTTATGTATAAGAGTAGATCACTGTCTAAGTGGCGCAAGGACATTTTCTGACCAACTGAGCTACATTTCACATTGTCTAACCATGATTTTGGGGGCTAAATATAAACATTTTCGATCAAACTGTATATGCATGTTGTAATGTGATGTTACAGGAGTGTCATCGGAAGAATTCTGAGAAGGTTAGTGAAAAAATTAATATCTTTTGGCGATGTTGACTTTTATCGCTCACTTTGGCTAGAATCAATGCTGGGCTGCTAATTGCTATGTGCTAAGCTAATATAACGATTTATTGTGTTTTCGCTGTAAGACACTTAGAAAATCTGAAATATTGTCTGTATTCACAGGATCTGTGTCTTTCGATTCGTGTATGCTGTGTATTTTTACGAAATGTTTGATGATTAGTAGTTAGGTAAACACGTTGCTCATTGTAATTATTCTAGTCCATTTGTGATGGTGGGTGCAATTGTAAACTATGCCATCTACCTGAAATATGCACTTTTTTCTAACAAAACCTATCCCATACCATAAATATGTTATCAGACTGTCATCTAATGAGTTTTTTTGTTGGTTAGGGGCTATAAATATCTTAGTTTAGCCGAATTGGTGATGGCTACTGGTGTTGGTGGACAAATAAAAGATGGTGGATTATGCTAATGTGTTTTTAGGTAATAGATGTACATCTTTACATATTGTGTCTTCCCTGTAAAACATTTTAAAAATCGGAAATGTTGACTGGATTCACAAGATCTGTGTCTTTCATTAGCTGTATTGGACTTTAATGTGTGAAAGTTAAATATTTAAAAAAAATATTTTTTTTGAATTTCGCGGCACTGGTTTTTCAGTGGGGGGGGGGGGGGGGGTGTGCCGCTAGCGCCACGCTGATCCTAGACAGGTTAAGAATCTTTACTGCTCCAGCGTTCCGCCAGCGGAACTCCTCCCACATTCCACTGAAAAGGCAGAGCGCGAAATTCAAAATATATTTTTTAGAAATATTTTACTTTCACACATTAACAAGTCCAATACAGCAAATGAAAGGTACACATCTTGTGAATCCAGCCAACATGTCCGATTTTTTTAAATGTTTTACAGCGAAAACAGCACGTATATTTATGTTAGCTCACCACCAAATACAAAAAAGGACAGACATTTTTCACAGCACGGGTAGCATGCACAAAGCCAACCTAACTAACCAAGAACCAACAAAACTAACCAACAAACAACTTCATCAGATGACAGTCTTATAACATGTTATTCATAAATCTATGTTTTGTTCGAAAAATGTGCATATTTCAGGTATAAATCATAGTTTACATGCAGCTACAATCAGAAATTGCACCGAAAGCAGACAGAATAATTACAGACACCAACGCCAAATACCTAAATACTCATCATAAAACATTTCTGAAAAATACATAGTGTCCAGCAAATGAAAGACATGCATCTTGTGATTCCAGCCAATATTTACGATTTATTAAGTGTTTTACAGCGAAAACACAATATAGCGTTATATTAGCTTACCACAATAGCCAGAAACACAAGCCATTTCCCAGCAGTAAAAGTTAGCGATCGTGACACACCAGCAAAATATATATAATTTTTGACTAACCTTGATAAGGTTCATCAGATGACAGTCCTATAACATCAGGTTATACATACACTTATGTTTTGTTCAAAAATGTGCATATTTAGAGCTGAAATCAGTGGTTATACATTGTGGTAACGCAGCTATTTTGTCCCACAACGTCCGGATTTTTTTCGGACACTTTTTCTGACACACATATTCTGACCAAATAGCTATTCATAAACATAACTAAAAAATACATTTTGTATAGGAAGTGATAGATACACTAGTTCTTAACTTTTACTGCCTCTGAAACCCGGATCCGGGATCCCCCCCCACCCCCCCCACCCCCCCCACACTGATTAGCATCGCTAGCATAGCGTCACATTTAAATAGTAGCATCTAAATATCATTAAATCACAAGTCCAAGACACCTAATGAAAGATACAGATCTTGTGAATCAAGTCACCATTTCAGATTTTTTAAATGTTTTACAGGGAAGACAAAATATGTAAATCTATTAGCTAACCATGTTAGCAAAAGACACCCTTTTTCTTTGTCCACCATTTTTTCTCAACACCAGTAGCTATCACCAATTCGGCTAAAATAAGATATTGATAGCCACTAACCAAGAAAAAAGCTCATCAGATGACAGTCTGATAACATATTTATGGTATAGGATAGGTTTTGTTAGAAAAATGTGCATATTTCAGGTATAAATCATAGTTTGCCATTGCAGCCAGCATCACAAATCTCACCAAAGCTCCTAGAATTACTACAGACAGCAACGTGTATTACCAATTTACTCATCATAAAACATTTCTTAAAAATACACAGCACATAGCAATGGAAAGACACAGATCTTGTGAATTCAGACAACATTTCAGATTTTCTAAGTGTTTTACGGCGAAAACACAATGAATCGTTATATTAGCATACCACATATGTAAACGTTACCAGAGCATTGATTCTAGCCAAAGAGAGCGATAACTCAACATCGCCAAAATATATAAATTTTTTCACTAACCTTCTCAGAATTCTTCAGATGACACTCCTGTAACATCATATTACACAATCCATATAGAGTTTGATCGAAAATGTGCATATTTAGCGGCACAAATCGTGCTTACACAATGGAAATAGTGTTCAACTACTCAAGCAATCTGGCCGGCGCCATTTTGAAAATACAAATATTTTTATCAAAAACTATTCATAAACTTGACTAAAAAAATACAGGTTGGACATGAAATGAAAGATGTATTAGTTATTAATGCAACCGCAGAGTTAGATTTTTAAAATTAACGTTACTAGACATACAGTGTGCGTTACAGCCAGACTAGTGACGCAATAACGGCGTCACTAATCCCCATTATTGAGTTTACATTTTTCCACATAAAAACGGAATAACATCATAAATAGCTCTTACTTTTCGACGAGCTTCCATCAGAATCTTGCCATGGTGGTGCTTTGTCCAAAAGAATCGTTGCTTGGTTGTAAAACGTTGCATTCAACTTCTGATACAGCAGCTAACACTAGCTAGCCATAGCTATTTTGCCATAACGTGTCCAAATCCTCAAGGCGCAATACTGAGGAAATTCCGAAAAATAGCAATATACTCGCATAATCTGATATAACTCGGTTTAAAATAGCTTCGTTATGATGCTTCTAACACCTATGTCTAATTAAATTACAGATGGATACATCTAACGTTTAAAATTGAGCGTTTGAAAATGGCATCCTGAGGTCCCTCTCTGCGCAATGCTCAGCGTGGAAAGGAAGGCTCCTCTCGCTCCTTGGCCTTTTATAACCTCTGAGAGCCACGCAGCAAGCCCATTCCACTTCTCATTGGTTACTGACATCCAGGGGAAGGCGGGTGCAGTTCATGTCGTTCCATAGGATATACAGAGACTTTCAAAACTGATCTGAAATCAGAGCTTCGCTCTCAGACCATCGCAGTACCTGTCATGGATTTTGCTGTAGAAAGAGTTCTGGGTCACCCACAGACAAAATTCCAACGTCTATAGAAACTAGAAAGTGTTTTCTATCCAATAGAATTAATAATATGCATATTGTACGATCAAGAATTGAGCACGAGGCAGTTTAATTTGGTGACACTCAGAAAAAAAAAATGCTAATTGCGCCACCTATTGGCAAAAGGTTAATGCAATCGCCGTGTTAGAATTTTAAAAATAACTTCATTATCACATAAGGCTTACGTTATGTTGACCGAGTGCCCAAAACCTGGGCGCAAAACTAATAGTACACAGTTCGACAGATATATGAAATAACATCATAAAATGGGTCCTACTTTTGCTGATCTTCCATCAGAATGTTGTACAAGGTGTCCTTTGTCAAGAACAATCGTTGTTTGGATTTAGAACGTCCATTTTCCCTCTTGATTTAGCAAGCGCACTAGCCAAGTGGCGCGAAGCTCTCCTTTCTGAACAAAGGCACACAACGCAACACGCCTAACGTCCCGAATAAATTTCAAAAATCTAATAAAACTATATTGAAAAAACATACTTTACGATGATATTGTCAGATGTATCAAATAAAATCAAAGCCGGAGATAGTAGTCGTCTATAACGACAGCTATTCAGAAGGCAAATCCAGGTCCAACTTCGCGCCTTCCTGAAAACAGAAAATGGGTGACACGTCATTCCAAGAGGACGTATTCCATCTCAGACCAAGATAAACACTCCATTTCTTCTCTCACTGCATCTTGACATCCAGGGGAAGGTGTATGACGTGCATGTATACAAATAGGTATCATGCCCATTTATAGGCAGGACCCAGAAGAGAGCATCGATTTCAGATTTTCCACTTCCTTGTCAGGAAGTTTGTGCCAAATGAGTTATGTTTGACTTACAGATATAATTCAAACGGTTTAAGAAACTAGAGAGTGTTTTCTATCCAATAGTAATAATAATATGCATATTGTACGAGCAAGAATTGAGTACGAGGCCGTTTAAATTGGGCACGTTTTTCCCCCAAAGTGACAACAGCGCCCTCTGTCCTCATCAGGTTAAGAATAAATTCTTATTGAGAGCTAGTTTCATCATAGAGCTTGATGGTTTTTGCGACTTCACTTGAAGAAATTTGTAAAGTTCTTGACATTTTCTGGATAGACTAACCTTCAGGTCTTAACACTTTTTTGGAAACACCATGATTCCATATGTGTTATTTCATAGTTTGATGTCTTCACTATTAATCTACAAAACCGTTGAATGAGTAGGTGTGTCCAAACTTTGGACTGGTGCTGTGTAGAATCCTGGCCAAAAGGTTTGAGAATGACACACATATTAATTTTCACAAAGTCTGCTGCCTCAGTTTGTATGATGGCAATTTGCTTATACTCCATAATGTTATGAAGAGTGATCAGATTAATTGCAACGTCCCTCTTTGCAATGAAAATTAACTGAATCCCCCAAAAACATTTACAAGGCATTTCAGCCCTGCCACAAAAGGACCAGCTGACATCATGTCAGTGATTATCTCGTCAACACAGGTGTGAGTGTTGACGAGGACAAGACTGGAGATTACTCTGTCATACTGATTGAGTTCGAATAACAGACTGGAAGCTTCAAAAGGAGAACTTCAAGGAGAGCGGTTCAATTGTTGTGAAGAAGGCTTCAGGCCGCCCAAGAAAATCCAGCAAGCGCCAGGACCGTCTCCAAACGTTGATTCAGCTGCGGGATCAGGGCACCACCAGTACAGAGCTTGCTCAGGAATGGCAGCAGGCAGGTGTCAGTGCATCTGCACGCACAGTGAGGCGAGGACTTTTGAAAGATGGCCTGGTGTCAAGAAGGGCAGCAAAGAAGCCACTTCTCTCCAGGAAAAACATCAGGGACAGACTGATATTCTGCAAAAGATACAGGGATTGGACTGCTGAGGGCTGGGGTAAAGTAATTTTCTCTGATGAATCCCCTTTCCGATTGTTTGGGGCATCCGTAAAAAAGCTTATCCGGAGAAGACAAGGTGAGCGCTACCATCAGTCCTGTGTCATGCCAACAGTAAAGCATCCTGAGACCATTTATGTGTGGGGTTGCTTCTCAGCCAAGGGAGTGGGCTCACTCACAATTTTGCCTAAGAACACAGCCATGAATAAAGAATGGTACCAACACATCCTCAAAGAGCAACTTCTCCCAACCACCCAGGAACAGTTTGGTGACAAACAATGCCTTTTCCAGCATGATGGCGAACCTTGCCATAAGGCAAAAGTGATAACTAAGTGGCTCGGGGAAGAAAACATTGATATTTTGGGTCCATGGCCAGGAAACTCCCCAGACCTTAACCTGTCTAGGATCAGCGTGGCGCTAGCGGCACACCCCCCCCCCCCCCACTGAAAAACCAGTGCCGCGAAATTCAAATTCAAATTTTTTTCAAATATTTAACTTTCACACATTAAAGTCCAATACAGCTAATGAAAGACACAGATCTTGTGAATCCAGTCAACATTTCCGATTTTTTAAATGTTTTACAGGGAAGACACAATATGTAAAGATGTACATCTATTACCTAAAAACACATTAGCATAATCCACCATCTTTTATTTGTCCACCAACACCAGTAGCCATCACCAATTCGGCTAAACTAAGATATTTATAGCCCCTAACCAACAAAAAAACTCATTAGATGACAGTCTGATAACATATTTATGGTATGGGATAGGTTTTGTTAGAAAAAAGTGCATATTTCAGGTAGATGGCATAGTTTACAATTGCACCCACCATCACAAATGGACTAGAATAATTACAATGAGCAACGTGTTTACCTAACTACTAATCATCAAACATTTCGTAAAAATACACAGCATACACGAATCGAAAGACACAGATCCTGTGAATACAGACAATATTTCAGATTTTCTAAGTGTCTTACAGCGAAAACACAATAAATCGTTATATTAGCTTAGCACATAGCAATTAGCAGCCCAGCATTGATTCTAGCCAAAGTGAGCGATAAAAGTCAACATCGCCAAAAGATATTAATTTTTTCACTAACCTTCTCAGAATTCTTCCGATGACACTCCTGTAACATCACATTACAACATGCATATACAGTTTGATCGAAAATGTTTATATTTAGCCACCAAAATCATGGTTAGACAATGTGAAATGTAGACAAGCTGGTAAAGAAAAAGTCCTTGCGCCACTTAGACAGTGATCTACTCTTATACATAAATACTCATAAACGTGACTAAAAAATATAGGGTGGACAGGGATTGATAGACAATTTAATTCTTAATACAATTGCGTTATTACATTTTTTAATTTATCCTTACTTTTCAATACAGTTTGCGCCAAGCGAAGCTACGTCAAAAAACATGGCGTCCTAAGCCACTAAAATGTTTCGACAGAAACACGATTTATCATAATAAAAATGTCCTACCTTGAGCTGTTCTTCCATCAGTATCTTGGGCAAAGGATCCTTTCTTGGGAGAAATCGTCTTTTGGTGGAAAGCTGTCCTCTTGCCATGTGGAAATGTCAACTGCGTTCGGGATGAACTGAAAAGCGTGCCCAACTTTTCACATCGTTGCAAAAATAAATGTCCCAAAATCGCACTAAACGGATATAAATTGCTATAAAACGCTTTAAATTAACTACCTTATGATGTTTTTAACTCCTATAACGAGTGAAAAGATGACCGGAGAAATATAACAGGCTAAACTAACGCTTGGAACAGGTGCGCGCCGGTGTCCTCTAGGCTCATGACGCAGCTCCCAAAGAATGACTAGCTTCAGGGTTTTTTCATTTGTAGGGCCTGTGAACGCGCAATCGACCCCGTTGGAATCGTCATCACGTAAAGGCATCCAGGGGAAGACGTAAGAAGTGTCCGTATAGTCATAGCAACGACAGTGCCCTTATAACTGACTTCAGAAGAGTGGCCAACATTTCTCAAATCTGACTCCATGTCAGGGAAATTGCTGTAGAATGGGCTCTGTTCCACTTAGAGACAAAATTTCAACTCCTATAGAAACTATAGACTGTTTTCTATCCAATAATAATAATAATATGCATATTGTACGATCAAGGATTTTGTGGGAAGCCGTTTAAAAAATTAGCCAAATTAGCATAAATAGTCTAAACAGCGCCCCCATCCCCAACAGGTTAATCCCAATGAGAACTTGTGGTCAATCCTCAAGAGGCGAGTGGACAAACAAAAACCCACAAATCAGCCAAGACCTCATAAAAACAATTGTAGACCTCCAAAAGTCTGGTTCATCTTTGGGAGCAATTTTCAAATGGCTGAAGGTACCACGTTCATCTGTACAAACAATAGTATGCAAGTAAAAACACCACGGGACCACGCAGCCGCCATACCACGTCCTGTCTCCCAGAGATGAGCGTACGTTGGCTCGAAAAGTGCAAATCAAAGGTGTGTGAAGATGCAGGATGAAACAGGTACAAAAGTATCTATATCTACAGTAAAAGAGTCCTATATCGACATAACCTGAAAGGCCGCTCACCAAGGAAAAAGCCACTGCTCCAAAAACGCCATAAAAAAGCCAGACTACAGTGTGAAACTGCACACAGGGATAAAGATCATACTTTTTGGAGAAATGTGCTCTGGTCTGATGAAACAAAAATATAACTGTTTGGCCATAATGACCATCGTTATGTTTGGAGGAAAAAGGGGAACGCTTGCAAGCCGAAGAACACCGTCCCAACCGTGAAACACAGGGGTGGCAGCATCAAGCTGTTGGGGTGATTTGCTGCAGGAGGGACTGGTGCACTTCACAAAATAGATGGCATTATGAGATAGGAAAATTATGTGGATATATTGAAGCAACATCTCAAGACATCAGTCAAGAAGATAAAGCTTGGTCGCAAATGGGTGTTCCAAATGGACACTGTCCCCAAGCGTACTTCCAAAGTTGTGGCAAAATGGCTTAACCTGTCTAGGATCAGCGTGGCGCTAGCGGCACACCCCCCCCCCCCACTGAAAAACCAGTGCCGCGAAATTCAAAAAAAATATATTTTTAAAATATTTAACTTTCACACATTAAAGTCCAATACAGCTAATGAAAGACACAGATCTTGTGAATCCAGTCAACATTTCCGATTTTTAAAATGTTTTACAGGGAAGACACTATGTAAAGATGTACATCTATTACCTAAAAACACATTAGCATAATCCACCATCTTTTATTTGTCCACCAACACCAGTAGCCATCACCAATTCGGCTAAACTAAGATATTTATAGCCCCTAACCAACAAAAAAACTCATTAGATGACAGTCTGATAACATATTTATGGTATGGGATAGGTTTTGTTAGAAAAAAGTGCATATTTCAGGTAGATGGCATAGTTTACAATTGCACCCACCATCACAAATGGACTAGAATAATTACAATGAGCAACGTGTTTACCTAACTACTAATCATCAAACATTTCGTAAAAATACACAGCATACACGAATCGAAAGACACAGATCCTGTGAATACAGACAATATTTCAGATTTTCTAAGTGTCTTACAGCGAAAACACAATAAATCGTTATATTAGCTTAGCACATAGCAATTAGCAGCCCAGCATTGATTCTAGCCAAAGTGAGCGATAAAAGTCAACATCGCCAAAAGATATTAATTTTTTCACTAACCTTCTCAGAATTCTTCCGATGACACTCCTGTAACATCACATTACAACATGCATATACAGTTTGATCGAAAATGTTTATATTTAGCCACCAAAATCATGGTTAGACAATGTGAAATGTAGACAAGCTGGTAAAGAAAAAGTCCTTGCGCCACTTAGACAGTGATCTACTCTTATACATAAATACTCATAAACGTGACTAAAAAATATAGGGTGGACAGGGATTGATAGACAATTTAATTCTTAATACAATTGCGTTATTACATTTTTTAATTTATCCTTACTTTTCAATACAGTTTGCGCCAAGCGAAGCTACGTCAAAAAACATGGCGTCCTAAGCCACTAAAATGTTTCGACAGAAACACGATTTATCATAATAAAAATGTCCTACCTTGAGCTGTTCTTCCATCAGTATCTTGGGCAAAGGATCCTTTCTTGGGAGAAATCGTCTTTTGGTGGAAAGCTGTCCTCTTGCCATGTGGAAATGTCAACTACGTTCGGGATGAACTGAAAAGCGTGCCCAACTTTTCACATCGTTGCAAAAATAAATGTCCCAAAATCGCACTAAACGGATATAAATTGCTATAAAACGCTTTAAATTAACTACTTTATGATGTTTGTAACTCCTATAACGAGTGAAAAGATGACCGGAGAAATATAACAGGCTAAACTAACGCTTGGAACAGGAGCGGGTCGGTGTCCAGCACGCGCGTTACGCAGCTCCAAAAGAATGACTAGCTTCAGGGTTTTTTCATTTGTAGGGCCTGTGAACGAGCAATCGAGCCCGTTGGAATCGTCATCACGTAAAGGCATCCAGGGGAAGACGTAAGAAGTGTCCGTATAGTCATAGCAACGACAGTGCCCTTTTAACTGACTTCAGAAAAGTGGCCAACATTTCTCAAATCTGACTCCATGTCAGGGAAATTGCTGTAGAATGGGCTCTGTTCCACTTAGAGACAAAATTTCAACTCCTATAGAAACTATAGACTGTTTTCTATCCAATAATAATAATAATATGCATATTGTACGATCAAGGATTTTGTGGGAAGCCGTTTAAAAAATTAGCCACATTAGCATAAATAGTCTAAACAGCGCCCCCATCCCCAACAGGTTAAGGACAACAAAGTCAAGGTATTGGAGTGGCCGTCACAAAGCCCTGATCTCAATCCCATAGACAATTTGTGGGCAGAACTAAAAAAAGTGTGTGCGAGCATGGAGGCCTACAGACCCGACTCATTTACACCAGCTCTGTCAGGAGGAATGGGCCAAAATTCACCCAACTTATTGTGGAAAGCTTGTGGAAGGCTACCCGAAAGGTTTGACCCAGGTTAATCAATTGAAAGGCAATGCCACCAAATACTAATTGAGTGTATATGAACTTTTGACCCACTGGGAATGTGATGAATGAAATAAAAACTAAAATTAATAATTCTCTATTATTCTGACATTTCACATTCTTAAAATGAAGTGGTGATCCTAAATGGAATTTTTACTAGGATTAAATGTCAGTAGTTGTGAAAAACTGAGTTTAAATGTATTTGGCTAAGGTGTATGTAAACTTCTGACTTCAACTGTATATACAGTGGGGAGAACAAGTATGACACACTGCCGATTTTGCAGGTTTTCCTACTTACAAAGCATGTAGAGGTCTGTAATTTTTATCATAGGTACACTTCAACTGTGAGAGACGGAATCTAAAACAAAAATCCAGAAAATCACATTGTATGATTTTTAAGTAATTAATTTGCATTTTATTGCATGACATAAGTATTTGATCACCTACCAACCAGTAAGAATTCCGGCTCTCACAGACATGATGGGCTTCTTAAAGAAGCCCTCCTGTTCTCCACTCATTACCTGTATTATCTGCACCTGTTTGAACTCGTTACCTGTATAAAAGACACCTGTCCACACTCTCAATCAAACAGACTCCAACCTCTCCACAAAGGCCAAGACCAGAGAGCTGTTTAAGGACACCAGGGATAAAATTGTAGACCTGCACAAGGCTGGGATGGGCTACAGGACAATAGGCAAGCAGCTTGGTGAGAAGGCAACAACTGTTGACGCAATTATTAGAAAATGGAAAAATTTCAAGATGACGGTCAATCACCCTCGGTCAGGGATTCCATGCAAGATCTCACCTCATGGGGTATCAATGTTCATGAGGAAGGTGAGGGATCAGCCCAGAACTACACGGCAGGACCTGGTCAATGACCTGAAGAGATCTGGGACCACAGTCTCAAAGAAAACCAATAGTAACACACTACGCCGTCATGGATTAAAATCCTGCAGCGCACGCAAGGTCCCCCTGCTCAAGCCAGCGCATCTCCAGGCCCGTCTGAAGTTTGCCAATGACCATCTGGATGATCCAGAGGAGGAATGGGAGAAGGCCATGTGGTCTGATGAGACAAAATTAGAGCTTTTTGGTCTAAACTCCACTCGCTGTGTTTGGAGGAAGAAGAAGGATGAGTACAACCCCAAGAACACCATCCCAACCGTGAAGCATGGAGATGGATACATCATTCTTTGGGGATGCTTTTCTGCAAAGGGGACAGGACGACTGCACCGTATTGAGGGGAGGATGGATGGGGCCATGTATCGCGAGATCTTGGCCAACAACCTCCTTCCCTTAGTAAGAGCATTGAAGATGGGTTGTGAGTGGGTCTTCCAGCATGACAACGACCCGAAACACACAGCCAGGGCAACTAAGGAGTGCCTCCGTAAGAAGCATCTCAAGGTCCTGGAGTGGTCTAGCCAGTCTCCAGACCTCAACCCAATAGAAAATCTTTGGAGGTAGCTGAAAGTCCGTATTGCCCAGCGACAGCTCCGAAACCTGAAGGATCTGGAGAAGGTCTGTATGGAGGAGTGGGCCAAAATCCCTGCTGCAGTGTGTGCAAACCTGGTCAAGAACTACAGGAAATGTATGATCTCTGTAATTGCAAACAAAGGTTTCTGTACCAAATATTAAGTTCTGCTTTTCTGATGTATCAAATACTTATGTCATGCAATAAAATGCAAATTAATTGCTTAAAAATCATACAATGTGATTTTCTGGATTTTTGTTTTAGATTCCGTCTCTCACAGTTGAAGTGTACCTATGATACAAATTACAGACTTCTACATGCTTTGTAAGTAGGACAACCTGCAAAATCGGCAGTATACCAAATACTTGTTCTCCCCACTGTATATATACACTGCTCAAAAAAATAAAGGGAACACTTAAACAACACAATGTAACTCCAAGTCAATCACACTTCTGTGAAATAAAACTGTCCACTTAGGAAGCAACACTGATTGACAATAAATTTCACATGCTGTTGTGCAAATGGAATAGACAAAAGGTGGAAATTATAGGCAATTAGCAAGACACCCCCAATAAAAAAATGGTTCTGCAGGTGGTGACCACAGACCACTTCTCAGTTCCTATGCTTCCTGGCTGATGTTTTGGTCACTTTTGAGTGCTGGCGGTGCTTTCACTCTAGTGGTAGCATGAGACGGAGTCTACAACCCACACAAGTGGCTCAGGTAGTGCAGTTCATCCAGGATGGCACATCAATGGGAGCTGTGACAATAAGGTTTGCTGTGTCTGTCAGCGTAGTGTCCAGAGCATGGAGGCGCTACCAGGAGACAGGCCAGTACATCAGGAGATGTGGAGGAGGCCGTAGGAGGGCAACAACCCAGCAGCAGGACCGCTACCTCCGCCTTTGTGCAAGGAGGTGCACTGCCAGAGCCCTGCAAAATGACCTCCAGCAGGCCACAAATGTGCATGTGTCAGCCAACAACAGCATTGATTCAAGCCAACAATAGCGATAACGAATAAACCAGCAAAATATATACATTTTTTCACTAACCTTCTCAAACTTCTTCAGATGACAGTCCTATAACATCATATTACACAATACATATAGAGTTTGTGAAAATGTGAAATTGAAAATGTGCATATTTAGCGGCACAAATTGTGGTTATACAATGAGAATAGTAGCCAAGCTGCCAACAAAATGTCGGGAGAAATCTTGGGAGAGGCACCTAATCTAATCAGTAACTAATCATAAACTTGACTAAAAAAATACAGGTTGGACAGCAAATGAAAGATACATTAGTTCTTAATGCAACCGCTGTGTTAGATTTTTAAAATTAACGTTACTACGACATACAGCGTGCGTTAAAGCGAGACCGCACCAAAATTAATGGCGGAATAGTATTTTTAAATTTTCCAACAGAACAACGAATTAACATCATAAATACTTATTACTTTTTGATGAGCTCCCATCAGAATCTTGGGCAAGTTGTCCTTTGTCCAGAGGAATTGTTGCTCGGTTGTAGATTGTCGCCTTCAACTTTGGAATTAGCAGTAAACATTAGCCATGTGGCGAAGACGTGTCCAACTCACTATAACGCAGCACTAAGAAATATCCGAAAATCGCAATATACTGATATAAACTGATATAACTCGGTTTAAAATAACAACATTATGATGTCTTTAACACCTATATCGAATAAAATCAGAGCCAGATATATCTAAGGCCTCTAACGGGAGCTTTCCAGAACGCAATCCTGAGGTCTGTCTGTCTCTTTTCTTCATGGCGAATGAAGAAAAGACTGGACCCCACGTTCCCACACCCTTTATATGGCCTCAAATCTGCCTAGCAACTCCATTCCAATTCTCACTATTTGCTGACATCTAGGGGAAGGCGTATGCAGTGCATCTCGACCAATAGAAGACATGCAAATTAATAAACTGACCTCAGAACAGCCTGCCTGATTTCAGATTTCTCACTTCCTCACAGGAAAATTGCTCCAACTTGAGTTCTGTTTTACTCACATATATAATTCAAACGGTTTTAGAAACTAGAGAGTGTTTTCTATCCAATAGTAATAATAATTTGCATATTGTAAGAGCAAGAATTGAGTACGAGGCAGTTTAATTTGGGAACGAAATTTTTACAAAGTGAAAACAGCACCCCCTATTGAGAAAAGGTTAAACAATTGCAACATGATGCAATTGCTACCTCTAGAATTCGTAACTCACCTTGGATAATGTACTATTTCTTCTAGCCTTTAAATGTTATTTTGTGTAACAATTCTTCACTGTGTCGGGTGTTATGCACAAGGAAAATGTCCCCTTTTGTCGCCATCTGCTATCGTTGGTTAGAATGTAAAGCTTTTGGACAGGTGTTGGTGTAACAGATTGTAAGAGACTTTTCAGTGGTGACACTGGTTGGTACACTGTAAAGCAGGTGGTCACATGTGTTTGCGATCAGAGGACCTCTTGTCACGTTCCTGACCTTATTTCCTTTGTTTTGTCTTTGTTTAGTATTGTCAGGGCGTGAGTTGGGGTGGGCAGTCTATGTTATTTGTTTCTATGTTTAGGGTGGTTAACTAGCCTGATATGGTTCTCAATCAGGGGCAGGTGTTTTACATTTCCTCTGATTGAGAACCATATTTAGGTAGGCTGTTCACACTGTTTGTTTGTGGGTGATTGTTCCTGTGTCAGTGTTTGTGCCACACGAGAATGTTTTCGTTCATTTCGTTATTTCATTCGTTTGTTCCTTCCTGTTCGTGCGTTCATGTTATATGTTCTCAATTTCAGGTCTGTTAAAGTCGTTTATTGTTTTGTAGTTTATCAAGTGTTTTTACGTGTTCGTCTTTCTTTAACAAAACAAGTATGTATTCTACCCATGCTGCGTTTTGGTCCGATCCATGCTCCTCTTCAGACGAGGAGGAGGACGAGCGTTACACCTCTGGTTTGAGTCCAGTAAAGGGATAGGGACAGTAGAGAAAGTGATAATGTTAGCAGCTTAGTGACACCAGTTACATTTTTCCCCTTTCCCTTTACATTGAAAAACCTGTATTTTAATTCAATATAATAATTGTTTGATCATATGAGGCATGCATTTAATGGGAAATACATTTAAATACAATTTATAATATTCCTTCTGACCCCCCCCCCCCCCCCCCCCAAAAAAAAAAATTATGTTATGTTCCTACAAAGTTTGTCTGCTTCCAATAGCCCAAGGAAAATCCAACTGTGTTCACAGCTGGCTTACAACCAAAAAGACCAAGTACCATTATAAATGCAAAGTAAATTACCCTACACTGTAAAGTATTAATTCAATCCTCCAAACTTTTATTGTTTATCTTCAAACAGCCAGCTCTATCTTCTCTATCTTTGGCTGTGCGTTGTAGCTCTCCTCCTGACCCTAAACTGCTCCTATCTGAGTTCAAGGTTCTTAGAACCATGTATACGTCTCAAGAATAATGTTGATCTGTATTGTGAATGCCATGGAAGAGAAACACAAAAGGTCTGGCATAAGGCACTCAAGGTTTTCATGATAATGACATACATGCAACTGTCATAGTCAGCTTATGATTAAAGATATGACACTGTCGGGACACTGAAGGGAAATTGTGTCGAGAGAGAGATCAGAGCAACAGACATGGCTAATATATTGTATGTCTCCCAAATGGCACCCTATTCCCTTTATAATTCACTATACAGTGCATTTGGAAAGTATTCAGAACCCCCTGACAGCCTTATTCCAAAATTGATAAAATATAACAAATTCCTCAATCTACACACAATACCCCATATTGACAAAGCGAAAATAGGTTTAAAAAATTTAGCAAATATATTACAAATAAAAAACTTAAATATCTTATTTACATAAGTATTCAGACCCTTTGCTATAAAACTCGAAATTGAGCTCAGGTGCATCCTGTTTAGATTTATCATATTTGAGATGTTTCTACAACTTGATTGGAGTGGTAAATTAAACTGATTGGACATTATTTGGAAAGGCACACCTGTCTATATAAGGTCCCACAGTTGACAGTGCTTATCAGAGCATAAACCAAGCCATGAGGTTGAAGGAATTGTCTGTAGAGCTCTGAGACAGGATTGTGTTGAGGCACAGATCTAGGGAAGGGTAACAAAACAATTATGCAGCATTGAAGGTCCCCAAGAACACAGTGGCCTCCATCAATCTTAAATGGAAGAAGTTTGGAACCACCAAGACTCCTCCGAGAGCTGGCCGGCCGGCCAAACTGACCCATCGGAGGAGAAGGGCCTTGGTAAAGGAGGTGACCAAGAACCCGATGGTCACTGTGACAGAGCTCCAGAGTTCCTCTGTGGAGATGGGAGAACCTTCCAGAAGGACATACATCTCTGCAGCACTCCACCAATTAGGCCTTTGTGATAGAGTGGCCAGACGGAAGCCACCCCTCAGTAAAAGGCACATGACAGTCCGCTTGGAGATTGCCAAAAGGCACCTAATGACTCTCAGACCATGAGAAAGAAGATTTTCCAGTCTGATGAAAGATTGAACTCTTTGGCCTGAATGCCAAACGTCACGTCTGGAGGAAACCGGGCGCCATCCCTATGGTTAAGCATTGTGGTAATACTTAGATATTTCTGTTTTCATAAATTTGCTAAAAAAAAGTAGTGCACTATAAAGGGAATAGAGAGTCTCTCTCTCAAGTGCAGCTGTTTGCCTGTAAGCTGAACTTGGCTGAGAGACTGTATATTCCAATGACACCCCGTGTACTATATAGGGATTAGGTCACCATTTGGGACACAGCAAGACTCGGAGGGAGCTAACAATGGGCTGTCACCCTCAATTTGGGTTCCACCTCCAAATACAAATACTCAGAACGGATTGCTTAGCGCCTTTCAAAAGCATTCTAACAACAGGAGGCTATATGTGTGGACACACACATGCATTTGAATATTTGTAAGTACACATACACACACCTAGATAACAAAAAAGGGTGATTGGTTAAAGAATGAACCATTCAATGTAACAGAGACTGTCTATGTTCACCATTCACTGCCTGTGAAATAAACACACACACACACAAAGAAAGCAATACAACACACAAAAGACATGCACATTGTATAAAAACACACAGTCACAAAGGTAGATATGTTGTGATGCACACACACATATCATGGTATGGGGTATTTTTTGTTTCGATTTTGACAAACAACAACTGTGACCTTTCAGTCCACAGAAGCAGCAGGGCTCTGATCACAGGAATGGAGACAGAGCCAAAGTGAAATGTCAACCATCCCTGTGGTTTCAGCACTGACGCAAAACTGACTGCCAGGGAGCTATGACAAGTGGAAGGGCTGTGTGTGTGTATGTGTGTGTGTGTGTGCGCACACTCGTTTTACTATACTTGTGAGTACCAGAAGTCCTCACAAAAATTGTAAACCAACTAAAATTCAGAGAAGTGAGGATATTTTGCAGGTCCTCACTTGTTAAAGGATATTTTAGGCTTAAGGGATAGGTTTAGGGTTAGAATTGGGGTTAAAATAAGGGATTAGCGAAAGGAGTTAGGTTTAGGTTAAATGTCACTACAGTATGTTGACATATTCTGATGAGATCATGTCGGTCTAATAAAAAGGGTGTTGACTGTTACGTCCTCAGACACCGAAACACATTGAGACATTATTTTACTGTAATAGAGTAGAACTTAACCTTTGTAACATGATTGTGGGAAAATAATACTCAGTTTCTGTTGCGGGTGGCATTGCTGCACCACGTACCGCTAGCAGCATTTTAGCCACAGACAGTTATGTGCTAGCTATCTAGTCTGTGATTTATAAATGTACAATGAGCATAAAAATACACATTTACAGTGCCTTCAGAAATTATTCTGACCCCTTTACTTTTTACACATTGTTAAAATGCATTACATTGTTTCCTCAATCTACTCACACTACCCCATGATGACAAAGCAAGAACAGGGTTTTAGAAATGTTTGCTAATTTATTTAAAAAAATAGAAAAAGGAAATATTACATTTACAAAAGCATTCAGACCCTTTACTCAGTATTTTGTTGAAGCACCTTTGGCAGCGATTACAGCCTTGAGTCTTTTTGGGTATGACACTACAAGCTTGGCAGACTTCTATTTGGGGAGTTTCTACCATTCTTCTCTGCAGATCCTCTCAGGCTCTGTCAGGTTGGATGGGGAGCGTTGCTTCACAGCTATTTTCAGGTCTCTCCAGATATGTTAGATTGGGTTCAAGTCTGGGCTCTGGCTGGGCCATTCAAGGACATTGAGACTTGTCCCAAAGCCACTCCTGCGTTGTCTTGGCTGTGTGCTAAGGGTCGTTATCATGTTGGAAGGTGAACCTTCACCCCAGTTTGAGGTCCTGGGTGCTCTGCAGCAGGTTTTCATCAAGTATCTCTCTGTACTTTGCGCCGTTCATCTTTGCCTCGATCCTGACTAGTCTCCCAGTCCCTGCCGCTGAAAAACATACCCACAGCATGATGCTGCCACCACCATGCTTCACCGTATGGATGGTGCCAGGTTTCCTTCAGACGTGACGCTTGGCATTGAGGCCAAAGAGTTCAATCTTGGTCTCATCAGACTGGAGAACCTTGTTTATCATGGTCTGAGAGTCTTTAGATGCCTTTTGCAAACTCCAAGCAGGCTGTCATGTGCCTTTTACTGAGAAATTGCTTCTGTCTGGCCACTCTACCACAAAGGCCTGATTGGTGGAGTGCTGCATAGATGGTTGTCCTTCTGGAAGGTTCTCCCATCTCCACAGATGAACTCTAGAGCTCTGTCAGAGTGACTATTGGGTTCTTGGTCACCTCCTTTACCAAGGCCCTTCTCCCCCGATGGGTCAGTTTGGCTGGGCGGACAGCTCTTGGAAGAGTCTTGGTGGTTCCAAACTTCTTCCATTTAAGATTTATGGAGGCCACTGTGTTCTTGGGGTCTTTCAATGGTGCAGGATCGTTTTGGTACATTTCCCCAGATCTGTGCCTTGACACAACCCTGTCTCAGAGCTCTACGGACAATTCCTCCGACCTCATGGTTTGGTTTTTGCTCTGACATGCACTGTCAACTGTGGGACCTTATATAGACAGGTGTGCCTTTCCAAATCATGTCCAATTAATTGAATTTACCACAAGTGGAGTCCAATCAAGTTGTAGAAACATCTCAAGGATGATTAATGGAAACAGGATCCTGTAACGGCGGTCCTCCTCCTCTTCGACCGAAAAGGAGGAGTATTGAGGGAACCAAGGCGCAGCGAAGTTTGAACACATATTTATTTAAACGAAAACACGAACTTGATTAAACTAACAAAACAACAAACGGTGTAGACAGACCTAAACGACGAACTTACATAAAACAAGTAGAACGCATGAATAGGACAATTAGACTACACAAACCGAACAAACCGTAACAGTCCCGTATGGTGCAAACAATTACACAGACACGGAAAACAATCACCCACAACGAACACTGTGACAACGCCTACCTAAATAGGACTCTTAATTAGAGGAACGCCAAACACCTGCCTCTAATTAAGAGCCATACCAGGCAACCCAAAACCAACACAGAAACAGAAAACATAGAATGCCCACCCAACCTCACGTCCTGACCAACTAACACACATAACAAACTAACATAAATAGGTCAGGAACGTGACAGATCCACCTGAGCTAAATTTGAAGTCGCTTAGCAAAGGGTCTGATTACCTATGTAAATCAGGTTGTTCTGTTTTTTAGTTTTAATACATTTGCAAAAATTCCTAAAAACCTATTTTCACTTTGTCAATATGGGGTATTGTGTGTAGATTGCTGAATAACTGTTTTTAGAAGTCCATCAATTTTACAACAAGGCTGTAATGTAACAAAATGTCTAAAAAGTCAAGGGGTCTGAAAACTTTCCGAAGGCACTGTATATAAGGAAATGGTAACTAGTTTTCATTCTGAGAAATATCCAGAATGTTCTTATCCAGGTAGGCCACTTGATTTCATCAACTAAACAAAGTGAACAGGCTATGTTGTTCAAACATTTGGAGACGGACAGGAGGGTGTACTCATAACTGTTCTACCTTTTTTAATTTGTATAATATTTTTTGCCCTTTAATTTAAAAAAAATCCATATTCAAACCTATACATACGAACAACAACTTACAGACGCACATAAACAATGACTACATCTCATCTGCCCAGACCCGCATGCTCACAACCCCATCCCTAGTGCCTGCATTATTGTTTGCTACATGGCCTTAAATTGTATTAATTTGTTTCTCGGTTGCCAATGCTATTTCAATGTTTCAATAATATATCATTTGATTTTTCCATTGTGTTAATGATGATTGATTTTCAAGATGAGTGATGCCAAGAGTGTGCAAAGCTGTCATCAAGGCAAAGGCTACTTTGAAGAATCTCAAATATAAAATATATTTGGATTTGTTTAACTAAACAGTCTCCATATATACACTACATGACCATGTTCGTCGAACATCTCATTCTAATATAGAGTTGGTCCCCCCTTTGCTGCTATAACAGCCTCCACTCTTCTGCGAAGGCTTTCCACTAGATGTTGGAACATTGCTGCAGGGACTTGCTTCTATTCAGCTGCAAGAACATTAGTGAGTTCAGGCACTGATGTTGGGTGATTAGGCCTGGTTTGCAGTTGGCGTTCCAATTCATCCCAAAGGTGTTCGATGGGGTTGAGGTCAGGGCTCTGTGCGGGCCAGTCAAGTTCTTCCACACCAACCTCAACAAACCATTTCTGTATGAACCTCGTTTTGTGCACAGGGACATTGTCATGCTGAAACAAGAACGGGCACAAAATTATCTAGAATGTCATTGTATGCTGGAACTAACGGGCCTTGCCCGAACCATGAAAAACAGCCAAAGACCATTATTCCTCCGCCACCAAACTTTACAGTTAGCACTATGCATTTGGGCAGGTAGCGTACCCCCTGGCACCCGCCAAACCCAGATTCATACTTTGGACTGCCAGATGGTGAAGCTTGATTCATCACTCCAGAGAACGTGTTTCCACTGCTCTAGAGTCTAATGGTGGCGAGCTTTACACCACTCCAGCCGACGCTTGGCATTGCGCATTGTGATCTTAGGCTTTTTTCACGAAGCTCCAGACAAACAGTTCTTGTGCTGAAGTTGCTTCCAGAGGCAGTTTGCAACTCGGTAGCTTTAGTGTGTATGACTGACAATGTGTGTAGATGTTTTGTGTGTGCGTGCGACTGTGTGTCTGTAGACATATCGCTTTGAAAAACAACCCCTATTAGCCAGAGTTCTCATTAAGATGTGTTTCAGACTCTTCCTCATTTCATTTCGTATCATTATCACTATATCATTGTGTTTACTTGACAGCTACCTACACAAATAGCTAGCTAGAACAAAGTGTTAATAAGATTTTTTTTAAAGATTTAAAAGATTTAAAAGCAATACAAATACAACCGAGGACAGACGATTTTTACGCGCTACGCGCTTCAGCACTCGGCGGTCCCATTCTGTGAGGTTGTGTGGCCTACCACTTCGCGGCTGAGCCGTTTTTGCTCCTAGACATTTCCACTTCACAATAACAGGACTTACAGATGACCGGGGGAGCTCCAGCGAAATTTGGCGTCAGTTTGTCAATGTTTGTCTAAGGAGATTGCATGGCTGTGTGCTCGATTTTATACACCTCTCAGCAATGGGTGTAGCTGAAATAGCCGAATCCACTCATTTGAAGGGGCGTCCACAAACTTTTGTATATATTATGTAGCTGCCGCTGTGTGGCGTCAGGTAGCTTACCAATTCCACCTAGCTGCCACTGTGTGTTGTCAGCTTGGCTTAACAAATGGTGGCCATTTGTGCATGTTTCGCATAAATAAGCCAACGTTTAAACAAGATATCTCTCCTACTCCCGCCCTATGGTCATTGCTAGGCTCACCTGGAAATATTTTGCAGAATCCACTAATTTGAAGGCGTGTCCACATACTAGTCCACATATTAGTGTACTTCCATCCACTTTTTCAGCTGGTACCCAGGGGACCTTCAGACGAGTGATGTCTGTGGGTGTTCGTGAGAGTCTCGCTTTTCCACGGAGAGGTCATATCAGTGTGTAGTCCAAAGTGTACAAACGCTACAGACAGAAGTTGGCAGATCGGCTGTATCGACTTCAGACGAGTCCGAAGACGCTTGTGAGGGTTGTAGAGCAAAATGGAGAACACCATCGTGTTCATGCCCGTTCGGACGCTACAGACAATTTTGTGAGAAGACCGATTTTTGGCATGTCTCATGGTCTGACAAACACCACTCTAGCTCTGTCATCTTTCACCACAGATGTGGAAGCTCAACATAGGCGCATGCAGTAGATTGAGACACATACAATGCAAAAAAACAGATATCTCTAGCTTCAACTGACAGATTTGTGTGGGGATATTTTGTATTATGCTAATTCAATTTATGCGTGGACGTCGACCTTAGGGGATTAATTGTGCAACAAAGCTTATTCAGAGAACTTTAAAAAAAAAATCTAGATATATATCGTGAATCGCCCTTAAATAAATAAAAATCTAGATATGATTTTTTGGCCATTTTGCCCAGCCCTACGTGGAGACCATTGACGGGAATGCTGAGTAACATCATATTTTTAGCAGAAGAAACGCCTTGTGATCCACTCCCCAACTCCCCCACTCCTCACACCTCTCAACACCTCTCAACATTCCTCACACAAAATTTTGAACAAAAGTGTCCACATAATCCCTGAATACCGAAAGGGAGAACACACGCGCACCTACACACACACAAGCACACCCTCGCCACAGACACATTAAAACACATTATACCCTTCTTGCATCCATATACCTTTCACACTTAGTATCCTCAAACTCATTATTTGAAGTTTTAAATCATAAAAGTTCACTGAGACTGTTGAAGGAAGAGACCCTATAATGCATTCTTATTTGGACACCAAACCCACCACTGGTGTGCGTGGCCAAATGTTCATGTCATCTGAACAAAGCACCGGATCCAGTCCAAGTGCCAATGCCGTTTAGCACACTCCAGGCGTTTACATTTCTTGGCCGACATGAAAATAAAGCTCTTTGGCCACACACATCAGTGGTGGGTTTGGCGTCCATGAGAATGCTTGAGCAGAAAATAACCTTATACCTACTGTTATATTTGGTGGTGGATCTTTGATGTTATGAGGCTATTTTGCTTCCACTAGTCCTGTGGCCTTTGTTAAGATCAATGGCATCATGAACTTTAAGCCAGTACCAGGATATCTTTACAAAAACCTGTTTGCCTCTGCCAGGAGGCTGAAACTTGGCCGCAAGTGGATCTTACACCAAGACAATAACCCCAAGCACATATCGAAATCCACAAAGAAATTGTTAAATTGGCCACCAAATCAACATTTTGAAATGGCCATCTCCATCTCCGGACTTGAAACCCATTGAAAACCTGTGCTTTGAATTGAAGACGGCAGTCCAGAAGTGCAGATGAAGGATATCATGGATTCTGTATGGAGGAATGGTTTAATATCCCTCCTAATGTGTTCTCAAACTCATAAAACACATTTTAGTAAAAGGCTCAGTGCCATTTTACTCGCAAGGTGAGGTATTTAAAGGTATTGAAAACAGGAGTTCTTTCCTTTTTATAAAAAAATATATTACATGTTAACCTCAAATATATTTCTCTGAGCAATTGTATTAGTATAAAATAATTCAATTTCCCAAATTTTTGGAGCATACGATATAGCTCAGTATTTGAATTATTTATTTAATACGGTCATTTTTGTTCATCTTTAACAAGGTTGTCAATAACAATCACACAAAATTATTCCAAAGTCTCATACTGCAATGACTTGAATAGTGATGCATGATATAGTTTTTTCTCCACTATCCATGTTATTCGAACCAACCCTCTTTTGATATTTCTAATTGTATGATCTGCGTCGCATGTTGGCAAGGGACTCGTATCCCACGCAAAAACGCCATTTCATTTGAATGCATGCTTGGAAAATCTATTTAATCTAAATAAGAAAATCGAAGGAACATGTTGCACCAGGTATACTTGACATTCGTACAAAAAAATAGAGAATTGTCATCATCCCAGGCCTACTCATTTTATTATGTAAACTGATAATGAAATTGTTTTTGCGCTTATGAACCGAAACAAACATAAGTGTGAAGCTTTGAAGATGAAATATATATATATTTTTTTATGGATTTGGAAGAGATAGGAAACGGAGCACAGACATAGCTGGGGATTTGTTTGGTAGCAACCTTGTGTTTGCAACACAGGTTGTGTTTGCTCGCCAAGGATGATGTTACCCTTAAAAGTACACACACTTTCTTTTCTTTCTTAAAAGAAAAGTGTTTGGGAACTCTGGAGTTTAAAATAGGTGACATTGCTCACTTGCAGGTGCGGTTAACAACACCAGGTGTTTCAAAAAGCCTTATCACTGGTTTATTTTGGGTGTTCAAGGGGTACAAAACCCTTAGTCCCAAACCCCTATTTAAAAACTCTTCCAACGCTGCTTCCAGAGATGTTACATTTAGAGTGGTCTGAAAGACATTATTTCACCAGTGTAGCATGAAGATGAGTGTTAGTGCAGGAGGTGTGATGGGGTAGTGGGGTTAAGGGGGATCCAAAGATAGGTGGGCCACGATTGATAGGGGGGCGTCAGTGTTTCTTATGTATGAGTGTAGTGTGTGTGTACGTGCATGTGTGGGTGTGCATCTGAGCTGTATTGCTCTATTGGGATTTTGAAGCCTGATTGACAGGGGAGAAGTCTATTAGCAGAGATTGTTAACTCGGGGGCACGGGCCAGCCTGTTATCGGCTCCAGACAGGCATGAAAGGGAACGGCTGATTCACAAGGAAGCCATTGTGAATTTCAAAGGTGTTGTCTGAGTGATTTTGGGCCTAGGCCAATACCACAACGAGTGACTGGAGCGTGTGCTGGAATCCACCGTGATCAATGAGCTTTCAGGAGCTCTCTCTCCATCTCTCGCTCTCTTTTACCTCTGAAAGATTCTTTCAATCGTTCTTTCTCTTCTTGTTTTCTGTTTCTAGTTTAACCAGCTTTCTGAATCTGGTATATCTCGTCTTCTCTTTCATTCTCTCTCCGTCTGAATCTGTTTCTCTTTCTTCTATTCTCTTTTTTACAGTGTGTCGTTTCTTCTTTGCTTTGAGTTTCTCTAAAGAAAGGTTAGACTGGTGCAAAGAACTGGAAAAATACTGGGAGGGTGTATCCAAATAGCATGACTGGTAAAATTGCAGGTCGCATATTGAAGAAGCACCAAGACTACCAAAAAACACCCTGTGACCCTGATTCAGCCCACTGCAGTAAAAGGTTAATTAAGTACCTGACTGTGATTGTTTTCAATTAAAATTGTAAAAAAATAAAATAAATGTGCTTCTTAGCAAAGAGCAATTTCTCAAGCAAGAATTTTGCTAGGACTGTCTGGGAGTGGTTGGAATTGGCAGGGGAAAACTGAAAACCAGCCATTATTGGCAGAGAGGTTTGGAACTCTCTTTCTTATTGGTCTACTAACTAATTTTCACCAGGCAGGCCAAAACTCCATCCCACTAAAACAGCCGCAAATTTCAAGCAGTCATTTCAAGCAGCTCTTACACTAAAAGGGCATTATCTTAATTTTTTAAATTTCACAGTACTATTCCAAACTCATAATGTGGAAATATATATAAAACACAGGAAAATCTACTTTTTGACAGCACTGGGTCTGTAAGAAAACAACTCACGTTACACTGGCTCAGTTTTGATCTAATACATTTTTACTGAGAGACTGTGTGCTCAGACCAACCTTAAATGAAAAAAATGGACTGTGTACGCACGCATGTGTTAGTGTACTTGGGTTTGTGTCCGTGTAATGTGTATTAATGCTGAACTCTTTCTAACCTTGGGTTAGATACAAAATGATTGCCAAGCGTGTTAAATTAATGTGTATCTGTGTGTATAAACATTTGTATGTGATTGTGCACATGTGTGTGTCTGCTTGTGTGTGTGACTGTGCATGTTTGTGTGTGCCTATGCACGTCTGTGTGTGTGTGCACATCTGGGATCTTGTGCATGTGTGTGTATTTGTGCATGTGTGTGTACACATTCACACGCAAGGTTATCCAGTGGCTAAGACAAATTAGAAATAATATTCTGGCTCCACACCCTGTCCGTCCCGTCGGCTCATTGACAAAGCCCCTATGTCTAGTAGTGATGTTCGTGAAAATCGATACAGTGACATATCGGGATATTATTTTTGATGATCATATAATTTTGGTCAATATTGCAATACTATTTTTGCACTAGTTGGCTGTGGCTGTACCAAAACTTTTTTCTTCATCTTCTTTTTAAAAAGGCAACCAATTTGTTTTCAGCACTTTTATTTCCATGACTGATCAAAATGTGCTTTCTCATGGCTCTCCCTTGTCCCTCTACAGCAGACACATGGTGAGCAATATGTTTGGAACATCAATAAAATCACAGTATTGACTTGCAATACTTATAGAATCATGAGAATGGCAAAACATATCGTATAGGCACCAAAGTATCATGATAATATCGGAAGGTCCCTGGCAATTCCCAGCCCCCTCTGAGCCACAGGGCAGACCATAGCCCCTCATTGGCCACAATTCTGAAATGTGATTAAGCAGTTCAGCGAGAGGTGAATGAGATGGACCTGTTCCCTGCAGGCTAACAGGAGCATTACTCGAAAGAGATTCTACTTCACTGGTCCACGAATTGTTTTAACAGAGGCTAGACTTGGATGTTGTCCAATGTTTTTACATTATTGTTTGGTGGGTTTTACTGAGTGCATAGTCTAGGTGACTTAAACTATCAAATGCCGTGAGCAATGAGAGGAATTGCATTTGTAGTCAAAGGCTTTTAGTATTTTAGAAAAAACGTTTGTATTGGTTTAGAATACTAAAGAGAATCATGGTGGAGTGGTACATGTTATGGTTGCAATCTTACCATAAATTCCATATTTGAGCTCACAAAATATGGGTAGCTACCTGAAGAAATCACACTTAGAAAGGTACATATTAAGGTTAGGTACTTTTTCAAAATAAATATTAATCAATATCAACACAAGCAAACTCCTACTGTTGGTGAGCCTTTGCCATTTCAATTTCCACTGGTATAGTCTCTTACCTGTAGTATCATGAGGATGCCAAATCAAATCTAATCAAATGTATCATTTGTGAAGACAAATCAAATCATCTGTTATTGTGCTCACAATCACTACAACAGCAATTTCTCGCCCTGTCCCAAATCACGACCAAAGAGAGCTTGTATCTACTGTTCAATTGTTCTCCCCCTACTTCATTCAATGGCTACCATCCCAGTCATGTATTTTCATGTTTGCATAGTGTATTAGGTGTGTGCATCTGCAACATCTTCAAACTACCAGTTTGACCCTAATGGTAACATGACATGGGTATTTCTAACAGTATTCTCAAAAACCGCCCCTAGCATCCATCATCAATCCGACTACAAAATCTTGACTTGTGCATATCATGCACATCACTATAATGAAAATGTACAGCTGCACTAGAGGCAGGACTACTCAATACGACCCCGCTAAGCATCAGAACAAAGCTTTCAAAGAGATGCAGGGAGGAATGGCTGCTGGACATTGTATATGTTCAATTATACAGTGAGTAACAACAACGCAATCTGTAACAACACTATTATGTGCATGGTATGTTCATGGTTTCTGCAATGTTATACAGACAATAGGACATTCTGTTGACAAAGCTGGGCTGCTCAGAATCTTGATCAATGACATCATGAAAATAGGTAGTTTCCTCCAACTAAATATCCTATTTAAACACACAATGACTACTTAGGTGTACAAACACCTGTAGCAATTGGATTCTGTAACTATGACAACCGATGCATATGATGGACTGTGCTACAAAACCCTACGAGGACCAACTGAGTGTGTGGATCTGGTCAAAGCAAGTCAACATCTCAGAAAATGTCAATAGCAGGGCCCGGAATGACATTCACATGATGGTAAATGTGTCTCCCTGACCCACACGTGTGAAATGAACCACTGGAGGAAAGCAGTAACTGGAGATAAGCCAATGCCTTTGAGGACCATCCCTCACATGTGGCCGATACATTATTGACTCAAAGCGTAGGTATGTTACCCAGCTAGCAGATGCCTTTTTGGCTGCGTCCCCAATTGCACTCTAATCCATATATAGTGAGTGGGCTCTGGTCAAAGAAGTGCATTAATAAATAGGGAATAACGTGCCATTTGGGACGCAGACTTTTACTTTTTCCCTCTTCTGTCCGGTACCCCTTCCTGGACAACTCATCCTCCTCCTGCTCTTATCTGGACCCAAGTCCTCTTTGTCATATCTCCCATCTCTCCCAGGCCCGGGTAATCCACTCCTCCAAGTAAATCTGATGCCTGCTCTACTCAGCAGCTGCCTGGATTATCCCCAACCCTGTCGCTGCTGTCACCCACTGCTGGGGAACCATCACAGACTCCTGCCTACCAGGGCCCCTAGCACTGCTCTTCTCTACTTAGAGCTCCCTTTCCCTTCACACACTCCCTTGAGAATGTGTGTGTGTGTATATGTGTGTGTTCTTCCATCCTAATGGGGACCTAAAATCCCCAAAAGGTTAGTAAAACAAGGACAATTATCCATCGGGACATTTCTCACATCCACATGAGGACAAAGGCTATTTTAAGCTTAGGTGTAAGGTTAAGGGTTAGGGTTTCAATTAGAATAAGGATTAGGGTAAGGGGTTAGGAGTTAGGTTTAGGGTTACGGGTTAGGGTTAAGGTTATGGTAAGGATTAGGTTTAGGTGAAAATAGGATTTTGAAAGGAAATTAATTTCAGGTCCACATGAGGATTAAAGAGCATAGCGTATGTGTGTGTGTGTTAGATGTGTACTCTCTTTGTCACATCCTGATCTGTTACACCTGTCTTTGTGATTATCCCCTGTGGATTTATGCTTGTGTTCTGTTTGTCTGTTACCAGTTCGTTTTGTTTCGTCAAGCCTACCAGTGTTTTTCCATCTGCTCCTGTCTCTCCATTGTTCCTGTTTCCTAGCCTGCCTGCCTTTGCCTGTACCTTTGCCCCACCTTTCTGGATTACTGAACTTTGCCTCCCTGACCCTGAGCCTGCCTGCCGTCCTGTACCTTTGCCCCACCTATCTGGATTACCGACCTCTGCCTGCCCTGGACCTGCTTTTTGCCTGCCCCTGTTTGATTAATAAACTGTTGTTACTTCGACGTTGTCTGCATCTGGGTCTTACCTGAAACGTGATACTCTTAGGAGTTTTGTGTGTGTGTGTGTTAATGTGTATATGGCCTCGTGCACACTCATCGTTTGTGTGTGTGCATGCGTGTCTTACTCATTCAAGAGCTGTACACGTATGCACACATTTCTTTTCTCTGTTAAGCTTTCAGAAGACAATTCCAGAGGACAATTCTCCCAGCAAATTAGATCTGTCCTTACAAGTACAGTGCATTGGTTTCTAGGCGAGACGATAGATTGTTCTGTCTTTGAGGTCAGTTGAAATGGAAACAACCTGGAAAGTCATAATGTTGTCCATTGCCCTGTAGAACACAGTGATTTAGCCCCCCAGGCCTTTCCAGTTTTTGGTCATGAATCCCACATGCCCAAAGAAGACTTGTAGAACCTTGAAAGTTTGAGGTACAGCAATGGGTGTCATAATGATACTGAATCCTGCTAGTTGTCAAGTATCAAGAAGCATTTATCCCAGTTGATATGGGCTGAAGCAGCCTTCTAGTATGCAAAGAGGGAGGGGAATATGGCCAACAGTATATTCTATGAGGGTTTGATTGATGAGTTGTGACACAACGGCTTGAGCTAAGATCCATCACTATACTGTGAGTTCTGTAGACAACCTTTGAGTGGCAGGGCCAATTAGCTGAGCTACAGTGCCTTCAGAAAGTATTCATAACCCTTGACTTATTCCACATTTTGTTGTGTTACAGCATGAATTCAAAATTGATTAAATATATATGTTTTTTTCTCTCACATCTACACACAATACTCCATAATGACAGTGACAAAATGTTTTTCGAAATGTCTACAAATGTAATACAGAAATATGTCATTTACATACAGTGGGAAGAAAAAGTATGTGAACCCTTTAGAATTATCTGGATTTCTGCATAAATTGGTCATAAAATGTGGTCTGATCTTCTTCTAAGTCACAACAATAGACAAACACAGTCTGCTTAAACTAATAACACACAAACAATTATAGTTTTTCATGTCTTTATTGAACACACCATGTAAACGTTCACATTGCAGGGTAGAAGTATGTGAACCCTTGGATTTAATAACAAGTTCACCCTCCTTTGGCAGCAATAACCTCAACCAAACATTTTCTGTAGTTGCGGATCATGCCTGCGCAACGATCAGGAGGACCAGTCGTCTTTACAAAACTGTTTCAGTTCCAAAATATTATTGGGATGTCTGGTGTGAACCGCTCTCTTAAGATCATGCCACAGCATCTCAATCTGGTTGAGGTCAGGACTGACTGGGCCACTCCAAAAGGTGTATTTTCTTCTGTTCAAGCCATTCTGTTGTTGATTTACTTCTGTATTTTTTGGTCGTTGTCCTGTTGAAGCTCAACAGAAGTTAGGTGATGCAATTGGCAGATAGATATCCTTACATTCTCCTGCAAAATGTTTTGATAAACTTGGGAATTCATTTTTCCGTCGATGATGGCAAGCTGTCCAAGCCCTGAGTAAGCAAAGCAGCCCCAAACCATGATGCCACCTCCATCATAGTTTACAGTTACGATGAGGGTTTGATGTTGGTGTGCTGCGCCTTTTTTTCTTCACACAGTGTTGTGTGTTGCTTCCAAACAACTCAACTTTAGTTCAATCTGTCCACAGAATATTTTGCCAGTAGCGCTGTGGAACATCCAGGTGCTCTATTGCGAACTTCAGACATGCAGCAATGTTTTTTTGGACAGCAGTGGCTTCTTCCATGGTGTCCTCCCATGAACACCATTCTTGTTTAGTGTTTTACGTATCGTAGACTCGTCAACAGAGATGTTAGCATCTTCCAGAGATTTCTTTAAGTCTTTAGCTGACATTCTAGGATTCTTCTTAACCTCATTGAGCATTCTGAACTGCTACTCTCCACTCCTAGGGAGAGTAGCACCAGTGCTGACATTTCTCAATTTATAGACAAATTGTCTTACCGTGGACAGACTTTTAGAAATACTTTTGTAACCCTTTCCAGCTTCATGCAAAGCAACAAGTCTTAATCTTAAGTCTTCTGAGATGTCTTTTGTTCGAGGCATGGTTCACATCTGGCAATGCTTCTTGTGAATAGCAAACTCAAATTTTGTGAGTATTTTTTAATAGGGCAGGGCAGCTCTAACAAAAATCTCCAATCTCGTCTCATTGATTGGACTTCGGGTTAGCTGACTCCTGACTCCAATTAGCTTTTAGAGAAGTCATTAGCTCACATACTTTTTCCAACCTACACTGTGACTGTTTAAATGATGTATTTAATATTGTCAAGAAAAATACAATAATTGTGTGTTATTAGTTTAAGCACACTGTTTGTCTATTGTTGTGACTTAAAATTTGATCTGATCTTCATCTATGTCAAATTTATGCAGAAATCCAGGTAATTCCAAAGGGTTCACATACTTTTTCTTGCCACTGTAAGTATGCACACCACTGAATCGATACATGTTAGAATAACTTTATACAGCTATTACAGCTGTGAGTATTTTGGGGTAAGAGCTTTGCACACCTAGATTGTACATTTACACATTATTATCCTGTTGAGGATGGGGGCGCTGTTGAGACTATTTATGCTAATCGTGTAATTTTTGAAACGGCTTCCCACAAAATCCTTGATCGTACAATATGCATATTATTATTATTATTGGATAGAAAACAGTCTATAGTTTCTATAGGAGTTGAAATTTTGTCTCTAAGTGGAACAGAGCCCATTCTACAGCAATTTCCCTGACATGGAGTCAGATTTCAGAAATTTTGGCCACTGTTCTGGAGTCAGTTAAAAGGGCACTGTTATTGCTATGACTATACGGACACTGCTTACGTCTTCCCCTGGATGCCTTTACGTGATGACGATTTCAATGGGGTCGATTGCGCGTTCACAGGCCCTATAAATAAAAAAACCCTGTAGGTAGGAGCTCCTTTGCAGCTGCGTAATGCGCGTGGAGGACATCGACCTGCTATTTTTCCAAGCGTTAGTTTAGCCTGTTATATTTTTCCGGTCATGTTTTTACTCGTTATAGGAGTTAAAAACATCATAAGGTAGTTAATTTAAAGCGTTTTATAGCAATTTATATCCGTTTAGTGCGATTTTGGGACATTTATTTCTTTAACGCTGTGAATAGCTGGGCACGCTTCCAGTTCATCCCGAACGCAGTTGGCATTTCCAC